>NC_140301.1:50708749-51048749 GCF_964211825.1 Aythya ferina
TTTATTTTACTGGGTCCAAATTCAACTGTGGGCTATGCTGCCCAAATCCAGCACTGGATTTTTATGGCAGGAACTGTCAGCAAAATCCTGACTCCTCCTGAGTTGGATTTTATTTTTTATTTTTTTAAATCTATTTCACAGAAGTCACTAAATAGCCTCCAAATCTGTTCTTTGGAAAATGTGATAAAGTTGCAAGGAGACAGGTTGATGGGAACAATTGCTGTTACAGGCTGGAGGCAAAACAGAGGTAAGGCCATATGTGCATTCACATCACGTAAACCAAATGCCTACCAGTGTGGGTCTGTGCACACTCTCCTTGCTGCCTGGGAAAGCCCAGAAGCGACAAGATGTCTTCTGACCTTATTGCTGTTTAAGGACAGGATTAGCCCTGGCCTTATTGCCAACATGCGGAAGCAGACGGCTCCACGTTTGCATGTCACAGGCAGAGCAGTGGCCCTTGAGTGCTAAGGAACATGTGGGGAAGGAGGAGTGGGTGGAGGTTGCAACTGCTCTCCATCTGCTGCTGCCCACCAGCATGGCTGTTCGCGTCTTTCAGAGCAAAAGTACCTTTATCCATAAAACAGAAGGGAAACCCTGGAGAAGGAGTGTTTCCCATACACCTGCTCCCTCATGTTGCTCCAGGGACTTCTCAGGTCCACATCTCTGCATGTGCAAATTGAGCACTCTGTGCTTAGGTCAGACATAAAGCATCAGTGGGAATCACACAACCTTCATCTGGGTTAAGCACATATGGCCAAGGGAAAGCTATGCATTTATTAAAATTGTCATGTGTCTGAGACATATAGAAGGATTGGAAAAATATGTAGGAATCATGAGCAGGTGCAAGCCTGTTTGCTATATTCCAGCTGGTGTCAGGTGTGCGTTGTTGACAGTTGCTCTTCGGTTTTGAGTTTAGCCCTTCTTGCTTCCCACAAACTGTTCAGCAACTGCAGAGTCCTCAAGTGAAAGACAAATGGGCCTTATACACATCTGTGGAGAGAAAAATGCAAGCTGAGGAAAACAGCAAGTGACGTTTAGATGTAGAGCTTAGGGATATGGTTTAGTGGGGACTGCTAGCGTTAGGTCAGAGGTTGGACTCGATGATCTTGAGGTCTCTTCCAACCTAGAAATTCTGTGATTCTGTGACTGATCAACACACTCTTCCTTGTCTGGATGCAGAGCAAACTGGGAGTGTTATAAAGATGTGGAAAACTGACATAATTAACCAATGAAACAAACAGCTATTTTAGTCTTAATTTCTGGCCTTGTCTGTCTCAATTAGTTTCCTGTTTTCAAAGGAGGAGCATTTATAGCATACATGTAAGTAAACTTTTGTGCTGACCGTCTTGCTGTCCATCGCTTTGTATTTTATATCAAAATGTTATCTCCTAATCCCAGCTCTTTTACAATGACCTCTTCTGTTATCCACAGAAGTGCTGCTTCCCACATATCCCATTAATCTTGCATGTACTTTCTCACACATAGAAAAATCACTCCATTGTTTTTTCCTGAACACCTTCTGAAAATGAAAACTGTCCTTTTTTAAAGTCACCAAAATACAGGGCCATGGCTGAACTGCTGATACCCAGAGCTTTCTAGTTTTAGCTCCTTGCCATCTTTGTTCATCTCCCATTCATTCTGATGAAGAATTTTCAATTAATTATCATAGTTCCTATGAGATACTTATTAGTCTCTAGAACCAGAGTAATAAAATAAAATGCTTTCAAAACATGGATATTGGAATATTCAGCCAATTGGACACATTTTGGGAAGGAATTTCACCTTTTCACAGATGTGGAGAAAACTAGTGTAATTATTCTCATACTTGCAGCCATACATGTCTAAAAGCTGTCAGTCTGCCAGTGATCTTCCCAAAATGTGCTGCAAAATCACTGGGTGTTTATCGCCCTGGTACTGCATGTCAGGTAGCTGTACCATTTTCTTCTAAGTAATGAAGTAGGTGACACAGGAGCCTAATACTGTTCTGGGTGTATCCTGTTTTGGACAGCCCTCTTCAATGCCCTTCAAATTAGGGTTAAGGCCAAACAAATAAAGAACAGTCAATGAAAAATGAAGATTGATTACATAACTATATGGGGTAACCAGAGAACAACCCTGAAAGTGCCTAAGAGTGCTGGAGCTAGTAAATCCTGCTGGTCCTTCAGTTTTAGTACTCTCACCTCAGCAACAATCAGAAGGAGCTCTTAAGTCAGCAAAGCTGGTAGAAAGAGTAATTCCTTTGTGGATATCCTTCTTTGTGCAAACTTTGTTTCACTCAAGCAATTCAAGTTCAAACGTTTTTTTTTATCTTGGGTCTTCTCACAAGTACCCAAGTCCGCCCTGTGAGTGGGAAATAAACAGAGTGAATCCACTCTGAACTATCTGCACAATCAACCTCCTTTCCCTCCTTTTCTTTTAGCACGGCTCTTTTGCTTTTTCACCTCAGTTTAAAAAAAATAAATAAATAAAACTCATGCTGCAGCTTATGTGTGTGTTTTCATATCTGAATTTCAAAAACATTAGTTTAGATGCAGCGTTTATGCATCAGTTCATCACTCTACTCACATAGTCCATTTCAGGTTGTTAGTCTTTGTTTATACTTTTCACCCTGTCACTTAAATTGCAGTTGTCTATATACATGTACGTCAAGGTGGGACAAATATTGTACTCTTTCCAGGACTTCTCAAGTCACAGTTGTTATAGCTTTTCTGCCTCTTTTCACTCTGCTCTATCTTTTAAAACAAGTTGTCTAAGTGAACAGCAAGCTCACATTAACCACTGGGAGTTCATAGTTGGCCAAGTGAAAGCTGGGTTTATCTAGCTCATGTTTTCAACAAAGGTGTCAATCCCGAGGACAGAAACTGAATGTCTGTGCTGACTCCCGCATAGGTAGGATATAAATGAGGGTATCTCAGAAGAGATGGTTATGGCTTTGAACTAATGTCAACATCTCCGTCTTAGATGTCAGACATTTTGGGAATGTTTTAGGTCCAGTCTTGCTCTGGTCTTGATTCACTTATTTTCACTGTCTCTGTGACTAAAAGCTGGAGGTTTAATTCTTCTGAAATCATTATGCAAATTAACAGCTAGTTTTTTATTCAAATTATGTTTACCCTTGCTTGTAGCTTCTTTTCCTTCGTGCCCTTTTCACTTGATAGACTAAGATGGCCAACAGATGTAAAGGGTATCAGTTGGAAGACACTTTCTAAAACGTGGCTTTCATGTTTATTCATTCAGAGCTCCTACTTTGACCTGACAAGTATTCTTTCCTTATATTATTACAGTGCTCTATGTTAAAATGTTTGATTTTTCACTGAGATCTGTTGTTAATAGCAACTGAAGCATTCATCTTAGTAACATGTCTCTTAATCAACAAAAGATCATGCTAACCTTTTGAGTACATCAGTATCTCCATAATTCATTCCACCAATGTCAAACTTTTCATGCACAAAATATCTCATTTGCATTTCAACAAGAAAAAAAAAAAGTGTCGTCATCTAAATCACATTAATTAGTATAGTCCTAAAAAGAAAATGAAATGTATGAGATAATAGTTTGTCTGTCAACATGTACTGGAGTCATCTTGCTCCATCTATAGATACTCAAGTGCTATTGTCAGATGCTGCAACCTTATCTTGCTTTTTCTACTGTCAAAACAGGAGAGCAACAGGGATCAGTTGTGCACTTTTCAGCCTGGGGATGCCAGGCAGGCTTTGACCAAAATTATGCACGGGTTAAGCAGTTGAGACAGAGGAAAGGCAGGAGAACAGGTACCAAGTAGAAGAATTAAAGTGTTAAGAGCAGAGCTTGATGAAGCAAATGAGGGAAAATAGAACTGTAATGGAAGCAGAGAAGGAGAGAAACAAAAAAGGATTCAAAATACGATTAAAATGCAAATAATTTTTGCTCTGTTTCCTCGGTTTGACTTCTTTACCACACCCAACCTAAATAACTTGGGCAATATTATCTATGTCCACGGGTAGTGCTTAATCATAAGGCTATTTATTCTGACAAAAATCTTTTGGGGAATGGAAGTTTTCTTTTTTGTCTAGCTTAATGCCAAGAAATGATGATGCTACAAAGAACTGACATGGGGTAATTACCTTTTGTAATCAGGACCTTTCCTCTGCAGTAGCCCAGACATGATGTTTTCTGAAGAGAACAGATATGCCCTTGTATTTAGCCTCTTGGTGAAAAGTGCTCAACATCAGCCTTTTACTGATATAAAGTAAAAAAATAAAATAAAATAAAAAATAAAAATAATCTGACAGAAGTTGTGGAATAACTTGCTGGATTTTGAGTTTGCTCAGTGTTGTGAAGCCACCAGTTAATTAGGACTGCTGAGACATAAACTATAGACAAAAATGATTAAAAAATGAACATTAGAATATCATCAGTTCATTACAGATCAAGTCAGATTTGGAGTTACAGCTGAGCTGAACACTGGTAATCCATGATTCGGAGGATTTTCTGAAGTTCATCAGCTGGTCTTGTGTTAGACATGGAGCAAATGCAGAGAACCCTGAAGCATGAATATTAAAGCAAACAAGAAGAGGCAAGAAGAAACCTAACATATGAATCAAAGGCAAAGATTAAGGTCTGCAAAGAAAATTAGTTCTGCTTTTACTTTTTCTCCTGCTTCATTGTGTAAATAATCATTTGTAACACATCTTTTTTTGTGCTGAAACAAATCCTGACTGGATGGTTTTGCTGTCTACATGGAGCAAATTCTTGCTCACAAAATATCTTGTTTGGATCATTCATAGGTCATGATCAACTGGCAGCCAAAGCTTGGTGCCAAGTAATAGGTAAGGCTGCAATGCCTGGCTATAAGCTCTTTAGAAGGAACAGGCAGCACAGAAGGGGTGGTGGTGTGGCTTTCTATATTAGAGAGTCTTTCGAGGTTGTAGAACTCGAGGCTGGGAATGACAAGGTCGAGTCCCTTTGGGTTAGGATCGGCAGGGACAACAAGGCTAGTGTCCTGGTCGGGGTCTGCTATAGACCACCGAACCAGGATGAGGAGACGGATGAGGAACTCTACAGGCAGCTGACAGAAGTTGCAAAATCGTCAGCTCTTGTACTCGTGGGGGACTTCAACTTCCCTGACATATCCTGGAAGCACAACATAGCCCTGAGAAAGCAGTCTAGGAGGTTTCTGGAGAGCGTGGAAGATAGCTTCCTGACGCAGCTGGTTAGTGAGCCTACCAGGGGTGGTGCCCCGCTAGACCTTCTCTTCACAAACAGAGAAGGACTAGTGGAGGATGTGATTGTCGGGAGCTGTCTTGGGCAGAGTGACCATGAAATGGTGGAGTTCACTATTCTTGGCGAGGCCAGGAAGGGGACCAGTAAAACCACTGTATTGGACTTTCGGAGGGCTGACTTTGAGCTGCTCAGGACACTAGTTGGTGGAGTCCCTTGGGAGGCGGTTCTGAAGGGCAGGAAGCGGTCCAGGAAGGCTGGGTGCTCTTCAAGAGGGAAATCCTAATGGCGCAGGAACGGTCTGTCCCCACGTGCCCAAAGACGAGCTGGCGGGGAAGACCAGCCTGGCTCAACAGAGAATTGTGGCTTGATCTTAGGAGAAAAAAGAGGGTTTATAATCTTTGGAAAAGTGGGCAGGCCACTAGGGAGGACTTTAAGGATGTAGCGAGGCTGTGCAGGGACAAAATTAGGAAGGCCAAAGCTCATCTGGAGCTCAATCTGGCTACTGCCGTTAAAGATAACAAAAAACGTTTCTATAAATACATCAACACAAAAAGGAGGACTAAGGAGAATCTCCATCCTTTACTGGATGCGGGGGGAAACTTAGTTACAAGAGATGAGGAAAAGGCGGAGGTGCTCAATGCCTTCTTTGCCTCAGTCTTTAGCGGCAATACCGGTTGTTCTCTGGATACTCAGTACCCTGAGCTGGTGGAAGGGGATGGGGAGCAGGATGCGGCCCTCACTATCCATGAAGAACTGGTTGGTGACCTGCTACGGCACTTGGATGTGCACAAGTCGATGGGGCCGGATGTGATCCACCCAAGGGTACTGAGAGAACTGGCAGAGGAGCTGGCCAAGCCACTATCCATCATTTATCAGCAGTCCTGACGATCGGGGGAGGTTCCAGTTGACTGGCAGCTAGCAAACGTGACGCCTATCTACAAGAAGGGCCGGAGGGCAGACCCGGGAAACTACAGGCCTGTCAGTTTGACCTCAGTACCAGGGAAACTCATGGAGCAGATCCTCCTGAGAGTCATCACGCAGCACTTGCAGGGCAAGCAGGCGATCAGGCCCAGTCAGCATGGGTTTATGAAAGGCAGATCCTGCTTGACGAACCTGATCTCCTTCTATGACAAAGTGACGCGCTGGGTGGACGAGGGAAAGGCTGTGGATGTGGTCTACCTTGACTTCAGCAAGGCTTTTGACACCGTCTCCCACAGCATTCTCCTCAAGAAACTGGCTGCTCTTGGCTTGGACTGGCGCACGCTTCGTTGGGTTAGAAACTGGCTGGATAGCCGGGCCCAAAGAGTCGTGGTGAATGGAGCCAAGTCCAGTTGGAGGCCAGTCACTAGTGGTATCCCCCAGGGCTCGGTGCTGGGGCCGGTCCTCTTTAATATCTTCATCAATGATCTGGATGAGGGCATCGAGTGCACCCTCAGTAAGTTTGCAGATGACACCAAGTTAGGTGCGTGTGTTGATCTGCTTGAGGGTAGGAAAGCTCTGCAGGAGGATCTGGATAGGCTGGACCGATGGGCTGAGGTCAACTGCATGAAGTTCAACAAGGCCAAGTGCCGGGTCCTGCACCTGGGGCGCAATAACCCCAAGCAGAGCTACAGGCTGGGAGAGGAATGGTTGGAGAGCTGCCAGGCAGAGAAGGACCTGGGAGTGTGTCCTGGTTTCAGTTAGAACAGAATTAATTTTCTTCCTAGTAGCTGGTGGAATGCTGTGTTTTGGCTTAGGATGAGAAGAGTGCTGATAATACCCCGATGTTTTGATTGTTGCAGAGCAGTGCTTATACCAAGCCAAGGACATCTCAGCCTTTCGCTCTGTCCTGCCAACAGGCAGGCTGGGGGTGCAGTAAGAGCTGGGAGGGGACAGACCCAGGACAGGTGACCCAAACTAGCCAAAGGGGTATTCCATACCATCTGACGTCATGCTAAACAATATATAGGGGTGGCTAGCGGGGGGAAGGGGGCCGGACTGCTCGGGGTTAGGCTGGGCATCGGTCAGCGGGTGGTGAGCAATTGCATTGTGCATCACTTGTTTGTACATATTATTATTATTTTCCTATTATCTCCATTGTATTATTATTATTATTATTGTTATTATTATTTTGTTATTATTATTTTCCTGTCTTATTAAACTGTCTTTATCTCAACTCATGGGCTTCACTTTCCATTTCTCTCCCCCATCCCAGAGAGGGAGGGGGGAGGGTGAGCGAACGGCTGCGTGGTATTTAGCTGCCAGCCGGGTTAAACCACGACAGAGTGATGGTGGATAGTCGGCTGAATATGAGCCAGCAGTGTGCTCAGGTGGCCAAGAAGGCCAACAGCATCCTGGCTTGTATCAGAAACAGTGTGACCAGCAGGGCTAGGGAGGTGATCGTCCCCCTGTACTCAGCTCTGGTGAGGCCGCACCTCGAGTACTGTGTTCAGTTTTGGGCCCCTCGCTACAAGAAGGACATCGAGGTGCTTGAGCGGGTGCAGAGAAGGGCGACGAAGCTGGTGAGGGGCCTGGAGAACAAGTCCTACGAGGAGCAGCTGAGGGAGCTGGGCTTGTTCAGCCTGGAGAAGAGGAGGCTCAGGGGCGACCTTATTGCTCTTTATAGGTACCTCAAGGGAGGCTGTAGCTAGGTGGGGGTTGGCCTGTTCTCCCACGTGCCTGGTGACAGGACGAGGGGGAATGGGCTTAAGTTGAGCCAGGGGGAGTTTTAGGTTAGATGTTAGGAAGAACTTCTTCACTGAAAGGGTTGTGAGGCACTGGAACAGGCTGCCCAGGGAAGTGGTGGAGTCACCATCCCTGGAAGTCTTTAAAAGATGTTTAGATGTAGAGCTTAGGGATATGGTTTAGTGGGGACTGCTAGCGTTAGGTCAGAGGTTGGACTCGATGATCTTGAGGTCTCTTCCAACCTAGAAATTCTGTGATTCTGTGATTTTCTTGGCACAAGATGCACTGTACTCTTCATTGAAAGATGCCAATTCAGTCTGAAGGCAGACATGACCCAATGATATTTTCTAAGCAATGAGTCATACACTTTCATGGTTTCTAGAAAGTTTTTATTTTTATTCATGAGGTTAGAAAGACTGGAATGAGTTGTTAATGATCCTTCTTTTTTTTTTTTTTTTTTTTTTTCCTTACAGTACAACTGTAGATAGCTTGAAACAGAGGGGATGAATAATAATCAGATTTATGGGGAATGTGGTTATCTATGGATAGCTGTACTGTTGGTATTTTCCAAGCTGGGCATTTTTCCTTTGTGGAAACACAAGTGGTGCTTGCACAGCAGGAAATGGAAGAAGAGAAGTTAACCCTTCTCCTATGACTTTGGCAGGCTATTGAACAAACCCATCTTCTTTATGTGCTAGCCCCATCTATTTTTGGGGCTAGAACATAAAATCCAGGCTCTGATTTGACCTTGGGGATGGTGGCACTGGTTTTGTAACTGTGCTAAGAGTAATTTGTTGCCTGGTGGGAAGAAAAATGCCGCTGTGATCAGAGCTGCAACATAAAGCCTGACATCCATACTTTTGTTATTTGATGAACATGTTTAACATCAGTGGTCACCTTTATGTGCATGTGGGTGTTGAGGCATTACTCCCTCTTTTAATGCTGAGGTTTTGTCAGTCCCCAGAAGTGAAGGAGAGAGAAGATTTTTTTTTTTAATATTTCCTTTTTTTTTTCCATATTTGAGTGATAAGAACAAAAAAACACTCTTGGTATAATTGGTTGAAACAAGGCTCATGAAAGTAGTGCTGCATAATTCAGTCTCATATTGCTTCCAGACTCCAGCTCCATTTTGATGTGTTTTCATCTGAGATGATAAGATCCCAATTTGGATCTTACAAACATGGCCTTGTACTAGGGAATGAGTATTTATTTCACATCTCATTCTTTCTAGATCTTGCAGGAAAAAAAAAAAAAAAAAAAAAAAATAGTTGAAGTTACTAAGGCCCATTATATAAAACCTTATGGGGTTTGTTCCTGAAGTAATTAAACTTCACTTTCTTTGGAGTGGTCTTACTCTGGGCCAATGCAAAGCACGCACACAACAGATTGTCTTCTCCTGCATTTATTTATAATGTACCTCTTCCTCATGCCCCCTTGCATATCTTTGCCTCTGCTCATGTCACTACCTCCTGTTATCTTTACATGTGATGATCTGGAAAAGTAGGCCAGGAAGTGTAGAGGAGGACCACACTATGACAGCCCAAGCCACAGTCAGGAAGGCCATTGTTTTTACATGCAGAAGCTATAACAGGTACCAGCATAATCTGATGACTATTCCTCTCCCTGTTAGAATTACTGAAACTGCATGGCATGATCTGGTTCTCTTATCATCACTGCAGTATCTAAACATCCCTGTTGGACTAAGCAGGGTGTTGGACTTTGCGAATATTCTTTAGCTGTGTCTTGTCAGTTTTGCCTGCAAGTGTATAAACCCTGCAGCCCTCTGAAATTGATGACATGATTGTGTATGACAGTCATTAGTGGGTGAAACAGAAATCTGTCTGCGAGCATCTGCTTTGAGAGAGCCAAATATAATTAAAGTTTAACCATGCTGCATTTGCTCTTTTATTTACTTTACTGGGACCCAGTCCTTCTTAGGGATTGCAGCCACATTTCATGTAATCCTTCTGAGGAGGTTTGACTTGCAGCTTTTTTGTTTTTCATATAAGTGTGTTTTGTACCCTCTCTCTTGTGTTTCCTAGCATAAATGAGGTGAAAAAATTAGAAGGATGATTTTTATTTTATTTTTATTTTTTTTTTTTGCTTTGGGGAAATCCCCCAAACTGCTGCTATAGGGAAAAAAAATAATAGTATAAACCTAATGCAAAGAGCTTGATTTTTTCACGCTTATAGCTGGCATGGATGTGCCTTGCATGGATAAAGACTATCCAGAAGCATATGCTTGCTTATACTGTGTTAGATCTTTGTTTAAAGAACCAGTGGTAGTTGCAATTACTAATTATAGTAGTTACAGTGGCAAATAAATTATACAGTTATACTGTAGTCAAGTGTCCAGAGAAGACTGGGTCCTCAGTGTGGTAGTCTTTGTGTAAACTAAAACTAAGCAAAAATGCAATGGAGCTCAACTATTTCTCAAAAGAAACAAGCAAAACCCCAACAAACACTGAACTTTCGTGAAGAAGTGAGAACGAAAAAAGAGATAAAAGAAGGACAGTGAAATATAAGTTTCCAAAGTACTGACTCAAGCAATAGTAAGGACACAAACAATATTTTCTTGATGAGCACGAGAGGAGCCTATGAGCACCCCGTTTGTCTCAAACTATTCTTTTTCTGTTGGGTGGTTGTCTATGGCTGTTACTGTTTCTGCTTTAAACCTGGTAGAGACTTTCCACTGGCTTCTGCAAGCCCTCTGGATTATATTGCATTGGGATGTGGTTTGGAATTGGCCTGAAACCATATCATATTCATCTTTTAAATTCTGTTTGTTTGTTTGACTTGAATTCATAATAGTAATGTAGAAACAAAATAATTTAGAAAGACTTGCAAATTTCCCACACAAGCCAGTCAAATTGGTTGGTTGGTTGGTTTTGTTGCTGTTTGTGTGTATTTTACTTGCCTGCCTCTCTAGGCCACTGGTCCCTGAACTGAGCTGAAGCTTATTTTTATGTAGCTGGTGTCAAATTTTTAAGCTGGGTGGTCCTTATTGCTGTTTTTATCAGTGATAAAAAATGATGCTGTTTTAGACAGAGGACGGCTTAAATGTGATTTTATTCTGCAATTAATTCTATGTACTTGCCAATAAATAAGTAATGTCTTTCTTTATCTTAGAGGAACTTCAAGTAATGGTAAACCACAGATGAAAGAAATTATATTCTCCTTTAAGGATGCACTGCAGAGATCAATTTTGTACAGTCTTTACAGTCAGGGAGCATATCATGTGTTATTACTTCATGGTTTCCAATTTGTCTTCAGGGGAGAACTGGATCAGGAAATGAATGTGCTGAGGAAAGCACTCTGAACATCATCCATGCTTTTAAGGAGTGAGAAGAGGTCTCACAGAAAAATTGCATAAAAAGTTCTCTTTTGTACAGGGCTACCAACAAATATGTTGAAAACATTATTTTATTTGGGAATGTTTTAAACTTTCTAATTGACCTCATTTTAATTTGGGTGAACACACTAATCTGTTTATTATGGTCACATATTTGTTATCTGGGTCATATATTTGTTAATTGTTTTTATCTGTTTGAATATGCTTTTAGTGTATAATCATTCGTATTACAGAAGGACTCATGACTTTCAAGGCACTTTCAAAATGAGCACAAGCAGAATTGATTAAAAGAAATGACAATTTCATTTGAAAAATCTTTTCCTTTTCCTCTGCTATTCCTTGTATTATTAATTTATTGTTTCAGTTACCTCTGAGATGGGTCTTTGTAGATAATTTTAGGTGTATATGTGACTGCTACTTTTTATTTCAGCTCTAAAGTCTTAAATGTAGTAATGGATGTAGGAAATAAGTTTCTATCAGCACCTGACAATATAAAAGTTTTTCTTATAATTTTGCAAATGATCAGGCATTTGAATGCGAAGTGGTGGAGTCACCGTCCCTGGGGGTATTTATGGAAAGGTTGGATGTGATACTTAAAGGCATGGTTTACTGGGTAATATTGGTGGTTGAGGGACGGTTGGACCAGATGATCTTGGAGGTCTATTCCAACCTTAATAATTCTATGAATGGTCAGCAAGTGCACTCCCTCAAGATCAATGTACTTAGATTCCCCTGTTTTGCAAATGAAGAGCAATAACTGTCTTCCAAAGGGAGATCCAGATGCCCAGTTTACATTTCTAAATCTGGTTCCTTTTGGATGGGTGGTAAATTTAACAATGTTTTTAGGGAGACTGCTTCTGTGGGCATGAACCAGATGGAGTGAACCTCTGCCTGTTTTCTGCTTGTTTCTTGGGTCATCTGTTGGAATCCTTTTTCTTTGTGACTTTTCTTCCTGAGTTCTCAGTATGCCATTATGTTATGGATTTGTCCATGCAAGCCACAGAATGGTGGTATGGGATGCATAACTGTACTGGAGGTATTTTTGAACTAGAGCCCTTCGGTACATCATTTCAGAATAACAGTGACTAAAGATGAGGGAGGGATGCTTGCATTTTTACAAGTATAAGATATTTGCACTGTTGTTACTGAGGGACTCCCATGCTGCCTATTAATATTCCTATGTTGTATTTTTGACAAGTGATGCTCAAACTGAAAAAGGCTTGAGCCGCAACGCTGAAGACTTTGGCACTGATGGTCTGAGTCCCTGTGTGGGTAGGTGAATATCATTGCCTCCTTTTGCCTGGATGGTCTTTTAGCTTTTTGCATTCCAGTAGTTCAAGTTTATTGGGCTCTTGGGCTACTTTTGGCTAGATAGGTTATTTTAAAATTGCACATGTAGGTGCAAGATACCACTGCAAAAATTTGTGTGTGGTCACATACGTGCTTGCATGTGCAAGTATCAGTGTAAGGGTATGTGCCTGTACTTGATATCCCTTTAGCTATTTTTATTTATTTATTTATTTATTTATTTCAGTCATCTGAAGTTCAAATGACTCTGAGCTTCAGGTTTGAAGAAAAAAATGTATTTTTATTTTGCATGACAGGCTTTAGAAAAAAACACTGCTTGAACTTGGAGCGAGTCCATTTTCTGATTGCTTTTTGACACCTTTCACATGAAAGACTTTTCAACTGTTGCATTGCTTTGGTGGTGGTTATTTATTCTGTACCTGGGTTGTGTCAGACTCAGGGACAGTCATCAAGCTCATGGACAATAACATTTCTCTCCTGTTATGTGTGACTTAAGGTGCTTGCACTTTGAAAACATTGGTCCAAAAATCCAAAGGTGCCAGGGAAGTGCAAGCTTGTATCTCCTATAAGGCTTGAAAGGCCACCAAACCACTCCACCTCCCTGAACTGTTCCACTTCTCCAGGCTAATAGAGTTTCCATAGTTCAGACTCCACAGAAAAAGAAGAAAAAAAAAAGGCGGGGGGGGGGGGTAGGAATGCAAGTCCAATAAATTTTGTAAACTTTATTTTCTCTGTTCCCTGCTCACCATTCTATAACACAGAAATAACTTAGCAAGTTTGCAGAAGTCACTTATGGGTAGGAAAAATTAATTCGCAAGGAAAGCTGTTACATATTCATGCCTGTTAATTATCCCATGCAGCCACACCAACTGCAACAGTTCAAAGAACAAATATTGAATTGCAAATAGAAGTATGATAAATTATACATTGATTCGTGCCCATATTGTGCATATGTATATAAGCAGTCACTAAGGAGTGCCATTTTTGCATACACATATACAGACTTACACTTATCTAGAGAAAAGGAATCAATGTATAATTTATTATATTTTTCTGTAATGTACTTTGAACTGTTTGAACAGTTTTAAACATAACACAGATGACTTGGCTGTTCTATTTTGTTTGGCATGATAAAGATGTCATCAACTTATGTCTAGCTCAGCCACACTTAATCATCCCTTGATAGTCTTTGTACATGAGCAAAACCTAAGTTGTGAGAATCTGGATTTGTGAAAACATATGGAATATTTGGCTCTGAGGAAGGCTGTTCACACACTTTGATGAAGGCTTCTGCCCCTCAAAAGAGCCAGTAAGTGTCCCATATGGGTGCCTCTCTTCTACTTGAAAGCAAAGTGATTGAAGCTTATTTTAAGTCTTTTGTAAAATGTGTTTAAACCAAGCCTGTTGACTTTGCACCAAAGTGAATGAAAAACACATTAGATCTTTTCCTTGGGGTCTGCTGTGGGAACAGTAAATCCCAGAAGATGGTTGAAATGGTTGCCTGATGGCACTTGCACGGTTCTTAAGCACTCAGGCCTTGCAAGTGATTAAACTTTTAGCCTCTTCGTGATATGCAACTGTATTGGGTTTATGTAGCAAGGTTTTCGTAGTGGGGGGCTCCAAGGGTAGCCTCTGTGAGAAGAGTCCGGAAACCGCCCCATGTTAGATAAGGGGCAGGTTCAGCTGGCTGCAAAAGGGACCCACCACTGCCCAGAGCCAAGCCAACAAGCCATGTTGTTTGCACCTCTGCGAGAGAAGATTTAGGAAAGGGGAAAAAAACTGCTGTGCCACAGCAGCTAGGAGAGCGAGGAGTGAGAACCAGCCCTGCAGACCCCAAGGTCAGTGCAATAGGAGGGCAGGAGGTGCTCCAGGCATGCAGCAGCAGTTCCCCTGCAGCCTGTGAAGAGGCCCCTGGTGGAGCAGGTGGATGTGGCCTGACGGAGGCCACAGCCCATGGAGAGCCGGTGGTGCAGCCCGTGGAGAGGAGCCCACGCAGGAGAAGGGGTCTGGGGGAAGCTGCTGCCCGTGGGGGACCTGTGCTGGAGCAATTTGCTCCTGATGGATGGACCCCATGGTACAGAGCCATGTGGGAACAGTGCTTGAAGAGCTGCTGCCTGTGGGTAGCCCCCACAGGCGCAGTTCGGGAAGGACAGCACTCATGGAGGGACCCAACATGGAGCAGGGGCAGAGAGGGACTGTGAAGGGGTGGCAGAGACTTAGAGACTGACCACAGCCCCCATTCCCCTGCAGTGCTTGTGGGGAGGAGGTGAAAGAGGGTGGATGGGAAGAAGGTGTCTTTAGTCTCTTTTTGTTTGTTTGTTATTCACTGCTCTAGCTTGTAAGTAATAGGTAATACATTTTATTAGTCTCCCTATGCTGAGTCTCTTTTGCCTATGACGATAGTTGTTAAGTGATCTCCCCTGTCCTTATCTTAACCCAAGATAAGAGTGAGAGAGCTCTTGTGGTGGAGATCAGCTGCTGAGCTGAGTAAAACCACCACAGGAACAAATAGTTACCTTTGGAAGACAGATTTCTTATCACTGTGAGTTCCTCCTCGAATACCAGAAGCTAGGAAATAGATAACATCTTTTACGTTCCAATTTTAATTCTCTCGTGTATCATATGGTTCACTCATGACACAAAAATGCAAGATAACACAATTAATTTTCAAGCACAGTAGTGTGCTTTCTTTTTCATGTGTAAGTCACTCCTGAAGCATTACAGAATAAGTTGCAGGGGATGTGCATTCTATAGGTTGTTCAAGCCATATGTTGAGCCTGGTGTGCCTGACAGGATCAAGAAGTATGGCAGCCTGCCAGATGTTGGTATTCTATCAAGTGAAGTGAATATAGAAATAATATTTTGCAGTCCTCCTTTCTTCCTAGAAGCTGGTCTGTATGCTTTACTTGACCTTCAGGCCTTCTGCTGCTTATAAGGTCTCCAGACATGAAAATAACTAATTCTGTCAGTTGTTTTTTTTTTCTCTCTTTCTCTCTCTTTTTTTTTTTTTTTTTTTTTTTTTGTCCATCTCAACTGGAAGACATCATTTTTGTTGACTTTCAGGGTTGTTGTTTTTTTTTTTTTTTTGTATATGTTCAGCTAGGTACCAAGTAGGCAAGCAAAAGTATTTACGAAAATAGCCTTAAGACATGAGAAATATACTGCAGCATACCTCAGCCCTCCCCCTTTTTTTGTTTTTGAAAAAGTGATGCAACATGAAAATGAAAGGGAAAAAAAAAAAGAAAATACAGAAAATCTCTCCCCTGTTTTGTGAAGGACTCTTATAGCTTATATAGGCTTAAGGAAAATAATCATTATGTTATAAATTGAGACTATTAAACTGTTTTAATTTCCCTTTTAAGGCTTTCTCTTGGATGCCTGGAAGTATTTTGCATGGGTGAATTAATCTCTGGAAGTCATCACAGAATGTTTTTTTCCCAGTGGGTTTGCATTATGATGAGGGCGCTGGCCTCTTATTTTATCATATTTGAGGATAGATTCCAGGTGGCTGTCTCCAAGGTGCTGAAAATGAGGCATTTATATCCTATCATTAGGTACAGCAGAGCTGCAGTGGTAGTGATTACTTCCCTCAACAGGCAAATGTATCCCAGCCTGTCTTTGTAGAGCAACCATTAATGTGTAAAACACATCAGATGTATAATTTGAAAGCTTTTGAGTCTGCATGGAGCAGTAAATAATTTCTCTGATGAAATAGAGCTAAGCTATATTATGCCTGTTGGTGTGGTATATCTAAACCTCAGCCAATTAATTTTTCATGGGCTGTGTAGCAAGGATTGGAGCTAGCATGCAAGAATTTTATTCCTACTGGGTTTTGGTTTGAAAATGGTCAGCATATGCAACAAAGATGAATTTGTATGTAATTATTTTTTCTCTAGAGGAATAAGAGGATGTCCAAAATACCACATCCTTCTAGGTCTAACCCCCCAAACATCTGCCCCTTAAAATTCATTTAATTTAATTTATTTTTTTTTTTGTGAGAAACATCCTGATTACTGAATTATACAGTCATTTACAAACTCACTGCTTTTGTCCATGCCTCAAGTGTAATGATTTTTCATCTGAAACTAGTTTTTAGTTCTGAAATTATGTTGTTGCTGTGAGTGACTGCTAATTCCCATCCTCCTCCATCACTATGTCTAGGCTTTTTTCCAGGGATTAGCCTAAGCATCTTGTTAGGATAAGGGAGAGGGAGCAGAAGGAAAAATAAAAAATAAAATAAAATATGGTGTTCAGCCCCTTTCTCTGCTACTAAGATATCTTGCCCAGAATAACAAATTGGTCACAGATGAGCATGACTGCAAAGATCACAGTGGAGGAAAGGTTTGTGCAACCCTTTTTCATATTGAGAAATGACATTAGATGTCATTTAGTTTTTATTATATTCCCACTCTAGAGCTATGTGGTTTTCTGCTTACACCTCATCATTTGGCTTTTCTATTTAAGATGGGAATATCTTTTCCTCTCGCAGATATGGAGTGTCATTACAACCAGCTTGTGTTACTCTTCTTTTCCTCTTTACCCTCCAGCATACAGACAGCCACTTCATCTTTTGTTTTAAGAACAGCTGAAACTTCCACTGATACTGTGTAGCTGTGTGCTTGCTTCCAGCCAGCAATATCTCCTTGTGTCTTTATAGTAAAGCTATCCCATAAGACACTCTGCCATGGGCAGTGTTCCTTTCTTTTCACCAGACAGTAATTGCTGGCCTGGATCAGGGCAGGAGACCATACAAATTCAGTTAAATCCAGTAGCTTGGCTTTGAAGTGACCACTGCCAGAAATATCAGAAGGAAGTGAAAGGAAACCTCTAATAGGTGGGATATTCTTTCTAATGCTGTATGGTTAGAGAAGAATTAAACTCTGAAGCCTGGTGTTTGAAGTCCTTCCAAAACTGTGTTTAGTATTAAACTGACACAACTCTTGCTCTTATCTCTAAAGGAATTCCTGTTCTCTTAGAGGTCCCTAATATGACTACGTAAGGTGTGAAAAGGTCATCCGTTCTGCCAGTCTTGAAAATTGTGAACAAATTTGAATAGCTCCTACTCAAGATAACATTAATGTGAATAAATTTGAATAGCTTCAACTCATGATAACACTTTAAAGCTTCCTACTGAGTTTTTCTGTGTTGATAAATACTTGCTCCTCTGGTTCCCTCTGTTCAAATTTTTTCTTCTATGTGCATGTGCGCCTGGATGCATGGAAGTTATAATTGTATGCAAATAGGACCCAGGCATCTAAGCCTGGGTCTTTTCTCTGGCATAGTGTCCCCAGTAGAATGTATTGTATTACTGTATTACAATATTATCCTCTATTTTATTACGGTAATGTGGAAGGTCAGCAAGTATTGCTATGTGAATGGCTGTTCCTGACACATCCAGATAGTTTAAAACACGTCATACTTGACTGCTCTATATGTTTTTGTGGTATTCATAAACACCTCCAATTTAGAGTATACAGATTCAAATCTAAGTCACATATAATTGAAATCCTGAAGCTTCTCCATAAGGTTGTTTGGATTTCTGTTCAACCCCGAGCAAAGCTTGCTCTTTTCTTTGATGCAACATTGTTGGCATTGGCTGGAAGAAGAGAAGGAACTCTTGGAAACAAAGATAGAGTGAGAAACTCCTCCTCTTTTTCCATTTGAAACTTCTCATTTGTCAGAAGTAATAGGCTTTCTTGTTTGTTTCCAGTCTTCTACACCTGGAAGATGAGATCCAACAGTCAGTTGACACTGATAATAGTTTAAAAATCATAGTGTTCTTTGAAATAATAAAAGCTATTTCAAGGAGGCATTAGGCAGGTGTAACTTGTGGGAATGGAATTGCAACTTGTTTATCACTAACGTATCTTGGATGATACTTATGCAGAAATATGAGAGTGAAAAATAATCAGGGTAAAAATACTTCCATGCTTGTTATTTGCATTGTATCTTGCAGCTGGTTCAGCAGAATATGTTTGCACAGATAGGTGCTCCAGTCTGCACAAGGCATGTTCACTTATAAGGTACTTGAGATGTGGCTGTGCTTAGAGACAAAGGTTTAGCTGAGCTTGGTTCAATTACCTTAGCTAAGGCAAAGCTGTTTCTACAGCCAAGAGCAAACTCAGAATTGAAATGCCTGCTGCAGCTCTGGTCATGTTGGGATGTCCCTTTCTGAATCTCTAGACAACTGTTGGTCAACTCAAGCCTCTCTGTTGGTCAACAGTGAGGCTGAAACTTGCACCTCTGGCATGAGATATTGCTGATAAGGAACAACTTTGAACAGTGATCTCATCTAAGACGACGAAGACATATCTAGCCTAGCAGAAGTCAGGAAAGCAGTGGAGGGAAATACACAGGTCCTAGGAATACATTGAATTGGAAGAAAATCAGCGATTGACTGCAATAGAATAGTAGGATTAAAAATAAAAAGTGAAATCCTGATGCTTCCAAATTAGAGTGAAAGTTTTCCATTGCAGGGTGAACATTTTGACAACCATATTTTTGAAAATAAGCAGCAGTTTTTCCTAGGCTTGTCAACCTCATGCTCTGATTTTAGGGTGAAGCAGAGATCTGAATTAATTATAGTGCAAATTTGAAGTTATCTGCATAAAGCATTTACATGGGTCCTCCCCCTTCAGAATTAGACCTATGTAATTTTGTTAAATAAGATAGCCTTAGGTGCCCTTAAATTCTATTTATGTGGGGGTTTCATGCATTTTAACTAATCCCCTTGCAGAGAACATCATATAACTCTTTTGATTGTCCCTGTGTACCTAGTCCTTGTGTTGTAAGTAGTAGAGTCATGTTTTGGCAAATGGTGGGTGGAAGAAATTGTTTTTACAGATGTTACCAGTAAATAAATAATAGCAAAGACTTCTTTATTTGCATAATAATACATCTTAGATGAGGAAAATACATATATGCATGAATTTATGAAAGGCAAGAGACTTAGTGCAGGGAGAGTATTGTTCATATGGGGTATCCTTTTAGTGCAAAACATTTGTTTAAAAAGGGCTTAAGAATTAAAATATGATTCTTTGGTGAACTTGTGTATTGCTGCCATCTTCAGCAACAACTGCATTAGTCAGATTGATTTGTGATTGCAGCTAGGAGGTTTTCAGACACAAATATACACTCCAGTGATCACACATTGCCAGGCCAGAAGGATGTACTCATTTCATTTTATGTGTTCAGAATATGTCATCATGTAAAAATATGCTGCCTAATTTAACCTGAAAGAAACTGAAAATTTAGATATTCCAAAGTAATAACAGGAAGTTTGCAAACTAACATCTGAGCTGGGGTGACATTTCACAACACAGTGTCCCATTCCCAGAGAAGTTTACAGCAAGGGTCAACTTCCAGCATGTCTG
The DNA here is from genome assembly GCF_964211825.1 of Aythya ferina. Taxonomy (NCBI): domain Eukaryota; kingdom Metazoa; phylum Chordata; class Aves; order Anseriformes; family Anatidae; genus Aythya; species Aythya ferina. Next base: position 50,728,649 of record NC_140301.1, read on the forward strand.
TTAGAGCTTCTGCTGCTGTTTCCTAATATGTAGAAAATAACTACTGGAAGATTTAGCTATGCTTTCAAATCTCTATCCTGAGTCTGGTTTCCCCCTTACATAGCAGGAACAGAATGTTGAACTTTTCTAGCTGACTCCAAAATTATTTTTCCCTGATTCTCAAAGAAACAGAGCAGTATTATTGCTAAATGATGGATTTTAAACTATACTACTTAAGAAAGTTATCCTTTTTGGAGTATTGGTGACTGGGACTTTTTTTTTTCTTCCTTCACTTGAATCCTTTTGGTTATAAAATAGGTTTTTTCTACTAACTAGAAAATGTGTCACTTAACTATTCAAGAGCCTTGTTCTGCTCCTCCTGACCCTAGAACATCCTCTTGGATGCCAGCAGGAGACATTCAGCGCAGTGGGTGTTCTCATTACCACTTGGCATTTTGCTGTTTGGTTTCTCTGCCTGTTGTTATTTAATGATTCGAATCCTTTCCCCACCACTCCCAGAAGTCATTTAGCAAAAGAAGTAGTAGGAACGCTACTTAGCATTATTGACATAGTCACTCAGGAAAGAGTTTAATTTCAGAGCCAAGCTACAGCATTCTCTCTTCTGCCTTGTCCCACACTGCCATGTTTCCCAGTTAAGCCTTTTCTCTGGTCTCCTTGTCCAGTGATTTTGGGGAGGGTGGCACAGGTGCTGCACAGCTTTGCCCCAACTTTAAAAACCCTCTGAGAATAAAAGAAGATGCATGTCACTTTGTAATGTCAGCGACAGAGGTGAGATTCATGGCTGATGTAAATCATCATATATTTGCTTCATGGAGGCATGGACAGACAAGTAGAGCAAGCACAGAAAGCATTGCAGGCTTTCTATCCTTAGCTTACAGTTTGTCAGGCATTTCACAACTCCCATTAGTGTTGGGAGGGGATATCTCATAATCTTAAATGCAATACCTCAAATAATACTGCAGAGGAAAGATATGGTACCTTTGGGGAGAACAAAGACATCAAAGCTAAGGATGAGATTCATCTCATAAGGTTAATATACCATAAGGATAGATTGCCAGTTGATGTTTTTCCCTGTGCTTCCCTCTCCAGTGGAGAGCTGGGTTTATCTCTCATGGCTGATTTATGTGATGCTAATCACTGGGCAACCCTTATTGTTAAGTGGCAGTAAGAGGCCAGATTGAGAAGGATGCGCAGCTTTAGGTGAGCTCGGGTGGAAGCTGACAAGTTCAAAGCAGCAGAATTATTTGAGTTATTAAATCCAAAGCATTATCATCTGGCTTATGAACTGCCTCAGCTCAGAACAGCAGGAGGCTGTGAGACGTATCAGATATTCTTGTCCTGTTGTGCTCTTACTTTTTCCTGAGCATTTATGGCCAGTGTTGGAGCTTACAAGGGAGATGGGCTTTCTGTCAGGCACTTTACAGCCATTCCTTGGTTCTTACATGAGGTCATTTTAGCAATGAGAAAGAGAGAGTGTGCATTTAGAAAGAAACTATTTCTTCCAACAGAAAATCAGCAATAAGGTTTATTTCCAGATCTGTGGTTAAGTGCTACTGACCTACAAACAGAAAAACTGGAAGTCAGTTACACAGAAAGTGTGTGTGCCAGGTGCTGAACGTCAGTGCTTTATGTCAGGTCACTGCAAGCCTTGAGAAGATTCAGATGAGCTGTTTCACCATGTGTTCCTCTCAGATGGTGAAAACAGCTTGTTTGAGCCTTACATGGTACGAGGAGACTCACATTTGACATCACTTGCAGCATGGTGTGTAGCTGTGCTGCTACACGAGTGCTCCCTGCCCCTCTGACAGCATCATGTGGACTAGCAGTGTGGAAGCTTGTCAGCTCCGATAACTCACGGAGGGTAGAGAATGTGTGGCCCAAAAATCAGATTATCACTCATCAGAACAGTTCTCATGATCTTTCCAACGTCGTGGGCACATGCACATACACATATACCTGTATGTCTTTCATAAACAGTCACCAGGATGGTTTCTCCAGTTGTAAGACATTGCAGAATTGATCAGCCTAAAGACTGTTGCCCTTAAAATGGTTTGCTAAAGAGACAAGCATCTCAGATCAAGCATTTTGCTGCCACTGTGGTAAATTATGCGCATGGTTTTCTATGTAGATCTTTAACTTGTGTCTCCATAGCTGTTAAATGGCAGCGCTTCTGTATGTATACACTCGTCATAAGTGTTTGGGGTCAGAATTGCCTTTTATGGCAAGGTCTATGTAAAATGGAATTCTGATTAAACTAAGTGTTTTCCTTTATCAAGTCCATAAAAGAGGCTGGAGGAATTGAATTCAAAACATCAGGCTGGGCTCATTGCGAAATGGAAGCTTTTGTTCTCTTTAAAACAGTGTTGAAGCTGGAAGCAAAAAGCTTTGGGACATATTTCACACTTGACTTTTGCAATTTCCTGTCTGGCTTCTTGCAAACTGTTTTTGTGTAGTCATATGTGCTCTCAAAGATAATTTTATTTGATGTGGATTGGGCAGTATGACGTTGTAGTCTTTGATCATTATGTTTCATTTTGAATGTGACGTGATATGTTCTAGTACAAACAAAACTGTTCAGCACTCAGCTTTGAAAGAGAGACTGCCTTGCATTGCTGTAAAGTGATCTGAATATCAAAGAAACAAACAAACAAAAAAAAAAAAAGCTACTTTATTGTTGAGTTTAGGGAATTCTTTGCTCTAATTTGTAGATTACAGCCACCACAGTGGGAGAAGAGAGGTGGCTTATCCCTGAATCCTCTCCTGCTTAGCAGCCTCCATAGCACACCTGCAGACAGCCAGGAGGGGTGTAGTTTGGTACCAAAGGCAGCATCAAAATGTAATGCAAGAGCTGAAGGACACAGTGGTGAAAAACACTGATTTTCTAGCCTGCTGGGCATTGGGCGTGGTAATTTATCATAGTATAGCAGCCTTCTGTGATGTGGCTGAAGGAAGGCTAGGTTGGTTCCTCCATTATTCGTAGGCCATGGTGACTTCAACAGCACTATGCTGCTGCTAGCTGTAATAGTACTGTTACTAGTACTGCACTAGCAAGTATTTTTATCTTGTTGTTACTGAGCAAGAGAATCCTCTGGTTTCAGCTGTAGAGGAGAGAGAGACCTATTGGGAATGGTGAAGAAAAATTATGCCAAAAAACATCTGCAAGTGAAGAACTGTGAACTTTTCCTGGTATCATTGACAAATCCACTAAGAATACCAAAGAAAACTTATTCTTCCCCAGTAGACATCTGAGATGGGAGAAGTGTTGGAAATCTGTCACTTCATTGCAATGCAGCCTTTCATAATCTAATTTGAAGTTTTCCACTGCATAGATTTATAAATCCTTTAGATTTATAGAATTATTAGAATTTATCTATTTATAAATCATACACTGCAGGTATGTTTTGCAGTGAAGTTAGAGCACTAAGTACACTTCATCTATCTAACTGCAACAACTTTTGTAATTCATATATTTTTGTGTTTATAAATCAAAGGTTCACTTCTGAGCCAAACACAAACAGGGAATAAATTCCTTGTATTGAATCCTCATTGTGCTTGCTCAAGGCCTTTGAGCAGTATGAGTCCATTGCTCATAGTCACAAAACAATCGCAGTACTCTAAACTTATGCTTTGGTATGTGAGCGCATTGTGGATAGCTCTACTTGTTATTTTTAATTTCATATAATTGTGTAGGTTGACTTGGAGTGTGCACGTTAGCTCTTACATATATTACATGCAATATACATAGTTTTCCTGCAATAATACCAATTTTAACAGAAATAGAAAAAATCGTGTAAAGTATGTGTGTGATATTCCTGATGGCTTAGCACCATGTACATGAAATCTTAGTAGTTTTGCAGGTTGGCTTGTGGTTACTCTTTTGTAATAACTTTGAGACCAAACAGATACAAGTATTGGCTTTCAATCTCATTTCTCCATATCCTTCTTCACAGCTTCCTGTTATGGGAGGAGCCTTTATGGACTCACCAAATGAGGACTTTAGTACAGAGTACTCCTTGTTTAACTCCTCAGCCAATGTCCACGCAGCTTCTTCCATGCAGAATCCACCAGAAGAGACATCCCGGTCTTCAAACGATGCCATATTGTTATGGATTGCAATCATAGCAACAATTGGAAATATTGTGGTTGTGGGAGTGGTGTATGCCTTCACCTTCTAGGATGCCTGTCACTCCAAACACTGGAAGAGAGGATAACTGCAACAGTATTTGTCATGTGTATGTATGTACGTGTGTATATATACATGTATATCTATATAAATACGTATAGGTAGGGACTTTGTTGATTAAGTGCTACCACAGTCATGGATGTGAAATGCAAGTTTATCATCATGAATTCCGATGGCAGAAATTTGGATGCAATTGCAAATTGTATGGAGGTGAAAGCTTTAACTGAGAACTGAGCGAATACAAGTTTAGTATGGAAATGAAAGAGAGACCAGTGTGGGTATAGTGAATCCAAAAGAAACAGAGATTTATACAGAAAGTGCTTATTTTCTACTGCTTAGATTTTTCTAGCAGCTTTTCTGGGTTTTGTCAGCTTTTTTGTGTATTTTTTTTATGGTGGTATAATGTTGTATGAAATTGTTCTGTGTTATATTTGCTGGACATCTTAGTTTTCTGGATGGAGTAAATGGTAGGCATTGGGTCAGTTCTGATGCAGTACAAGGTCATCACAGGTGTGTCTTGAGCACTTTCATACACTAGGCTGTGTTCAAAATGTGTCTAACGCTATGACAGGCAGATGCATGCTATTTACACTTGCCTTACTAGATGTGGTAATCTAGGAATTGATGCTCAGCATGCCTGCTGTTTGCTGGAGGAGGCACAGCTATTGCAAGGTGTGACTGGTTTGCAGCCCCTCAGCTCCTCAGAAGAAGGGTGAAACCCATTTCTGTGTAGGGATACTGGACTGTAATGACAACAATAGTTTTTCTTCCAGGAAACAAAGGACAGATATCATGCTTTCCAACTTATTTCCTTCTAATCCAGGTTTTCCACAGAAGTTATATATTTATATAGTTATAAGCATATAGTCATATTGAAGGAACATTGTGAAGCCAAAGAGTAAGTGATGTTTCTGAGAAAAATAGATTTGAAGGAAAGATGACGCTTCTGTGCTCTCAAGAGTGAATGCAAGCATTTATGTGTGCTGGCATAGAAATAGCACAAAAAGGTAATAGGTGGCAGATATACAAATACTTGTGTTTCAGTCTTAGTAAGTCTCTGGGTTGTGGTGAGGCTCCTGGAAGTGGTTCTTACGTAGACTACGTTAAGTAACAACTCCAATTGTCATTTGGATTTGTTCTGTTGGGGAACAGTATTTCTACTGCACTCTTCCCATCAGCAGCTCCTTTTAAGAGCTGTATCTTTTCAAAACATGCTGAAGCCCTCAATGTTTCAGAGATTATAGAATCCTCTGGGGGGAGGGAGGGGGTATCATCTCTGTTGGAAATCTTTGTCTTCCCTCTAAAACAAAACAAAATACACAAAATATCTGAACTTTGAGATAGTAGTAGACCAATTCTTCCTCTAAGTATGCATGTGGTATATTGGTTTTCTGCCTCATGCAACTAGTATGCTAATTCCAGAAAGCGTCTTCTGAAGACACAGAGACTATTTTTGACACTTGCCTGCCACTGAGCTTGAGGCTGGCAAATGTAAAGGGAGGTTTGGATTTTCCTTCTTTTCTCTTTAGACCCATTTTCCTGCAGGGCTGGTGAGTATTTACATGAATCAAAGCAGCATGCCCCAAACCAGTATCTAGAATTGTACAGTAGTCACTGTGTATATTTTTTCATGTCTTCATGAACTTGCTTTTAAAGCTGGAAAGATGCAAACAAACAGCTAGCAGGAGGGAGAAAAGGGACTAAGTTATTCTGGGGATGAGAAAAACAATAACAACTCACCTGAGGAATGGAGCTTCTGTATGTTTAGGTATTTCACTGTTTGGAGGCAGCGTTTTGTTTGAGAACAGAAGAAATCTGTTCTGGGGAAAAAAAAAAAAAAGAAAAAGAAAAAAAAAATTTGAGAAGCACACTTTTGGAAACTCAGATGTGCAGAAAGCAAGTTCTGTCTAATAAAATAGCTATAGTCTTGATACAGAAATAATGCTATTCACAGTTCTAAATGGATGTTTGCCCTTCATAGGCAAACAGAAATAATAATAACCAACAACAACAAAGGAGCTGAATAGACTGTGTACTTCCCCTGTTCTTCTATGCCTCTTTACCCTCTCTGAGCAGAAAGTAAACTGTTAAGTGAGACTGGAAGGCTGCAGAAAGGTCTCAAAAATGGAATAATGCAGGACAAGATCTGGTATGCAAACATCTAGGAACCATGCAAATATTACTTCAAATATATTTTTATGATATTCTATTGCCTTTTAATTGTATCAGTGGACTTTTCTTTTGTTTTTCTCTTCAATGTTTCAATAGGCTCTCTAATTAGTTATGCCAGATCCTGCAAGCACTATTTGTGCATGAAGAGCAAAATTTTTTTCACCATGATTAAAAACCAGTTTGACACTATGGTACTTGCCCAATGGGATTATTCTGCTGCTAAATAACTTTGCCGGTGGAGTGCTTTGTTTAAATTTCCTAGAATATTAATCTAAGTGCAATTAGCAATGTTTACATTTCTTTCTCAAAGCACTAGACTAAATTCTTCACCCATGAAGAAGCATATTAGAGAGGGAACAGCAAAGAATCACCACTCTGCTAATGAACCTGAGTGACACTTTTGTGTTGCTTTTCCCAAAGAAAGTGTCCTACTTTCATTTGAAACTGATAGTAATTGCAGGAGTGTTGGAAGACAATGAGTTCTGCCTCCCTCATCCAGATCATCATCATACATGTTTTCATTATTAGAGAATGAGTTGTCAAAAGCAGCCAGACAGAACCTTAGTTAAAGTAATTGGCTTGACGGGTGACATGGAAAACAGGGTGCAGGAAGCAAGCGCAAGCATTTCCTATCTTGTAGCTAAAGAAACTAACAGTCCTGTTAGTTTTCTGCTGCTGAAATATATTGTCAGGTGATAAAAGATTCCTACATTAAAGTAAGCAGAGCTGGCTCAAATTATGATCTCCTTTGATCAGGATAAACACTCTGTTTCTGGATATAGCATTCTGATTGGGTCTACTACAGCCTCTTAAATCTCCTGGAAGGCTAAGGAAGGCTAAAATTCAAGCACTGAAAAAAGGAGACTCATCCATCATTAAGTTCAGAGAGACCACAGAGGGGAGGGGAGAAAAAATGGTAGATGTTTCACAGGTGTGGTCCTGTGAAATGTGTTATCACTGCTTCATTATGTGAGTCAAAGTTATAGCCTGAACTGTCAGCATAGCTTGACTTAGAGGACTGTAGCTACTCCTTTTCCTTGAAGCAAAGCAGCTGGAGAAGTGCTGTCACTCACTGAGGAGTGATGAGCAAGTCTAAATGCATTCCCCCGAGCTGTTCTGTAAAAGCTGAAGAGGCTTCTGTGCTTTGCTGAGCATTTCATGCACCAGCATTAGAGCAGGATTCCACTTGTAGATCTATGCTTTAAGTATGTGCATCTAGCACAGATAACAGCTACAAGATCCTGATCAGAGTTTGTTCAGTAGTGGACAAAAGAAGAACATTTCCTACCTGCAGCATTAGACCCCTAGCTATGTTGTAAACATCATCCTGCAAGCACAAGAAGCCATGCTGCCTGTGCTCTGCAATTATGAGTGATCCATGGGAAGCAGGGGAACAGACTGGATGCCCTTACAAGTCTTTTCTTGCCATGGCCCCTAGGGATCTACGACAACATATCAGATAATCAAACTGTCACTTAAGAATTTTGTTATTTGCTCTAAGCAGCCAGCAGCTCGACACAGCAGCTGTGCAGCCACCACAGGAAGGAGACTCAGCTTGGAGTTGGCCTCGATGATCCTTGTGGGTCCCTTCCAACTCAGGATGCACTATGACTGTGATTCTGTGAGACTGAAGGCTGAACAGTTCTGGAGGTAGGTGCAAAGGCATGTTAGATGGGAGAACTGAGTGAGGAAACTCATAGAGCCACTCCTGCTATACATTTAGCTCCAAGGCTAGGCACCTGTTCTTGTCCACAATATTAATATCCCCCTAAAATAAAGGGAGGAAGCAGCATGTATTATCATGTCAATGCATTTGCAAAAAGGAACAGATTTTGAAACTGATGCAACAGTAGCAGAGGGATTCAACAGCTACAGTAACATATTTAGCCATTTAAATGGGAAAGTGAGCTGATAGTTACCTCTGAAGTAATGAAATCCACTCTCCAAAATCCTTGTTTACAATGGGACTTGAGGGTCGTCAGCATCCCACCAACTGCCTGTAATAACAAGACCCCAGTCAAGAGTGAATAGAAGCAGCCAGCTATTGTAGTCTGAAAGGGAAAACCTGCCTTTATGTCTGGGACACAAATTAAAACAGCAGTCTTTAGTCTATAGGAAGTTATGCAGTTTGTCTATTATTAGAAGCTTTCTTTTTGTTATTATTGAACTATTCCAGTTCTTAATATCCTTTTCACATTTCTCTGCAGGCTGCTGAGAGTTATTAATTTCATGTAGCTCTGTCCATTTATACAGGGTAATTTTGCTGGGCTTCCTGTGGCTAATCACAGAGCAGAATTTGGAAAATTATTCATTTTGAGGCTGATTTCCATTATTAAGAGAAATAGGCTGAAAATCAAAATCGCAGATCAAACGCTTCTGTGCTTTTAAAGCACTTAGAGCTCTGGATAAGTGGATTTCATCTGGCTAACACTCAGAAAGAAAAAGGGCAGTCAGGTCTCTGATGGTAATGTCAGACATCAGGGTTCTGACAAGCAGAGCTTAGCGCTTCATTAACTCCTCTTCTGCCCCTCTGGCTTTCTGGATGCACAGTCTGAGTGAGCTAACCATCAGGTACAACGTGTCCCTCCTGCATGCTAATCCTCAGGGGACCAAGGCCATTTGTGCCCCTAGCAGAAGAAGAGCTGGAGATCAATATTCTATTAGGTATCTTGTTACACAGCATATTGGTCAGTCATGGTAAGATCAAGACAGGAATGGTTTAAAAAGTAGTTAGCCCCTTTGCCCCTAATCTGGGAAAACACTTTAAAAAATCAAAATATTCAGAGGTCTTAAACTTTCGTACTGGTCTTGATGTGATTTTTGTCTTTCCTCATACAACCCCTTTTACCTTGTCTTTCCAACTCAAGACAATGAAAATGAAGTCACCACTACCCTTGTCTATGAGCATGTAGGGAAATCCTAGCAGGTTAGGAAGAAACATACCGCATTTTAGTTTTTGGCTGTTCAGGCACAAAGTAATAGGAAAGACTCCAGACTACAGAGAAATCTCCAGGGAAATATGTGCCTTTGCAGAACAAAATGCATTGCAATTTTGTCCCATTCTGATCTGTACCAGAGTACTTACACTGAGACAACATGGCGAGATCTACAGTTGCTGTAACCTGTTTTAGGAATTAATGCAAGGCAGACAGGTAATGGAAACAAAATGGTAATACAAACCTGTCGTGTCTAATCATCTCAACAGATTGCTTCAAAGGCAGGTTTACCTGAGTGTCATCAGAAAGCTTGATCTGTTGGTACCAAGGTAAAAGCCCTTTTATATAGGCACAACCAGTGTTTCCATCTTCTTCAGAAGTCTTTGGATCATTATGCTACCCACTCTTATCTTTGCAGTGCAGGCTTCTAGTGAAGATATTTTTCAGTTGTAGAAAATACTGAGGAAGCTTCCCATGTGGATAGAATACATAAGATTAATGCCCAAAAGTGCTGATTAGTCTCCCTGCTAAAACAAAAAAACACCAAGGTTTCTTACACAAGGCATGTTAAAGAGTCAAGTATCATCTGTACAATAGCATCACCTCATTTTTTTCTGCAGCTTTATGCCAGTAAATCTCACAATGTCTTATTGTTATTAACCACAATTAACAAAAGTCAAGAACAGAGACAAATAATTTTTCAGGAATGTCTTAAATGTCGCTACCTGATCCTTCAGACTGTGTCATTCCTCTTACCTCTCCAAAATACCCTGATGTGAAGTCTCATCTATCCCTTTAAAATCTCTTGGCACCATGTGTCTTCATGCCTTCATTTTATTTCTCTTCTTGTCTTCTCCATCTTCTTTTCATTCCCTGGCATCAGAGCACACAAGCAATTGGAAGCCAGCAATGTTTTTCAGCCCTCCTTAACCACCTCTGTTGACCTTCAGAGGAATACTACACAAAGATGTAGTATTAATCTTTGTAACTCTATCATCAGTATCCATACAACCCAAAACATACATTTTAGAAATTCCTGTTTTTACTATTACTGCATCATTAATTGAGCTTTCCCCACCCAAAATCCCTTTCTTTTTTTAGCAAATCATAATCAGCATTAAAGTACTTAGGGTAAGGGAAGGGGACTGAAAACAGGCACTGAAAAGCACCACAAAAGGTAGAAAAACCCCATGTAGCATCATGGCCATGAACCACTATTCTATCCAGTGAAGAGAAAACACAATGTGCTGACCCATGGGTATTTCAAATCTAGTCACACTTATAGTTCTCAGATGCATGGTAAAGCTGCTATAGTCAGATGGAGCATTTCTAGATCTTTTTGTGAGCAAAATGAGGTGTACCTTAAGTACTTCAAAGTGTTGAGCAACCTCCTCATCAGTCCATGCTTGTTCTGGTATTGCTTGAAAAGCCTTCTGAACAGCAGTCATTAAGGTTACGTTGCATTTCCTGTGGAGTTCAGTCCTATTAATGAGTGAAAAAGATTAAACTATGACAAGATTTAGGCCTAGAACTCTTTCAGTTACTGCCTTCACAAGGATGGTTGAAGTTCCGGAGCCTGCAAGCTGCTTTGTCCAGAGGGACCTTTGCCTCCACCTGGAGACAACTGGATTAATAACACATGTATATAACATCTGCTTCAGTGGAACATCTTGTAGGACTAGCTCCAGGTTGCTGGTTTTTTATTTTAAACACATCTAAAGATGTCCATACTTCCCTAATCAAAAAAAAAAAAAAAGAAAAAGAAAAAAAAAAAAAAGCAGAACACTGTATTTTTTTAAAAGAGAAGGTAAAGAAAACAAGACTGAGTATTTTGATAGATATGCTAGAAGGATATTTAATGTAGCAAACAGTTGCACTATTTTTTCTATTGTATGAACACCTAACTGAAGAAATATATGTTCTTTCTCCAATAAAGACCTTTTCAGTTAAGAAGTTGTAAAGTTGGGAAGGAATAGAGTGCAAAGTCTCAATGAAGTTTTAAACTAATGTAAATAATCCGGTAGCTAGCTTTGTGAGGTAGCTTATAACATTTACTTTTCTGTTACCTCATCTCAAATATTGCCTAATTGTTTGTGTTTTGTGTTTTTCCCCATGATAAACTAAATAGAAACACTTTGAAAGCATCTGTACTTCTCACAAAATTGCAGTCATTTGGAAATGTCATCCTTCAGCTCATGTAAAACAAGTTTACTGGAGCCCTTTAGAATGCACTGTTATTTTTTTTCATAATAATTCTGGAAAATTTAACTCTCTTGTTCTTTGTCTCTGCTACCCTGTTTTGTACACTAACAGATTTGCAGGGCTTCTTTGTATTGTTTTTGTAGTATATGGGTTGGTTTACAGAAAAAAAAAAATTGCTCTAGTAACAGTTGTTCTTGAAATGTGAATCTTTATCTGTAAAGAGAAAAACTTCTTAAAAAATATGTTTTCTCTAATTAGCAAGTTTATTTAACAGAAATGTATTCTTTTCTGCTCCTGTTATATTCTTACACAGTTATTGACTGCTTTCACTATGTATGTACTTGGTACTGGTTTGTTCTTTTACTATGATGAAAATGACACCTTTTGTTAACAGCAGATGGAAATTGTGTTTTGGGATAAAGTTCTTCAAATTGATGGCAATGTGCGATTTTTCATTTTATTCTCTTTAGCTGACAGCATTTAAAAATCTGTAAATGCATCAGATTAATTACTGTTACCTCCAGTGATACACTGACACTAATAACTTGTTGCAATTTACAAATCTGCACGATTTGTCAGCTTTTGGTAACTATCTCTATTACACATATGGCACAAAGAAAAGACAAGAAAAAAAAAAGTCTCATCTTCCTCAAACTTCACCTCAGAAGCCCTCATACCATGAACACTTGTGAAAGTCATTACTGTCCCAGCTCACTCCATTTAGCACGACCATATTGTCACAATATGCAGCATGGACATTTTTCTGATTGTGGCCCTATACTCCTGCAAACTCCTGTCCTAGGGCAGCCATTCAGAAGACTTTTGGGGATTAGAACTGGGGGGAGGAGGGCTCAGACCTCACTGCAGGTTGTTCAGCAAATTCCATAAAAACAAACAGGGAAAAGAGGAAGAGAGGAAAACATGGTTGTGCTAATGCAATACTACATGTAGATTAACACTTACCTTCCTTACGATTATTGAAAGGGAACCAGTGAGGCAAGTACACTCAGATTGACTGAGGAAATGACAAAATAACGTGACAACAAGTGACCTCTCGTGCACAGTTTTGAAATATAATTTGACTTACCTTTAAATGAATCAAACCTAAAACATCACAAAGCTACCTATGCCAGTCCTTAGAGCGAGCCTGACAAAAACTCATAAACAATCAGACTTTTTTTTTCCCTGAGTCCCAGTCTATCAATCTAGCCACATAACATATTCCAGACTTTACCCATCAGAATGCAAAGAAGTGCAGTTACTACGCTACAGTGACATCTAATTATAAGTCACTTTTCCATTGTAACTATTGAGCTCTGGCTCCATATCAGAATTATACAAATCTCAAATCTGTTCATTTTAGAATTCTATAGAATAATTAGAAATGAGAATAATTTAGAAATGGAAGGGAATGTCCTGTTGAGCAGTCAAGGAGGAAAACATCAGCGTTAAGTATGTGTATTCATATCAATAAAACCTGCTCAGAATGTTGGAGCTATATATCTACATAAACACTAAGGTAAATTCTTTTGTAAAACTACTATAGGAGAACCAGTCTTTTAGCCCAAAGAGATCCTGCCCATTATATGGTTTCATCTGCCATATTTTGCTTTGTCAAAAGCTATGTTATGGTTTTATTAAGGCTAAAGAATAATTCATTTGGGAATAAATTTGTGACTTCACTGCAGCACATATACTGCTTTTACTGGGGCTAATGGAGTACATCTGTAAACAGCCTGCTTTCCATTTCATTGCCTGTCGTGATAAAGGAAACATTGCAATCAAATAGGAGCTTGAGTTTTGCTTTGTATATCTTGTAACAGCTTCAACTTGAGCTAAGAAAATCATTCACAAGGTTTGTATTACAGCTTACAAAGCTGCACTTTTTAATTTTCAGTATATTGGATCATCTGGATCTCATTTTTCCTTTACATATTCAGATAATCCATGCGTGTTAAAGGAAAGAAGGATGCTTGTTTTATGAAAAAGTTTATCCTGTAATTTCTATTTTGACTTACAAAGATTTTATGCTTATAAACGCTAGTTGGCTACAAATGCAAGGCTTACTGGTCTTAAGTGGCTCCTTAAAGCATAGGTAAAGTGACCTACTCCCTGGGCCTCCAATGCAGTGAGCAATTTTAAACAGAGCTCTTCTGTTTTCTTGGCAGATCAGCTCTTCTACCAAGCACCTCAGATTTTTTATTATTTTTTTTTAATCTTTCTACTCTATCATTTCCTACTCTGTGCTAATACCCAAACTCTTCTGATCTCTGGCAATATTCATTACTTGAAAAGCAAATGGTTTGGGTAAATATTCCTCAAAGTCCTCTGTGATAATAGCTAATACAAAGAAGGTACTTACTAAGTACTTTATTCTCTCACTTTCTGGGAAATCAAAGTACCCATTAATTCCTTTGAAAGCCTCACACTTTTGTTTGTGTTTCTTTTTTAATGGCCTGTATAACCACACAAGTTTCTTTTAGCCTTTTTAATTTCTATCATCTTTGCAAACTTCCCTTGTAGTTTCTGCTCACTATTTACTAGCTTGGTTTTGTTTCAGATGGGTCCCATCTTCTGAAATACATTTTGACTGAGGTCTCCTAGAGTCAAACTCAGACTTTGACCATGTAAGAATTGTCCTTACCTTCCTGCTTCCTTTGTAGAGGAAGGTGTGAGAGCTCATTCTTAAGACTGTTGTCCAAGTTGCCTCTCCTCTGATTGTATGGTACTTGGGACGAAAGCTGATTTTTTTTTCATCTTCCAGTTACAGTCTAGACTTTCTATCCTTCAGGTAGTTTTGGAAAAAAGAAATCCATTCTAAATGTAAACAAAAAACAAACAACAAAAAAAAAAAAAAAGGAAAGGTCATAATGTTTTGTCCAATTTTAAAATGAAAAAACAATGAATGACAAGTCAAAGCATTTTTTGTATGGTATAACGTGGAAGTGTAATTGTAAACAACTTTAGACTTTCATATTCTAAAACTTGCAGTATACATGTAAACTTGTCGTTGAAGCAACTTTTAAATATAACAATAAGCAAACAGCACACTGCATAAAAATCACACTGAAATTTTTCATAATTTAGTGTCTCTTCTGTGAGGAAAATGGGTTATTTTTATTTTTTTTTAAATATTTTAAAGTTCAGGGGTTATGAATGCCTCCCCCAGCAAAGCTGATTTGTGTTAGATGTGAGCCACCCATACTTTATCACTCAACAACCACCCCTGCTTCATTCAATGCTTGTGTCCTTATCATTTGTTAATTCATGCTGAGCAGGCAAGAGCTTCCTCAGAAGCCAACTGTGCAGAGAACAGATGACTTAGGAGTCTAAAAAGCTCTTCTTCAAACTGAAGAATTACTTGAGCACTGCAGGAAGTCATCATGAGCACTGCAGAAAACCGCAGAAGGGCTGCTCTGCTGAGAAACTTGTGCACTTCTGGTGAGAGTGAGCACAGCACTGGGCTGGGACCAAGGATGGCAAATGGGCTGAGTCCCTTCAACATGGGGCAAACACAGCTGACCTGGAAATTATTGCAGAGTAACCACAGCTTGTAGGCTACCTTCGCTTATCTGTGCAGATGAGCCCTATGACTCAGTCCAGGGACATAGGAAGCTCATCCTTCAAATTTGTGTGGTACAGGACTTCCATTGTAACACATCCAACAGGAAAGAATCACTGGAAGAAAATAATGTTAAATCAAGTGTTGAAGCATTGCTTTACAAAAAAGGCAGAGTAAATTTGGCATAGAAGTGAGCATAATGTCCCTCTTAATCTACTCGAGTATTTCCTCTCTGGCATAATACAAGCCAGGGAAAATGCCACCACACCATATTAGCCACATTAGATTTCCGGAATATAAAACCATTCAACAACTGGAAATAAATAAAACCCTAAACGTTCATTTTTCCTGCACTGCAGGTCTCAATTGCCTATTGTATGCACATGCCACATACAAAAGTGTACTGCAATACCAAGATTAAAAAAAAAACAAACAAGCAAACAAAACCAAAAAACAAGTCCAGAGAGGCAAATTTTACCTAGAAGCTTTATTTATTTGTACTTTTTGTGGCCTGCTGGAAAGGCTACAAGTCTCTAGGAGCAATTCTGTGACTGGCACTTCAGTGACAAGAGTGACTGTAGAATAACTTATGCTTGGGATATGGACAGTGGAGTTCACTTTTCATTTCTCATGCACCTCCCTTGTAATGTTGCAAGTTTTTCATGACCAAGGGCTGCAAGACAGGACTTTATTTTCATATACAAAGTAGTATCTTGTCAGTGCAGTCATTTTCTTCTGCCACATTATGTAGTATACTTACAATCATGTTAATTTATTTCTAATGCATTCAGCTCTTGCCAGTGATAAGAACGTACTGAAAAGCTGCCAGAATTCATATCTCAAGTTTCTACTTTTCTGTGAAGAGTTTATAAATAGTCTTCAAAACTCTTCTCCCTCTCTAGAATTTTTAATATTTTATTTTATTCATTCCAAGCACAAGAATCCATAACCCTCAGCATAACATACAGCAATGAAAGGCTCCTTGTCCAACTCCTATGTGAAATCCCTTCTGGCCAAGCCTTGTTTCCATTGCCTAGCATAGATATACAAAGAATGCTTCTGGGCTGAGAAACACGTTACACCCAGGAGACTCCAGGCCCTCACCTGTCCAGATTGGAGAGCTCATTGAAGTACATCACAGTTACTTTTTAGCTTGGATGCCAGAGAACTGTTGGGTTAGGGAGAGAACAGTATGTTTCCTAGTCTTGCTTGACTACATGGTCAGGACTTCATCCTTTCCATCTTGAAACAGAACAGGGGAAGCACTGTTGTGCTTTAACCTGGCAGGTTGCTAAACACCACGAAGTCGTTCACTTACTTCCCCCCACACACACACACACCAGTAGGATGGGGGAGAGAAGTGAAAAGAGAAGTGCAAGAACTCATGGGCTGAGATAAGGTCAGTTTAACAGAAGAAGGAGAAGAGAAGAAAAAAAAATAAAAATAAAAATAAAAAAGATAAAACCAAAACAAACAAGCAAAAACCCCAAAGCAAGTGATGTACAATGCAATTGCTCAGCACCAGCTGACCAAGACCCAGCCAGTTCACAAGCAACAGAGCAGCAGAAGGCTCCCCAGCCAACTCATCCCATTTTTATTCAGAATGACGCCATGTGGCATAGGATATCCCTTCAGCCAGCTTGGGCCAGCTGTCCTGGCTGCATCCCTTCCCAGCTCCTTGTGCACCCTCAGCTCCCTCTCATTGGCAGAGCAGCATAAGCAGTAGAAAAGTCTTTGGCTGTCTGTAACCACTGCTCAGCAACATCTAAAGCATCATTGTGTTTTCAGCATTATTTTCACCCTAAATCCAAAACATGGTTCCAAACCAGCTACTATGGAAGAAAATTAATTTTTGGTTATCCCAACCAAAACCAGGACAAGCACTCAAGGCTGACTATGCAATCCAAGGACTGATTATTACTGTATCACCTTGAAGTTTTCAGATGAGAATTTTGATGACATAACTCATACCCTGAGATTCAGCTAATGACAGGACCCACGTGGTTATCAGTTTGGGTTAAATTATAAATGTAGTCATTTCTGCCTTGCGTCTCAACACTTGATGACAAGGTGAGTCAGCTGGAGGGTTCTGCATATCATATCCGGTCTTATTGGTTCCTACTGTGTCATTTCAGGTTCCTCTTCTCCTAATTGACCTGAAAAATAGTTATTGCTTGTCTCTAGATATTTGAAGTGAATCATCGTTTTCATACAAAAATAAATGTCTCCCTCTTTAAATCTCACTTCAACTCAGGACAAGTGTCTAAAAGGTAGTATCCAGTCCACATCACTGATTGCTATAGGCAAAATTGACTAGAAGTCATAAATGCCTTTGAATTTTTTAGATGCATATTCTTCAGCTGGAAATCTGTGTAGTATTTACTGGGAATTTTGAAACAATTGAACTATGACTGAAAAGCTGCACATTGGTACTTTTCATCTTGTCCTTCTTTTCATCTTGTCCTTCTTAAAGTAGGAGATCATTGATTAGAGGAGCAGTGAAAGATTCAGCTTGTCTTCTCCCATCCGAGTGTCCTAACTGCTAGGCCACTTACATTCACTGTCTCTCACCCAGTTAATATTTAATTAGGACCGAATGCTAAAAAGGGACTACAGCAAATATCATTCCACAGCTTGGTTCATGCAGCTGTCACCTCAGAAGTGCAAGTTCATGGCCACACATGGAGAAGAGGAGCCTGAACTGCTCTCCTCTAGATTTAGGTAAGTGCTCCAATGAACACTGAATATTGAGGGGGAGGAGGAGAAGGAAAGAGTATGAAATTAGTCTATAAATATTAATTATTTCTGTCTAGCGATGCTCTGAACCTCACAGATGAACCTTGTGGTTCATAGAGCATGGGATGCCTTCCTGGGACCAACACACAATTCTTTGGGCAATGCCCCAAAACAAATTTAAGTCATCCCAGATTCTTGGTTAGACAACTTCCATGGCAGAGATACGAGAACTTAAAAAGACGGAAACACTGAGGACGGAATTCAGAAACCTAACATCTTATGGAACCATCCAAGCATAAGTCTCATCTGAATGATGTATGTACTTAAACTTCATTAAAAATCTGTAAAACAACTACAGGATTGGTTTGTTTTCTGTCACTGTCAAGATCTAGCCTCATGTTTGTTCTTTCACATATTTTTTATAACTGGTTATGTGTGTTACCTTCTCCAGCTAGAAGCCTTTCTAATAACCAGATTCAAGAGAGCGTGTTTTTGAAGTAACAGATTTGTGTCTGTTACACAAACCATAGGGTTTGGTTGATTCATTTGGTTTAGTGCAATCTGTTAGGCTGTCAGAAGATGACATCATAGTTTCTTTGTTTGGACTTTCAGGGAAATAAAGGAGATTTCTGAAAGAAAGTTGTTCCAAATAGTTCTCAATATAACAAAATTCTGCTAAGTAATCCTGCTGTAATAGGTAGTCATTCACAAAATACCAGTATGTGTAAACCTTGCACAGCCAGTGCATTAGTTTATCTCCTTTAAGATGTACAAACAACATTTAACTTGGATTTGAGACATTCATAGGTATTAAGAAGTGTTCTTCCCTATGAAATCATTAGCAAAAGCCTTATCTACTTGCATGGAAAAACAGCCTCTAAGCCTCTACTGCTTAAGCTTCCAGCTGTGATGGATATTCCTGTTCTTTTTTCCCCTGACCTACGAATTCACCTCAACACATTACAATATCTGTGAATTTTTATTATATGCTGATTTGTTTCCCTGCCTCTTCTCTCCTACCTTCTTTAAATTATGTCAATGTGCACATGACTACAAGTACCTTGCATTCCTCAGATAATTTGACACTGGAAAAGTACATTGATTTCCTTGAACAGCTGTCAAGTTAAGACACAAGAAAGGTTATGGATGGTTTTTATCATCAATAATACTTCAAAGCTCACATGATAGCCTACAGTGATATTTCTCCTTTCTTGTTTTGGAGATGAGTAGCTCTGACATAACCATAACTATACTATTTTCCTTCCTTCTCCATCAGTAATAAATACTGTTTAATGCAACTTTATAACCCTGAGTTAGAAGTAAAATTCACCACTAGAATGCTAGTTTATGTACAATTAACTAATCATTATATCATATCACCATTACATTGAATGATGAATCCCTTTATTAATAGGTTATAAAAACAAAATTACTCATATTCCACCTGTCCATCAGTATATGAGAAATTCGAAGTAGCCACACAAGTACACACCACTCACTTACTTCTTTCTTTTTCCTAAGTAATAAAGAATACAGTTCTGTTAGTTGCTTAGAGATGAAACACAAAATTAAAACAGATATTAAAATTAAAATGTAGCTCATTTCTTCTCCTAGATATGACTTGCCACATAGTGTAGCTTTGAAAAAATATTCATCCTAAATATACGGAACTCAGTTACAGAAAAGATTCATAAAATGTAGGTGGTGAGAAAGATTGTTTGGAAATTTGTGGCCTCTTTATACACAAGTTCAAGTTAAATAATAGAAGTATCCTTTGGCTTTAGAATCCTTTTAAGAATTCCGGTCAAAGCTTTTTGAAGGTCTATAAAATACCACAACCTTGAAAGTTTCCTTTCTTTCATGCACCTTAATAAATAAATAAATAAATAAATAGAAAGAAACATGTAGGAAAGTTATTTCCAAGCCCTTCTATGTATTTTCACATAAACTGCTGAGAATCCTTGGAAACAAAGGCATTAAAATTTCATTTCCTTTACTTAAATAACATCATAATTTATCAATTTCACTAAATTGAGCAATATTTTCAGTAAACGTCCAAAAGATAATCTTACTCATCTGTTTCACACATTTTAAATGATTCTGCCTAATACAATATTGGCTCCAATAGCTTCCTTCTTGAATTAGACCACTAACGGCAAGCACAGTCAGACTCTATTTCACATATAGCCAAGAAAATGACCAGCAGGATGATGACTAAGTGCAAGCCTGGGAGAAAAACAATACAACAATTTCTAGTCACCCAAGTTACCATGCTTTAGCAAAGCCCAAAGCCAGGGGAGTTTGAAAATTCTAACCCCCCCAGTATTGGCATGATCCTTGTCAATATTTCCATTTGCAGAATGATGATTCAACTTTCCCTTTTTGAACCGGTACGTTAAAGGAGTGAATCTCTTCCTCTGCTCCTTCTAGTACTTTTCCTCATTTGCTGTGGGAACCTGCATCCCTGAAGAAAACAAAGGGAAAGTTCCCTGCATAAGGGTATGAGAACTACTGCTTGGCTGATATATAAACATCTATTGTCCTTCTCTGGTTCTGGATTTTTAAAAGCAATACATCCCAGGAGCAGGGAACCTTAAAAATATTTGCTGGTTTTATGTTTCCTGTCACCACCCTTGGTCATTGCTTTTCCATGAGTGATATTGTGTCTCAGCAAGGTATACGTCAACAATAGAATGTTTCCACCTTCTGGTGTTTCACTTTAAAAATAATAATAAAGATAATAGAATACCTAAGTGGACATTCAATCTTTTTTTTTTTTTTCCTTTCCTTTTTATTTTGTCCCTAAATTATACATAGTGTTTTTTCTGTGTTTTCTCAAAGTGCAAATGCTTAACTCATCTCCTTGTAAGAAATAAAAGGGAGACAAATAAAATTGGTGGTTTTTTTGTTGTTGTTTATACATATATATATATAATTTAGAGTCCAATGTATATTATAGGATGTCTGCCACTCACCTAAACTGTCACAATTTTTCCCTTATACATGCAAACTTCTTGTTCTGTTCTCTGATAGGATATCTGAATAGGTTCAGCAAAGGGCAACAGGAGAGAGTAAAGAAAGTGCGTGCTTTCAAAAAGAAATCTGATAAAACTAAAGGTCTCTAGTTGAAGATCTGGGAAAAAAAAAAAAAAAAAAAGAATAAAAAGACGATTTATATTTGATAGTAAACTATAAAGTTATGACTGGCACAGAGAGATTTAGTAGGGATGAGCTGGTCACCATCTCTTCCAGCACAAAAATTAAGGACCAAAAAATGAAACTAGCATAAAACAGGTTTCAAACAAATTAAAATACATGATTCTTCACACAGGAGGTGGTCTGCCTGAGGAATGTTGCAAAATCATACTAGTGTTTGGAGCACTCCTTAAGGAACTGAGAGACCAGGTTGAATCTCTACAGTTCCTATAGGTGTCAAACACAGGCACAACTTAGCCCAGGACCAAATCTCCCAGATCTAGAGAACTAGAGTGGTGTATTGGTAAAATAATACTAGTTTGAAAGTTAATGGAGCTATAACTGTTGCTCTTCCAAAAAACAAACAAACAAACAAAAGAGTATCTAGAAATGCCCAACAACTGAAGTTTTTATGCATTACAGTATCAGTAGAAGATTGTGGTTAATTGAGCCACAAGATTTGCCTTCTCCCAAGTATTTAAGTCAGGAAAATAGCAGTTAACTAATAACATTCCAAAAAGTACAAGAAGACGGTATATACTTTGCAATCTTGTATGGTGTGTTTTTTTTTTTTAAATCTTTTTCATAAAATTTACATAATAGGTCTCCTAAAAAAAGTGACTGTTTCCCTAACATGACCATAAGAATTTCAAGCGATGAGAGGAAAATTACTAATAATTAAATACATAAATAATCAGATTTCACAGAAGACTGTGATTTCTGCCCTCACTTTCTGCATACTTTTAAGGGTGACACAAGCAGAATGGAAGGCAAGTTTCTTCAGATAGACATTGACTGTAAGGAACTTGACTAAGCGGAAACATCTGAGTAAATTATTGTGAAAGAGGCAAAAAACTGTTAGGACAACAAAGCCACATGCTACAGCTCAGAATTAACTAAAAATAAATTAAGTCCACAACATAACAAATTATCAGAAAGACAGATGGCCAACAAGAGGAAAAGCATAATTGTTTCCTCTGGGGATGTATTTCTGAAAGTAAGCACTCAATCTAGTCCCGGCTTTGTAATGGAAAAAGAAATTCAATAGCATGGAGGAAACCCAGGAAAAATCATACAATGGTGTACTACAGTATTTAAAGATTTAGCCATATTAGAGAAAGGACCAGTGACGAAAATTATTCTTTAAGTGCTGAAAACAGACAGAGGAAGTTTGGTCTGCCAGAGGCAAGAATCTGGGTGCTTGGAGAACTTGGTTCTCATCCTGGCCCCCCCATACTACTGGTTCTCCTGTTTACTTGAGCTCTCTGAACAAGACATTGTCTCCCCTTGTTTATATGGTACTTCCAAAAGGATACTTCTGTCTGGGAAGGATCATGGCGTTCATCACCTTCTGAACCAGAAGTTGACAAAAATTTTTTCAAATATTATTACAAGAAGTCAACATAATGTTATAAAAAATTTGCTCTGAGAGACCGTTATAGGGCAATAGTATAGATTGTCCTTATCTATAATGATATAACGATATCGTTATATCGTTAAAGAACATGGTACATCTGTCAGCTTAATTTTTTTTTTTTAACACACCTAAAACATTTAATGAATTCTAAAATTTCATTAAAATCCTGCCTTTTTTTTCCCAAAAAATTTCCTAGAAAGCCACTGCTCAATTTTCCTATGTTTGTAGAATTGACCTTTGATCAAGTTGATTGAGGGTTTTCCCAAATAAAGGAAATTTTTTGTTGGCATAGATGAGAATTTTCCTGGCAAAGACTCTAGCCCAAGCAATTTTGAGCATGGATAATTATATGATTGGAACTGCCCCAAGGATTAGTTAGGTGCCACACTAGTCTGGAGAAGTCTGTAGGTCTTTCCAAGCAGAAAGAATTTCATCTATGAAAGCTGAGATGCAAACACATTTTCTTAGAAACATCGTTTAAAAGCAGACAAATACCGAAAAAATACTGATGCCAGGAGGAACTAGGCTAAAAAGCATGCTACAGAATTCAAACTCATGCTAGTATTTCTCCATTATTTCCAATGCAAGTTCTGATGCTAATAAAATCTGTTCAGCTTTTCCGAACAATTAAATATTTCCTTAATAAATTGCTTGCCAGAAGTAATAAATTGCTGGCCAGAGTATCACTTAATTAAATTGGCCTCATATCTGGGGACAAATTCTGCTGGCTGTAAATAACTCACAAGCAGCCACATGCCACAGCATGACCCAATCTTATCATCTACGCTAAAGCTGGGCAAGGAAGAAGCAAGGGAGCTGGAAACCTCAACTATGTACCAAAAAGGTCTCTTTCTCAAGCAGAGAATTTCTCATCTGAGCAAATACATCTAGTCTCCACTATCCTTTATTCTTCCTAGATAGCCCAGGGATCTGACTGAGCAACTCTTTGCTCAATCAGATATTGACAGGACAAGGGGGAATGGTTTTAAACTAAAAGAGGGGAGATTTAGATTAGAGGTTAGAAGGAAATTTTTCACTCAGAGGGTGGTAAGGCACTGTAACAGGTTGCTCAGACAGGTTGTGGATGCCCTATCCCTGGAGGTGTTCAAGAACAGGTTAGATGAGATCCTGAGCAACCTGATCTAGTGGGTGCTGTCCCTGCCTATGGTGGGGGAGGTTGGAACTGGAGGACCTTTGAAGTCCCTTCCAACCCAGGCCATTCTATGATTCTGTGATCCCCCTGCTGCAATACCTCTTTTTCCAGAGGAAGTGCCCTGGGGCGGTATAAAAACTTGGGAACATGGGAGGTGGGGTCAGTCATTTCCTCTGCTTTTTGTCTGGCACCACTCATAACCAAGCACTGATATTTCCTGTCAGCAAGGAGAGCTCCGGACTTCATCATACTGGGAGAAACCTTGAGTGTTTGCTTCAGTGATAAATAACATACAGAATACTTGAAAATACAAGCTGATGAGATATTTAATCTCATTAAAATACAAAACCACATTGGGGGAAAACTGTTTTGTGCACTTCCTTGTACGTGCCATAAATACCCCAAGGCTCCTCAGAGCCTGGACAAGCAAGGGGAAGTGCATACCTTTCTCACAAGTGTACATCCCCTGGTCCACCATGCGACAAAACACCCTTCCTGCCAAGCTGTTTGCCTCAGCAGTTGGAATTTATCCCATGCTTTTAATTTGACCTTAAACAAAGGCATTAAAATCACCTCTCTCATCTCTGGGTGTTGTTTATACTCCATCAGCTGTAGAGAAGGCTGGCTAGTCCATCTGGATTTCTTTCCCTGCCACTTTGAAGGCTAATTAATATACTCTGCTCTGTTTATTGGTGCCAGTACACACCTCAGAAACAGGGCGTTGTGGTGTACATGTTCATTAGTTCAAATACATGGCAGGGGGAGAGACAACCCCAAACAAACTGACATGCATTCTAGTACCTTTACTAAAGAGTTATAAAACAGCAGTGACTACCAGGAGTATCCAGCACCACCTCTCTGTGAATTCAGCAAGACCAACACAACAGTAAAACACACCCATGTCATTAGCAACGTGTAGGACACTGAAGAGAGCTCAGCTCACATTTAAGCACTTCAGACCAGGTGCTGAAAGCCCTTAGCAGTTCCAATAGAAATAGTTTTGTCTGAACATTTGAGAGGCCTTTGCATCCAGCAAGCTGAGCCATTGCAGAAGCCTGACCGCTTGTCCTGGAGCACTTGGCAGAGGCACAAAAAAGCCTTTTCTATTAGGAAGCTTGTATGAATCCCTGCACATACACAAATGTACATGCCAGGAATTGCTGCAAACAGTCGAACTGTGATACTTCTGAGCTTTATTTTGAGCTTTGTAAGGAGAAACAGAATTCAGCATGCAAATCACTATATTAGTATTAAAAACTGGTCCCACATGCCAGTGGCTGCTCCAAGGCACATCTGCTTCTATTTATTGTTGCAGACAATTTTGCAATAATTGTCATTTTCTAAGCATGAGAGAGCAGGAGAGCACTTTCTCTTTAGGGAATTTAGGAAATTACTTTCTAATTTCCTGGGAGAAATTCCCAAGCAAAGAGCTTTCTATCCACTAATGGACAGAGAGAATCTCCAGATCTCTGGGTAATTTTATATGTCAGAAACTAATCCTAGCACAGTTTAGGTATACTCAAAGACTTCCACAAGAGTACCACTGGCTAATTCATCCCAACAGTCTCTGTAAAAGTGGTTACCACAATACCTTCAGAGCATCCAGGCACAGCTGTACTGCACGTTGTCAGAGACAAACCAGAACTAAGACCACCTTGAGAACTGATCTATAGTATCTACCAATCTAGTACAACAGAGTAGCGTTTATTAAATCTTATTATTGTCGTCACAGAAACCTGCAAGATTATGCACTTGAGTGAAAGGATGTTTTCAAACTCGGCATCTGTTGGAGAGACCAGATGGAAACTACATCACTTCTGGTGCTAGCCTTTACAAAACTATCAACATCCAGTGGGAGCATGCCCACCCACATTGTGCCACAGTCATCGTTGCTTACCCCAATTCTCGTTCTTCATTCTAAAGTACAAAGACTGAGGGGAAGCTTCAAGTGGTGACAACACAGTCCATTGGGATGCAGTCATTTTAGCAGAGGGCTCTGAGGTTAACAATGTGACTTCATAAAAAGTCCCCTATTTCTATTGGGCCCACATATGCATAACACATGACTTGCTGTTTTAATTTTAAATGGAAAATTTAAACATGGGTGTTTACATATGCAGTCCTCTAGCTGCATCTTGCCTGTTGCTCACTTTTACAAGAGCTTTTTATAATTCACAACATGCTTGAGGCTTTTGATTACTCAGGAATGCTTTCCATTGCAGCTGTCCTCAAGCTCTGTCCATCTGAACAGCTTCAGTAACCCTATGTGGGTTGTTGCTCTTACCCATTCCGTTCCTTGCTTCCTAGTCTGACTATATCCATGCTGCAGAAATAACCTTTAGTTTTCCAAAAGGCACTGGATAGTGTGGTCAAAACAATCTGGCAAGGGTCCTCAAACCAAGCCCCTGAACTGAGATTTCCAGGGTGTTTTCCAGCCCAGTCAGAGGTCACTTAACACCAAAATGCCCAGCACAAAAATATACACTTTCTTTGACAACAGAAAGCAACAGATGAAGCTTAAGAGGAATTGTTTTAGATTTGCCCACATAGAAAATAAAATATTTATCAAAATAAAAATGTTCCTTCTGTAACTTTTGATTGCAGTAATTGTAAATGAAAAGTAAAAAAAAGAACCCTAAAACCCTCTAGAGAGTTCTTAGAAACAAATTCAAGTCAAAAATATTTATAAAGTATGATTATTTTTTCCCCAGCTGCCTACTGTATTCATTCATGGGGTTGGATTTATTTGAAGCTACTTAGTAAGATTACACAGATATATAGCCCAATCTAGGAAATCCCTAAACTGCTGAAGTTGGGAAGAATTATCTACACATTTAATGTTTTTATTTTCTTCTCTACTTTAACATCACCAACCACTGCTGCACAAAGAATGAAGGTCTGGACAGACTTTTGATTGGAAGCCACATATCACTTATGCTCACAAGTACATCCCCTGCTCTGGCTGCTCCTGGGCACTCAGAAGCCACCCCAGTTCTGTGGGCACATGGCACCAGCCCTGGCTTCTCAGAAGGCATCAGCAACAATCAGGTACAGATGCTGCTTTTGGGTATCAGAAAGAGTAACATCACAGTGTTATGGGAAAACCTGACTATAGGGGGGTGCAGTCTAACAGCTCAATCAATTAAACCATCTTAATGAAAACTGGCTTCTTTTCATCTCTCAAAATACCTGTTTATTTTTTTCTAGCAAGTCACCGTTACTAAACTCCATCCATTAATTCTTCTTACTTGGAGAAATCTCAGCTTTCCTTAATTTATGCTGAGATGATCATAAGTTGTCACTGGAACATTCTGGTAGCCAGAAACTGCCAGCTTAGAGGTGCCCTGCCTCGAATTTACATTTACATAAACATTACAGCACATAGGTTCCCTGTGTCTGACATGAATGGGCAGACTATACAGAGAAGACCCTGCAGGTTTTGGAGGATTTTTTTTCCAAATCACTCAGACTGGCTGAACTGCATAACCTTTCTTCACAGACAGAGCAACTTGCACTGGAGAATATCAAAACATTTTTAAAAACTCAAGTCTATAGGAGATGGCCAAGAACCGACAGTGCAAGGGAGTGGTGAGCAACTTTCCATCGCAGAATATCAAAACTGCCCATACGTGAAGTAACACAAGATTATACTGACACTATTAACTCTGAGCACACTCCAGCAACCCTCAGGAAAAATATTCTGTTTGGATGGAAAAGCAAAGAGTGGGAACATGGATCAGCAAAATAAACTAGGAGAATACAGGAGAAGGGAGAAGACAAACTTTGAAAAGCGGAATGGAAAGAAACAGTGCACAGTTTCTTCAACACTTTACTTATTCTACCCTGTTTCTCAGAAGGGACAGCCTTTACCTTCAGGTACTAAACTGAAGCGTAGAGTCATCCCAGGTTTATTAATTTTTATGGGTGGGAAATAGAAGAAAAAAAATGGTGCCTAACAATATCCCTCCAGTAGCAGCAACACTGAGGTGACATTACAAACTTACACATCATATTGAGAGGTCTGAAGTTAGTTAGGGGAACACTGACCTTCATGCTTTAAATCAAGATATCTGCATTGTCAAAGAGAGATGATAAATATTCTTATGATGGAGGGACTCAGTGCATTTAACATAGAATAAATGTACACCTCAGCTTACTGGGCAAACAAACACAGAGATGGATAGAAAAGCATAATAATAATGCTTTTTAAAAGTACCAAAACCACATCAGGAATCCTAATTTTTTGGGGGGGAAACATGGCAGAAGGAAAGACATACTTATTTTCTGATCATTCATAGTAAGACAGCAAAAGTGCCAGAGAAAGCTGTTTGGTTTTGTTTTGTTTGTTTGTTTTATAATCAAAAGGCACAAGTGGAGATGCAGCTACAATGGTAAATGTGCTTCTGATACAAGAATTTAATTTACTCAGACAAAATGATATCATAAAAAAAAAAATGCTTTTTTGCTCCTGTGAAGTGAGTAAGAGCAGTAAGAGCAATTGCTAGCACAGATCTATTAACCAGTCTTTATTATCAGGCACCCAGCTGCAGATGTAACACAGATTTCTGTTTAGATGCAAAACATTTAGTTTGCTCTTAATCAGATTTTCCTTTAAAGAAAGAAATGAGTAAGTAACAAAAAAAAAAAAAAGTTCATGAACTCAAACTAATGGCACAAATGCAAAACCAAATTCACTTGAGCTTTGCTGAACTTCCAGATCTGAAGTTTATTGCATGATTTGTAGCACTGCTGAGTGCAGCCCTGACACTGATAGACCAGAACCAGATGGGTCTCAAGCATTAGCACTGGTGATTGCAAATACATTCAAAGTACAGCTACACACAAAGCAGTTTTTGCGGGAGCAGAAATAGATCTCTAGCGACTGTAATAAACAGGGCTTTGCTTCAGTTTTTCACTTCTAAGATTATTTATCATCTATTCAAAAGGCTACTTCTGCTTTCTGAGAACTGGATGTATATTGATCATATCCCAGATCACAGAGAATTGTTGCCTTAACTAGGTTCACCGAGTGTAACTTCATGTTGCAAGCTTTACAAACAAGCTCTGAAGGGAACCTGAGGCCTGCACACTGAAGTCCTTCCTTTTGCAACCCATAGAGACAAAAAGCTCTATGGTCCAGCCCAAATACACCAGATTTAGATAAAACCAGCAGATAGGAAAACAACTCCCTTTAAAAAGCTGTAACAGGCTCAGGTATCAGTGTAGCACATTTATCCGATACTAAAGTGCCTGAAAAACACTACTTTAAGCTGAAGGATAGATTGAAAATAAAAGGGCTACAACTAGCTAGACTATGCAGAAGGAATTTCCTTTCCCTCAGGCCTAGCTCTAGCATATCTGCAACTGTTACGAACTTTGAAGTTCTTTTCCATATTTTTTTACTGAAATAGGAAAATATTAATGACTTCATAGCTATCGATCGTATGTAGCATGATAAATTATTTCAATAGGGTTGTGTTGGTCTTTCCTGAGCATTGCTTTGGAATCAAATTGCTACACAATCCAAGTGACTGTATGTGATGATGATTCACCCATATAAATTTATATAATAATATATATATATATAATAAAATATATATGAATTTATATAATAAAGCAGAGAAGTGTTTGAGCTCCTACACCAGCCAGATTCACAGGAAGACACTTTTCTGTCCCTGCAGGCTCTGCAAGTGCTCTTTTTTGAAAATATTCTCTGGGAATTCATGAGAAAAATGGGCACTGGTCTACATCAAAGATGATGACTCCAGTGCAGCAGGTATCACTTGGCCTCCAGTGAGAAAGCCCAAGCAAAAACAACATCAGAAGGATAAGATACTTCTAATAGAAAAGCAACAGAAAGGAGTAACAGTCACAGATAGGACTTTATGCCAAGGATACACCAATACCCAGTATAAAGTTTTTCACTGATAATCTACAACAAAAACAGGTGAATGTGAATTCATCTGTAGCTGTAAACCTGTCCCAGTGTTCATCAGATGGAGCTGAGCACATGCTGTGGAAGGATGAATTCTTCAAGGGAGATGGGAACCTGTATCTGCCTCTTGCATGGTGGGCATTCCTGTCACACTGTTAATTCCTACTGGTTACAGCAGGATTGCTGAGCACTATCAGCTCTGTGTGGCATAACACTGGCCATCAGAGAGATTTTTGAAGTGTTAAATTATCTAATGTTTTATCATATGGAAGAGACATAAGGAATATACAGAACACAGATGAACGATGAATGCTCTGCATGCAATTTGCTACCAAGTACAGACAGGGTGCATTGTCAGGATCAATACTTAGAAAACTGAAAGACTTCAGCTAAACTTGCACATTTCTTCCAGAACATGACATCCTCCAGAAAATCCAGCCTTTCCCTGTAGCTGTGCTATATTTACTAGAATATAGTATCCCAAAGCACTATAGAGGAGGTCACAAGTAAGTCTAACAGAATCTCTTCAGACTCTGAGGGTGTATTTGAACAAGATGGTACGGCCAGTTCTCCATGGCTGATGCCAAGATCTGGCCTACATTAACACAAGTTAAGCCAAGTATCCACAAACCAAGTCCTCAGAAAATGGAAGTTCTTCTAGCTGAATGCTGAATGTTACTGAATGCTGCTTTGTTGGCAAACATAACGAAGCAACATTCTGTACAGTAAGCAAATTTAGAAGCTAATAACTCTTTGGGCGGGTAACGGGTAAGGAATGTTTCTGTTCTAACTGTTGCTGATATGAGAAACCTTGCCCTACAGAAGAACTCCTCAGTGCAAAGCACAAAAATAATCTTTAGCAATTAATCTAATAATAAATCATTTCATAAATATTCTTGTTCACATAGGAGACTGTTGCCTGAAAAATCTCAGTCAAAGACTGCATGCTTTCCAGTTGATACTGAACTTGTGAAAATAGCGAGTCTGTGGGTATTTATTCTATGGATCATATTTTAATAATGTTGGAAGAAAACAACACCAGTTAGTTTCATAGTTTGTGTAAGCCACAAGGGCTGCACCAGTCTGGATGAGACTGTTGTTATACACACTTTATCGTGTTTTCATCACCTGTTTATGCCACTCAAAACTTGACACTAACTGTAAAACAAAACAAACATTTTCTGCTCAAGAACACTTTTGAATTGAGGAAAATAGAAAAAAAAAAAATCACCAGAAGCTCTGGGACAGTTTCTGAACTGAATTGAACACTTTGTTTTTGGTGTTGCCAAACAACAACAAGAAAACTACACAAAGTAAGGTTGAAGAAAGAATCCAAGAAATATTGGTGGCGGGGGTGGTGGGATGGGGAACACATCATAAGACTGCCAAAATTAAAAACTAAATATCAAAATCCAGTTACCCTGAAGCAATATAATTTCAGGTAATCATTAAAAAAAAAAAAAAAAAAAAAAAAGAAACTTTAAGGTGCAAGAATCCAAAACAACTTTTAATGTAAGCAGTAACTTAGAATTTTCTAGCATTTTGGAAAATTTCCCCTCCTATTTTTCTTCTTTTGTTCAAAGCAATTAATTCCTTGGAGATTGGATACTAACTTGGTTTTATTTTTAGTAACTTTGGCTTGACACTAAAAACTGCATGCATAGCCAGAATGAAACACAAACTCTTGTCACAGAAAACACAGGAACCCCTCAGATGACAGCAAGTGACCATTTTCATATTAAATAATAAAATATTCTTCCACAGACCAGTAAAGATATAAGCTGCTATAACTCAAAGCCATTATTCTCAAACTGGGAAATATTCCCAAGTGTCATAAGGATCCTCAAGAACATTTTCAAGTACAACTTGATTGAAAAGTGAGTAGAGGAGGAAGAGGAGAGAAAAAGCAAGAGCTGCAAAATATTTAACTACTTTTTTTTTTTTCCTCCCCAGAAAATTGTGAGAGAGGAAGGGGCACACAAAAACATTTTTCTTGGTTTCTTTTTTTTTTTCTTCCTCTTTTCTGGGATAGCCTAGCTGAAGTGCAGTGCTACAACATTATTATTTTACTTCTAAAGTCTCACATTACTAGCAAAACGTACTACCATGGTCAACACCTTAAAAAAAATAAAATAAAGGAATTCTGACAGATCAAAACTACTGTGATGCAAAAGAAACAACCATGGAGTAAGTTTACTGATGTTATATATACTAAGAAAGCTGTTCACGTTTGCTAGCTGTAAACAAATTAATTAAAAAGTCTGAAAACCTTCATTTAAAGGTTCCATGCTTTTTCCTTGTAAACGGAAAAGA
This sequence comes from Aythya ferina, assembly GCF_964211825.1. Lineage (NCBI taxonomy): Eukaryota > Metazoa > Chordata > Aves > Anseriformes > Anatidae > Aythya > Aythya ferina. The sequence continues at coordinate 50,760,453 of NC_140301.1, forward strand.
ACCAAGGAAGCTGGCATGACCTGTTGCTCAGGCTCTTTCTTGAGAGGTTCTTCACCTCACTGATCCTTCTAGAACTTTCTGCTTTATCTGCAAAATTGCTCTGAGAGGACTTCCTAGGAGCATTCCTATAATTCAAAACCACATCCCAGATAAAGCCTGGTGTGCAGCAATGAACACCAAAAATGCGAACAAAGCACACAGCTCTTTCCCATTAGAGAAGGATTCAAGACTGAAATTGAAATCATAGCTCTGGCCTGTCCTTTAGTAAGCAATGTTGTTGCAGTATCACCTATGGCATCTGATTTGGGGGATTTCTCCATATAGTGATGCTGAAACATCTGAGGTCTGACAACCAGTGAAGCAGAATATGGTCCATCCAGTTACAAGCTTCCAATACACAGAAGGAGGCACACTCTCAGACATTACTTGCTGCCTCTAGTAGCAGCAGAATTCCTGATGAAGAGCAGAGTTTCTCAAGCAGATAATTACTAGAGTTATATTTAAGCAAGCGTCTGTCCCTGTTGAATGCAGGAGTCCCAGAGCTTCTGGTGTTTATCTAAAGAAGCTTGTCTAGGATGTTCTCAAGGCCTGACAGACCTCCTAAAATGGCAGCCAGTGATCATGCCCACACAGGCTTTCACTCTTTCAATATTTATAATTTTAAAACACATAGACTTTGGCTTAGAAAAAATATTTAAAGGAGAAATTGGTAAGTAGGAAGAAAGGATGGCTTTTGTATCATCTCATTACAAAAAAAATAAATAAATAAAATAAAATCAGCTGAGTATTTGGTTCAGCTTTCAGCTTCAGATATAGTTGTAATGTATTTCTACAGATGGAAGACTTTTCATGACTTCAGTTCTTCAGTTGTAATCTATTCCTTTAAGCTTTCTTTTTGCAACAAAATTTACAACATGAAGATTTTTACTTAATATGAAAACAAGATGAGTAAAGCACTTGAAGTCATAAAGCAAAAGCAAACTGAACTTTTTTTTTTTTTTAAATGAGCCAGTTATCTTCAGCTTCTTCACAAGTAACACAGAAGTCTTTGTCTCTCCAATTCTCCATCTTACTTAGATCAGAAAAGCAAGCAAACACCACACCGAACAGAACAAGAAACACTGCTGCATTAAAATAGCTGGAAGCTGATTTTTCAAGGTTGGCAATGAACACAAAATGCAGTTCTCAACTCTTATCAGCCTCCTGCAAGTAGGATCCTGAAACCCAGGTAAAATTTTTAAACGGGGTTACACACCTATTATCCCCAAGTTTCTTATAAACCAGAATGTGTACGTACAACTAAAATTGACAATATTCTCTGTTCTCTGAGTTCTGTGAGAAAATAGAAACAGATCCAATAGGACAAAAACTCTTCTGGAATTTTAATTTTTTATGAATAATTTTTTTCTATTTAATTTTTGTTCCCCTCCTAAAATCAGAATTAAACATTATCCTGAGATTATTGGAGCAGGGAAGAGATGTACAAAATGAGTGAAGGCTGCCACGAGATTTCTGTGACCTCTGGGTCCCCACCCCTCTACAGTTGTTTCCCCACTCCGTGTCTCAGGGCAGGTGGACCATAAACCATGACAGCTCTTCCTCACCATGTCACCTTACCCAGCAATGCTTCACAATTGTTTGTACTTCACACGTGTTGTGAGATTAAGATTATCTGAGAGATAAAGAGCAAATAAAACCCTATTTCTTTTTCCTTCTCTCTCCCTCATACCAACATACACAAACTCCCTTGGCTCTCTCCCTGCACACACCTTTCAGGGCTTTTAACCATAAATATTTTATATTCATAGGGAATTATAAGTAAAATCTTTTCATGAGGTTGCTAACCATCACTTAAATTCCTTTATGGCTTCATTCTGAAAAACAAATTTGATAAACGTACTGCAGACCACCATTAATTATTTAGAGGTGTGCATTTCCTCAACAAGTATCTTGAATAAACTCACCACCAAACAGGTTTATGAAAAGTTACGTTTCCATGCATAAGTTGTATTTTCTTTATAGTATTATTTACAGAGCAGTGATGGCTATAGACTTTCCATTACTCACTGAAGTAACAGAGTTAAAAGCAAACAAACAAAACTTTAATGGAAAATACCCCCAATTTTTTTTTTACATCTAGCTCCCATAATATAATACTGGCAGAGAAAGGCAAGGAATCAGGGAGGCCCTGTGAAGAGAATCGTGCATCTTTGTTTGAAAAGTTAGACTTTAAACACTGATTTTCCTTTGTTTGTGCCCTTGCTGGAAGGCCTACCTGTCCCCCCACTACAGACTCCTTTGAGCTATTTCAATTTTCAAAAATAGGAGAGGTGCCTACATAGGGAACAGTACATCACAAGTAGGGTATGGTCGAATAGAAAAAGGCAAGAAGAGTGGAAGCTGGGAGGGATGGAATTACAGCAGCAGAGGCATCACAGAATACAGAGGGAGGAAATGAGCACAGAACAATAGGACACGGGATGTGAACAGTTTAGAAAAGGAGCGGAGCCCAGGTGAGAAGATCAAGGCTGAGAGGAAAAAGAAAGGAAGTATCCTGTTCATCTTACAAACTATTACTCATGGGTTTTTCCCTTTGGATTTCACTATGAACACCAATGCAAGAGCAAACAAAATAGTCTAGTTAGCAGTTCTGATTTTGAGTCTCCCTGCTATTTTCTTCTTCTTCCCTTTCCTCCCTCTGTGGTTCTGTAGTTAAATCTGACAAACAATCCTGCCAATGCCAACTTCATCTTTGCATCAGCTTTCTGCTTCATTGGTTTCTTATCCCTCTAAAAGTATCACCTCACCAGCTCTTGAAGAAGTTCCCAAGGTGTCATCTTTCCTTTTCTCAGATGACATTCAGTCAGAACCCCTTGAGTTATTACAGTTGATACAGTTGATTTCGCAAGAGATTAGAATAAAGATACTACTGCATTAATAGAGGTTTCTTTGCTGCAGTTACTGATGACCATTGTGGCTGTTGAACACTTGCAATGTTTTATGGGCTTCAGGCATTGTGAAGTACACAGAAACAGGCTGAATTTGTTTCTCCATTAGAAATGAGCATAAGCAGTATTATTTTATCTTTGGGTTTTGAATATTGCTGAGAAGGGAGAAAAAAGATGAAGCAAGTTTCTTGCAGATGAATAGAATAAAATTTCTAAGCTTGGGACTCTTTATTGCTCAACACAACAGTCTGAGCTATGTGGTTATGGAGGTCAATGGACTATTACAAAAACACTGCTTCATGTAGAAGTACTACAAACATGGATGCTTTGCTAGATGAAAAGGACACCAGGGCTTTCATAGGCCACAAGGACTAGCATCTCCCTTTGCCTGTATTAGCGCCCTGTGCTTCCACACATCAGCTTATCCAGAGTAGAAACAGAAAAGTGAAACTTATCTTGAACAATGTCACTACAAGGCCTGAGTGTTACCTAAATTAGTATCAAGGTCCTCTCACCCTCAGCACTCTCTGCTGACCCATATCCTTATTCTGAAGAACAGCATCCTCTCATACCCAGTCCTCACTGGCAACTGAGGCCACCACAAGTGTGGTGCTCTTCTATCCCAGCGAGAGGAATACCATGCTAAGGCCAAATGTCACACTGCAGAGTATAAAAGTAGTATAAATAATATCTCCAATACAGCCCCTAATACACATTACTGGTCATAGTGGTTGAATAGGCAGTCCTGTAAGGACAGCAGCGTAGTGTCCAACATTAGTTATAACATTAGGTTTCAAAGCAACCTGTTACTTTCTTTTGACACAGATTCGCTGTCATGCTCTCTCACAACAGTGAAGTAATAATATTTCTCATTTTTATTTTTTTCATCTTGATCTCACTTGTGTTAGGCGTTCAGAGCTCAAAAGACTTCCATAACATCGTCACAGACAGTAATAACAGTTTTGCTATGCACATACGGTAAGCATGGGTTAAATTTGTCTTTTACCCTTCTTAGCTAAAATCCAGGAGCAGGGAATGTTAAGATTTCTTTGGTGGAGACAGTTCTGCAAAGGCTAAACCTCCTTTCTGCTCTTGCTCTTCAGTGACCAGAGAGGCAGAGGGTCTAAATTCTGCATTGTTGCTACCTTTTCTTTTTCTCAGAGGGACACTCACTAGGGAAGTAACACAGAATCACCCATTTCCAACAAAATCCACTGTATGTTTCTCAAAATTAGCCAAGGATAAAGACTCAATTAGTGCAGCAAAGTTTTAAACTGTCAAGCCAGAAGCCATGTGCAAAACAGATTCCACACATTGGTCTTTTACACAGGCAATTCAGGCTGACACATCTATTAGGCTGTGCTGGAGGTGCAGACGTATGCATGGAAACTTAAGAGTTTACTCAAGGTCATCATTCCCTTATTAAAACAACAGAAAAAAGACCCAGCAACAAATTTCTAAATGGTGCCCAGCAGGGGTTTTGAGATGTGCTTCATAAATTATTGATTTCAATCTCTTGAGGAAAAGCAGAAGACAGCTTCATAGCAAAATTCAGAATTTCACTTTCATTTCCTGAATTTATTTCTACATTAAGAGAGAGAAAATGTTTTTTAAATGTACCATTTTTAAAGTTTGTTTGCAAATGCAGAACAGATACCAGATAACAAACAGCTTTGTTCCAGAGCACTCTAAATGCACTTTAAAAGATCACTTGCTATGGTCATCTGTTATTAAATAATGACTTCTGTTTAAGCTTTAAATTTCATCTACTTGAAAGAGCTTATTACTGGCACATGTTACCACAGTCCTTCTTTACTAATCATCTTTTTCCCTCTCATTATCTGATGATCAGTTTCAACTGTCTTTAGTGACAATGAATCATTTTCTAGGCAAGATGAAATGAGGCAGACAAACTTCTTAAAACAAACCACTAACCCAGTAGAATCATAGTTAATCCTCCATGTGACTTCCCACACAGCCCCTTTTGCTAAAACTCGTCGACCAACTATTATGCAAGTACATCACTTCAGGGGGATTTCCCAAGGAAATTCTGCCAAAATTTGAGTGAATAAATATTTTAATAAAAATGATAGTCAGCAACTATTCTGTCTCACATACACACACACTCTCTTTTATTTCCCATTCCCATTTCAAGTGTTGCCCATCTTTCTACAAGTTAACTTCTGGCAAAATGTGGCAATGATATATTTTCCAACCCCATGCCAATATTTTCAAAATTGGAGAAGCACTGCATAGCTAGGAGATTAGTGTGAAGATTAGGTATACATTTGATTTTACTAGTCTGTAGTCTTACAGCATAAATGGGCTCCAGTGACCTCTGGGAAGCCAGAGAGTAGTGATGTACAGCAGCAAGTGAGCAGTCAGGTATGAGATTTGCATGGCACTATAATTGCCAAAGACTTCTTAATGCAAAGCCACAAAATGAAACAAAGAAAAACAAAGGACTGGAAGAAGTGGGAAAGCAGACAAGAGGATCATCAGTCTTTGCCAGCATTCTTATGACAGTAAGCTGTTAATGCATCATCAGTTCCATACAATAGAAACATGCAAAAGCAGGGAAACAACTGTGATATATTCTGTAAAGTACACTGAAGCCAATTTGATTGAATGTGGTCTACTCCTTTACCTCCTGGTTCTACAATTTGTTTAAATACACAATTTTTCATAATAATAATAATCTACACTTTGAAGACTGATCAATTCATCCCTTACTAACTGTTCTCCAATACAGTGGAAAATCTTCGCCCAAAGTTATAACTGTACAGCACACTCTTCATTCAGTAGGCTCTGTGCTTTGAAGCCTGTTCCCTGCACAAGGCATATTGTCTGGTTTGCCTTATCATCCAGCACAGAAAGCCTGACCAGTCTGTAGGACATGACATCTTGTGGAAGTAAAATTCACAAGTTGTTTTAATTTTTTCTCTGGTGTTACAGATGTTTGTGATGCTTGTCCTGGGACTGCAGTCACACCATGTTTACTACCACATAAGCTTGCTGTACTATGAGGTCAATCCCCACCTCTTTTTTATCCTCACATTTGCTGTGGAAAACCTCAAGCCCAACACTCAGTAGGAAGAAGACATTCCAACACAAGCAGCAGGTTTGTCCATCCCTCCCAGGGACACACACGGCCCTAGTCTGTGCTCACAAACACACAAGTGATCTCTGGTGATCATGGTTTTAGGCCTTATTCCTGTTTCTCATGTGATAGACAGACAGCCCACCCAGCTGAGGAAGAAACTGGTCTGCAGTATGCCTCCTTATTCACCACTGGTCAGATGAAGCCCAGCTCCAGGCACAAAGCAGGCTGTTGCCTAAGGCAGAATAGCGGCGATGCCTCTGACATTTGTTTGCCTCCAGCTGAACTGCAAAAAGACTGAACATTGCTTTTAGAAGCATAAAGAGAAGGATACTTCTAGGAGACCTAGCTCCTCCAGTCAAATTACCAGCTGCCACCCTCCCCTGACCAAGGTCATTGGTACAGCTCTGTGTGCACTGCTGAGCCAGTTCTGGGGTCTGTCCATCTCTGAGATGGATAACAAACTTGAGTAGAGTTATACCTGCAAGCATCTGATGGCAGGACTTAATCAGGAACACCTGCTAATAAAAAAAACAGTGTTTGCTGTGGAGCAGAAGGTGTTACTAGGATTGTAACAAAATCCCTGAAAAGCCCAGAGCTGGGGCGTGTACTTCTACTCTACAAAAACAACCCAGTAAGTAGAGAGATAAATCAGCACCAGTAACTGAAAGCGTCAGTTTTAGAAGAATGTTAATAACAACAGCCAGGGAGGAAAAAGAAGAAAGGAATGTCATTTGGATTTCTTTTAACTTGGCTCAGTTACTACCTTCTTTCTGGTTCCTCCATAACTCAGAGAAGTAGCACTCCTCACCCAGCCTGGGAGCACCATCCAGCCTGGCTGGATGCTAACATCCAGGGACACCAAGTTCACAGAGGAACAGGACCCAGGAGGTTTGCAGAAGCTGCTTTCTTCAAATCTAGCCCTGCATCATAATTTCTTCATGCATGAGGTAGGGACAATACTTAACCACTGCATAGATAAGCGAGGAGGATAAATTAAATTGTGCTTACAGAGCTTCCTGGAATAGAAAGTAAGAGAGTGCATACAAATTAAAATATTATACAGTATTTGTTATTGTTTCTCCACTGTATAAATCCTTTTTATGCATTTTTCAAAAACACTCACTTAAAGCATACCAAGAGAATAAAAGGGGTGGGTTTTTTTTTCTTTGTTTATTTGTTTATTTTTTAAATAAGACTCGATATCTTCCAGAGACAGCTACAGGGTTTTCAGAATAAATAAAGTCAAGGTGGGGGTGGTGGCAAGGCCCACACTGAACTACTTGCAGATAGCTTTTGGGTGAAACATAAGCTGATATTGCCTGAAGAGCAGCTTTACTCATTAACTTTGAGACTGTGTAATAAAATTGAGACATGAAGGGATTTCCAGTGTTTAGAAATATTCCAATTCTTTTGCCAAAACAAAGATAAAAATAATGGAACCAAGAGTCCAGCATATGTAATAAGCCTTAACTTTGCCAGGATCTGTTATTTGAAAAGAAGATCATGACAAGAAGATTACCAAGGCATATGCCAAACTTTCCTTAAGAAAATTAGTGAAGGTCTTTGTTTACATCATAAGTGGACACAGAAATTAAGAGATGAACCGGACCCTTCCCAGAAAGTAAGGGAACGTGCTGTTCTATTGCTTGCTTCCTTTCATCAGATATGAGACATATCATTAGATATGGCTTTCTATGAATCAGAAGTCAGAACACAAACCCCAGGCCTCTTATAATGCATAGTCTGCTGAAGCAAGCTAATGGAATGTCTTACCATATCAGTAATACTGAGTAATATTTTACCCACAATAACGCTAGCAGGCTGCCACCCTTCTTTGATACTATAAATCATGAACAGTAGTGGATTCCTCTTGGCAAAGGCCATGCGATAATTGATTTTGGAAGCAAGCACATTAATAGTCCTTGATCTCTTAGATTCATTAAATGAGCCAAAGCCCAGTTCTGCTCTTTGGTTTCACATAGATCTGAAGCCCCTCTTCTTCTTTTTGATCTGTGCTTTGAAGGCATCAGCCTTTGTCTATCATGCTGCTGGCACCGGAGACAAAAACTCCCATAGTCTTGTGGACGTCACTTCTTTTTCTGAAGAATTTGGATTTCTAATTTTGGATCATCTGATGCAGGCTAACACAAACATTAAAAAAATGGGGCAGGTGGGAGGTTAAGAAAAAATAGAAATCAAGGTGTCAGAACGCTTATTTCTTTGTAACAACATAACTGATATATAGCCTCTAGGGGAAAAAAAAAAAAAAAAATGTATTTCTTAGTCATATTTTAATATCTGCATACAGTAAAGTGGACAGAGATCCAATGATCATGTCAGGCAACAACAGATTTGCACAGTAGAGAAAAGGAGATGCACTGGTTTAGAAATGACTGTGGCACTGACTTATGTGCACAAAAAAACCTTCTGGACTCTTACGTAACAGCTTGTGTAAAACTCAGGAGCAAAGAGTGTGTGACTCTCCAGATGCTTTCTGGGAGATGAGGCTTATTTTTACTACTGATATTAATTTTCCAAGTTGCATTAAGTGGCACTGAGAAAAAGATCGCAGACACTTTCAACTTGTTGAAGTATAGTCATCTGCTATTTACATATGCATCTTCTTCTAACAGTAAAATAGCTGAGAAATTAATACATTAATTTATCACTTGTTCTGAAATCTCATTTGTTTTTCAGGACATTTATTTATCTTGCTCACTAAGGAGCAAGCGTTTCTATGTCTTATGGTTGCCCAAATGTAAAAAAGAAATTTCTAGGAATTTTCAGAGATATCTGTTAACCCACTCTAAAACAAGGTGAAGTAGCAACTAAGGGACCACTAAAAATTAGCATAACCTAGAATTTTTTCCCCAAATGGAAAACAACCACATAACATCCTAAAGCAGTGCATGAACAAAAGTAATCATGCCCTCTGGTCTGTGCTGGCTACAGGGGTGGGAGGAACATTTTACTTTTAAGTTCTCTCAAAAAGCATATAAGTTGGCTGAGATTAACAACCCAGGTGCCCACCCAGGAGACAGGCTAAAAATAACTGGATTTGTGTCCCAAAATATAGCGATTTGGTACAAATGTTTTCTTCTCACTACATCATGGTCTTCAAGAGGGAGGACAACTCCTTGAGCAAATGTTTTCTGTAGGTAAGTTTACAGCACAAAGCTATTTGCCAAAGAGATTTTTTTGCAAGATCCGGGTTTTTCTGTGTTTTCAAGCTATGTCAATAGTTTCTTTATTTGCTGTTCTATGTGTGAAGTAAAAGGGGATGTGGGATGAAAGAAGGAGACTTAAAACCACCCCAAAAAACACCACCATAACTGCATGCTAGAAATGGCCAGTTGTGCCCATAACAAAAGATCAGAGCTGATGTGCCTTATATCAGCCCAGTAACTTCTGCATTATACTTTAGGAATCTGTTTGCCTTCTCAAATCTGATTCTCTCTTCTAACATATTAGTACTTCCATTACAGTGGGTTTTATAAAAAAGATAAGTAATTAACTGTTTAAAAAAAAAAAAAAAAAAGAGATCCATTAACATTCATGTTTTGTGTTCTTAGAGCATTTTCAAATCAGTTTGCATTTTTGCTGTATTTCCCCTTTGGCCAAAGCCCATATGCAGAAAAACACTGGGACAATGCATTCTCTTTCATTCCAGCAAAGTGAAAAGCTTGTGTGTTTCCTTTATTTATGTGGCAAATTGATTCTCATTTTGCTTTCAGCAAACAAGTTGCTTCAGTAATAGAAATACACATTTGTTTAGATTTTGAATACACTAGAAAAGGTTTTGTTATATATTTAAAAAAAAAAAAAAAAAAAAAAACAGGAAAAGTAATGGAAATAAAATACATTTTCCTATCAATCTGTAGCAGGTTTCATGTTCAGAGCTTAAGGCAGCCAGTCTGAGATCCATTCCAAATGACTTCAACAAGCACTGAATTTTCATTTTCTTCAAAAAATTGTGCTCAAGATACGATCTTCATACCTGATAAAAGTGATTCCTGCAAGTGTACAACAGATGCAAAATGACAGACTGAGTTGGGAGTCAGCTTTCCAAGCCTCAAAAACACGTCTGTGGATACTTATACATGGAGAGAATGAATCAAGCCCTCCCACCTACTCTCTAGTGCAGGACCTGTCCGTGTGAGCCACCAGCCTCCAGAAGGACAAGCAACCAGCATACTAGATTCCCCAACCTGAGCTAAGGAACAAGTCTGTCTTTCTCAAATGGCTGAGTTTTTAACAGCTGGGATCTGCAGAAGAACTCTGACACAAGTACTGCTCTTCCTGTATCTTTCACTGATCAAAATATTCCTTAACCTACATCCCTTTCTTGCAAACCCCTGCCTTCTGTGGATGCAAGTTTTACAAGTATTACTTCCCCTTAAATATAACACAATGACAGCTATAACATTATAGCTTATATATTTATATAAATATAGCTCATATTTATATAATATAACACAGTGACAGCTACTATCTACCAAAAGTGGTAGCAGTTTTCATGTCATGACCATTGCCCCTCATAGAAGAAAGATGTTAAGTAGTGCTGGCAAAGAATCCAAGATCTACTCCTTTCCTCCATGTGCCAGTTGGCCCTGTCACAGTGTGGAATTACCACAACAGCAGTTTCACACTATGGATGTTGAGTATAGCTTCTCTTGCTTATTTTAAGCCTCTTGTATTTGTGACCTTTGGGTAAAACAATGTGTTTCTTAGTAAATCCTAACTGAATTTGTAGCTCAGAAACAGTGAAAATTTGGATGAATTTCAAGCATGTAGAGGCGTGATGAGATATTTATTCAGTGAACGCCAAATGCATATGTGCATGGGACTTTCCTTGTTTACCTGTATTTCAGTTCATTCTACAAATAGCTGCATATTCAACAGCTGTCTTCATCCTCCATGCCATTGCACTGTGCATGGACACAACTCCACAAAAGTTGGCAAAATTATAACACCTCACAATACAAGTCCAAAGGCAGACATTAATTTACTTTACTGCCGTAATTCTAATTTTTAACATTCTTGATCTATTACTTAAAACAACCTTCCACACTACCCTTAGTCAAACATAAGAACATTATCCCCTTAAATTTTTTTCTTTAGTCTATAGGGATCTATTCACCTGCTTTCCTCCCTGCAGTTGTTCTCAACTTAATGGTTATGCCTTTATTCTCTTTATACATTCAACTTTCATCTTCCTCTTTCCCTTGATAAAACAAATGTATAAGCCATGAAGCAAAATTTTTGTAACTAACTTCCAATACTAAGTGCTATGTTCAAACAAGTGCCAAGGAGAATTGAACAGTTAGCTGGTCTAATTAAACTCATTTTGGTCCAATTAACTGCAGTTATATTTCGCAGTTGCTCTGCACTCTTTGTTAAACTCCTTTTTCAGGCCTATATCTCTGCTCAGCATGACAAGAATTTCACTCCATTGATTTCCATTAGGAACAGCTCTCTTTTACCCTCTAGGCTTAATAGTACTCATTGACCTTTCAAATGTGACCAGATCAACTGTAATCCTCTTTCTTGCTTATCCCTATGCAATACTAAACCTCACATGTTGTCAGATTTGCCAATTGCAGCATTTTCAACTGAAGTATTTGTAATGTGGTAGGACATTTGAAGCTTCCCTTATCTAATAACTAATTATCACAGAAGGAAGAAAGTGGGCAAATGAAGAGAGGCAGAAATTTACACTCACGCTTCAGGTGGTTCTCCCTAGTCACAGAAACTGCATGATGGCTTCTCTCTTCAGAAGGAATTGAGAGCCAGAACCAGCCCAGTACAATGAACAGCCACACTTGCAGCCTTTTTAGTTAAAATAACCTTATATCATTTGCATTAGTGACTGCCCTGTCAGTCCAGCCCTGTTAGTATCAGCTGCCTAAATCACAGTTTTTAAGAATAATTAGGCAGTTAGATTATCTTAATGCAACAATGGCCTTATGTAGTAATGAGTATTTAATAACCATAGCAACAAGATCTTCAATTGGTAGACAATTTGATCTTCAGTTTTAATCTTGATAAAATTCATAAACTCATACACAAAGTCACTGTCCTCAGCTGACACATAACTAGATTTCCACTTTTACCATCACAAGAGACTCCGTCAACTTAAATGGAAATCATTCAATCCCCTTTCCCACTGGAAACCCATCTGAGAATAATTCCTCTTGCAGCCCATAACAGGACTCTAGATCAGCTGAGGATGGTCAGCATGAGTCCCATGGGCTAGATCTGGCAAAAGAGGCAGCTAACATCAAGGAACATGAAACAGAACACTTCCTGCTTTAGTCAAAAACAACAGGAAATTAGCCGTATGAAGTCTCATGACTGTATTGTGGAGTTCTCTTGATTAGCAAATCCTGCTAATCATCCCATAGCATGGAGAATTTAGCCAGCTCTTTAAGTTACATAAATAGGAGCAGCAATTGTTGCAACAAGATCTTAAATTGATAGGGAATTTGATCTTCAACGTTAATCTTGATAAAATTCATAAACTCATACACAAAGTCATTGTCCTCAGCTGACACAAAACCAGATTTCCACTTTTGCCATCACTAGAGACTCTGTCAACTTAAATGGAAATCATTCAATCTCCTTTCCCACTGGAAATCCATCTGAAAATAATTCCTCTTGCAGCCCATAATAGAACGCTGAACGAATAGTTCAGCTGAGGATGGTCAGCTTGAGTTCCAGGGGCTAGATCTGGCACAAGAGGAGTCCAAAGAATTTGCTAGAAAGTCTCAAACATTTAACAGATGCACCATCATAACAACTGTGTGTGTGTGTGGGGGGGGGGGGGGGGGACAGTGTTAGAATTAGTTTCTCGCAGTGGGTAGGCATGTCAAGTTCATAAACATTGTGTTTACTGTTTACAGACATAACATTCTCTAAGACTTCAAGATTTATGGAGGCATCCCAAAGCTGCATGGAAGAAAGAAGACTCAACTCAAACTCTTCCTTATATTCCTATTTGTGGTGTTCTCCATTTCTTCATTTTTCACTTAACTTTTCCTTTGTCCAATAAGATGTTAACACTGACTCCCTAAATAGGCTCCTTTCACCTACAGGGAATAACAGATGTATAAGAATCAGAAGGAAACAAGATTATAGATAGCAAGATAAAGCAGCTCATACGGATTTGTAGATGTATTACCTTAGCCGGCTCAGATTTATCATCTTCCCATCAGGTTTTCAAAGGAAAACGATGCATCTAAATTGGTTTCCTGGTGTCACCGTAAAGAGCTCAGAGCCAAGAAAAACATTTGAGGTATGAAGGATATTTACACTGTTGTCTAATTTTAACGTAAACACAGATATCAGCCTTTTTTTTCTTGATCTGAGCAGAGGGTTGGAAGCCAAATTATTACACTTAAGTTTTCTCAGTGACTTCTCTTGTGATCTCACTCTAACTTGGAGCTATTTTTTTTACAGCTAATATATGAACACCAGAATAGTCACACTACACCCACTGATGCTGAAGGTGCAGCTGGAGTTTCACCATTTGTCCCCCTCCCGCCAGAGGTCAGGGAAACGAAAGCACTTATGCTTGTGTGAAATAATTAAATTCAGCTCATCCATTTCTTGTAATTCTACCTGAGGAAAGATTTCTTGTTGCAGTACCAGAATATTTTCTAAAGCCAAGATCCCAATTTCCCAGTACACAAATCAGAGATTTTGGAAAAAATAAAAAATAAAATAAATTATCTGTTCGGAATTGAAATGGAAACAAAATGTACCAACTTCAAGCTCTAATTTCAGAAGGTAACTGAGGCATTCAACTTCTATGTCTCCGGGCTCCTGTCCAGCCAAGGCTAGCTCAGACTTCTAAAGCAAAATCTTGTAGTCCTTGAAGAGAATTGGGTTTCTCCTTTTGGACTCCAGGACTGCAGAATTTCGCCCACTTCTTTTGCTGAGGTACAGTGGGCTAGTCCTGTGGGCATGTTCTTTGCTTGAAATAAAGCCCAAACAGAATCACAGAATTTCTAGGTTGGAAGAGACCTCAAGATCATCGAGTCCAACCTCTGACCTAACGCTAGCAGTCCCCACTAAACCATATCCTTAAGCTCAACATTTCTGCAAAACCTGAAACTATGGTATTAGTGGTAGAAAGGAGGAAGAGTAGATTCCCCTCCCTACTTCTGCTGGCAACCTGCATCTTTGAGATTTGCATTGAAACTTCAGATAGTCTGTTCCCAGTTCACAGTGTCTAGCCTGAAGCCCATACAGTCAATGAAATGAGAAATACTGGGCTACAATGTTAAATAACTTTAGGCTGATGAAAGTTGTTTTGACCTCTCAGAGAAAGGTTTTCTCACTCCATAGGTTTACTTCTTTCAGATGTACCTAGGCAATATTAAGATGACATTAGAGATCTGGGCTATGTGCTGTCTCTCAGCCATGTCATCACTTCAATCGCACTGCTTATGAAGAGCACGTAGATTCAAGAAATCCCAGCTTGGTTTTTACTCAATTTTAACTTCTTGTTGGTTTAACAACCCTGCATGCACACTTTTTTTTTTTTTTTTTTTAATTTGTTCAACTATAAACATCTTAGGCTCCAGGCAGCTTCAAGAACTGTCAGCAAACTAAAGAAAAGAAGCCTAAATAAGGAAACACATGTGCTTCACCAATACAACCACAAAAAAATCCAGCAGGGGGAGGAGGAGAAAAATCAACCTTACTATAAATTGAGCAGGATTCCACTTTTCTCCTCCCTAAGGGCTTTAAGTGAGTCATCTTCTGACCAACTTACCATGAAGTAGGTTGACATTTTGTATCATTCTGAGTTATCTTTTTCCCTTTAAATCTTTATTTGTTGGTTTACATGAACATGAGGCTAACTTTGTAGTTCCTTTGCATGTTTAGTTCCTCATTCTGCACTGGTTTCATGATCTTCAAAACAACTCTGGTTCTTACTCACTTTACCAAGAATTATTTGCACCTATTTGGTCCTCAGGAGCTAGAGATTGCCACAGATACATTACAAGGTTTACTGCGAGGTGACTGAAATTCATTTGGCCTCTATCCCCCAGATTTGATAGTAGGCAGACAGCACTACCAGCTGAACAGAACAGAGCATGTCTTGTTTCCAAAGCAATGACTAAATCTTGTCAAGACAACCTTGATCACTGGGATTATCAAGAGGAACCCAAGACTGAATAAAATACAACTTAGTTTATAGACCCTAGAAAAAAAGGTCTCCTTTATAAATCAACAATAAGGAGTTGATAATTTTTTTTTTTTTTTTTTTTTTTTTTTTATCTTAAGTTAGGTAGTTTCCTCAAGTCACAATTGGGGAATGGAATAAATACTTAATGTCACTAAAAAAAAAGTCACTTTTTTTTTTTTTTGATTTGTTGGAATTTAAAGCAGGTTTATTTTCCTTTCCATTGGCTAAATCAAACTCATAGAGGTCAACTCACATCTGCTGCAAGAAGAGATAATAAAATACAAGTATACATTTACACAAAGCAAATATTTTTCTACGGTTCACTATTACTTTTTAATACAGTTCCCTCTCAGCTCCTCCCTTTCCTCAGAAGTTAAACCAGACAAAAGGAGGGATCTCAGCACTTGGCTCATATTTGCCAGACACACAATTCCACCTGCCCTAGAGTGTATAGAAAAGTTTATGTACCTGGGTGAGTGGGTGTGTTTAAGTGGAAGAAGAACTCAAATACTGCAAGAAGAGCCCTATGGGGAAAGGAGAGAAGAAAGGAAAAAAAAAAAAAAAAGGAAAAAAGCATTTGTACTAGTTTAACGGGTGGTTGTACTGAGAATTCTGGTCTTCTCTGCTGAACCACATGAGAGAGAATTATCAATTACCTACCATTCAAAGTACAAAGATTGTAAACAGGGAGAAAACTGATGCAACTAAAACTGTTACAACAGAACACTTGAGAAATTAAATGCAGTTCTGACCTCTCCCCTTCTTGGCTTATAAAGCAGTTTCTCAAGACCTTGCCTCCAGAAAAGGCATCTTCCAGTTAGAGGCCAAAGCCATAAAGGCAAGTTCACATCCCCAGACATCACGTTGAGCTGGTACTGTCATTGCCTCAGCCTGGCTGAGCACATTCACAGCTGTCCCAAAAAGGCAAATCATACCTAACTACTGCTACTTTGATTCAGTGAAACAGAAGGTAGCTATTTCTACATCACTTTAGCTTTAAAACTTCACATGTTTTTTATTCAAGTTAAATCATTTCTACTGTAACCTATATGGCTAATAGGTAGGTAACTAACATGCCAGATACCCACATTCAAATCTAAGCCATGGTACAGACTTCTTTCACGGTCTTGGGCAAGTTTCCTAATGGGAGATTTGTTTTCTTTACTTGTAAAAATGACAACAGTAATATTTTCCAGCAACCTTTGATTATTTTTTTTTTTTTTTTTAATGTGGATTGTACATCTTTCTGGCTAGGTATAACAAAAAAATATACATATTTATTAAAAAGCCCTTTAAAGTTTATTGTTCCTAAATGCTACCAGTGTGAAATAAAACTATTATTACAGGACTAATTTATGAGAAATGAACATTAGTGTAACTGAAATAACATTTTTTTTTTAATTGGAACCACTATTCTGTGTGTTACGTATCGGAGACATGCTAGTGCCTGCCTGTAGGCTAGCACATATCATTATTCCACATTTTCAATATGCCTCTGAAGACAGAAATTTAGAACGTCGGTATGTTTAATGTTATCCAGATGCATGATCAAGTATACACACACACACACACACCCATCTGTGACTTAACGTGGAGCATGCAAACAGTTTCAGTCACGAAGAAGCTAATTAGGCCTCCTTATAAAATCTACCTTGTGTTTAATCCTGTAATACACAAGCAATAAATTCTTAGATAAATGTTTTGATACAACTGAATGTCTCAGAGTTTTAGCTAAGAAAAAACAGCTGTGGGACAGAATTTATGTATTTTGCTTGCTACAGTTTGTAATTACTCCCATGGAGGTCAGATAGAAAATGCCAAATGATGAAAACCAAGTCATCTACATTTGAAGAGAGATGTCAAGGCAGAATGCAAGCAGCCTTTCTGCTGTTACGCTGATGGGTAACAATTAACATGAGTACTACTGCAGATTTAATTTGGGGTTAGATATTAATGAGAACATGTCACTGAAATTTATTCCAACTTGTGTTACACACATGCCTTTGTTGGACTTATCTCATTCTACAGGGAAATGATCACCCTTTGGCTTCTCTTAATCCTTCAAATTTTCTTCAGCACAACATCTCCATACCACCTCAGTTTTTTCATCCATGAGAATCTGCCAGGTACACCAAGCTCCTTAGTTGAAGCAGTGTATGCTGCAAATTTCAAATGAGGTTTAGGAAGTACAAACACATATCTAGAGAAAAAATATTCTTCAAAACAAAAGGAGATACAATAATTTAATGGATTTCTGATAACTACACTTTATTCTTTGTTACAGCAAGCTGTCTTTTGTGATGCAAGAGCATCAATGTAAGGCCTGTTTCCTAGTGTCTTTGTTCAGACCACTGATGGGCATAAAAATTACTTTAGCAGAACCCTCTCAACAAACGTCATTGATTTATTAATATCCAGTTTCTCAACCAGTGGGGAGAAAGAGTGGTGCTTCTGCCAAGAATAAACAACAGAAACTGGGCTAAAATTGTCAAATGTCCATCCATCACACAGAAGCTGCTTATTTCATTCAACATGCACAGGATGGTCCTATTTGTATTAATGTTATGGTAAGTGGTAAATCTAGCATTTGAGATCCCACCATCAGAATTGGGTAAGAAGTCATCACCCATTTTCTTTTTAGTGCGTTAATTTCTGTGTGAGAGATTACTGCTGCCTGCCTCTATCTTCTTTAAAATTGGAGGAGTTAGATGAACATCTGACCACAGTGAATTTATCCTGTAGTCAGCACATTACTAACTCAAGAACTATCAGAATTTTTCTCTTTTTTTCTCCAGCTACTGCCGTAAAGGATTTACAGAGAGAGAAAACTACAGAAAATTGCACTATATTATATGAAATGCATCCTTAACTAACACCTGCAGAAATACTGTGTGAGACTAGCACATTAACATTTCTTGCAGAATTTCAAGCAGAGTCACTATGTATGAATAGTAACATCTGACCCATCCCACATCCCTACAGTTTATCCTCAGTCACATGGACTTGTCTCTCTGCAAGGAAGATTGGAGGGGGGTGGGAAAAAAAGCTTTAATAGAAAAACTCCTCTTAACGACATATTTAATTCCTTGTTAATTGATGATCACAGAATCACAGAATCACAGAATCACAGAATTTTCTAGGTTGGAAGAGACCTCAAGGTCATCGAGTCCAACCTCCAACCTAACGCTAACAGCCCTCCACTAAACCATATCCCTAAGCTCTACATCTAAGCGTCTTTTGAAGACTTCCAGGGATGGTGACTCCACCACTTCCCTGGGCAGCCTGTTCCAATGCCTCACAACCCTTTCTGTAAAGAAGTTCTTCCTAACATCTAGCCTAAAACTCCCCTGGCTCAACTTAAGCCCATTCCCCCTCGTCCTGTCACCAGGCACGTGGGAGAACAGGCCAACCCCCACCTCTCTACAGCCTCCTTTAAGGTATCTGTAAAGAGCAATAAGGTCACCCCTGAGCCTCCTCTTCTCCAGGCTGAACAAGCCCAGCTCCCTCAGCCGCTCCTCGTAGGACTTGTTCTCCAGGCCCCTCACCAGCTTCGTCGCCCTTCTCTGCACCCGCTCAAGCACCTCGATGTCCTTCTTGTAGCGAGGGGCCCAAAACTGAACACAGTACTCGAGGTGCGGCCTCACCAGAGCTGAGTACAGGGGGACGATCACCTCCCTAGCCCTGCTGGTCACGCTGTTCCTAATACAAGCCAGGATGCCGTTGGCCTTCTTGGCCACCTGAGCACACTGCTGGCTCATATTCAGCCGACTGTCCACCATCACTCCCAGGTCCTTCTCTGCCTGGCAGCTTTCCAACCATTCCTCTCCCAGCCTGTAGCTCTGCTTGGGGTTATTGCGCCCCAGGTGCAGGACCCGGCACTTGGCCTTGTTAAACTTCATGCAGTTGACCTCAGCCCATCGGTGCAGCCTATCCAGATCCTCCTGCAGAGCTTTCCTACCCTCAAGCAGATCGACACACGCACCTAACTTGGTGTCATCTGCGAACTTACTGAGGGTGCACTCGATGCCCTCGTCCAGATCATCGATGAAGATATTAAAGAGGACCGGCCCCAGCACCGAGCCCTGGGGGACGCCACTAGTGACTGGCCTCCAACTGGACTTGGCTCCATTCACCACGACTCTTTGGGCCCGGCTATCCAGCCAGTTTCTAACCCAACGAAGCGTGCGCCAGTCCAAGCCAAGAGCAGCCAGATACTTACTTATTTTCTGCAAGTTAAGTTTCAAACCCCTAAGCAGATCTTTGTCCTCCTTTCTTGGACACAGATCACAGTAGCTCAGCCATGAGCATTTTCCAGCTTTGATATTATAATTCATTCAGCTTTAAGACCCTTCCCTTGCACATACTTTTCTCTTGCAACTGTCTAAAATTTGCTTTTAATAAATTACTCTTTTCCATTTAGTTGCACAGTGATTATTAATAAAAGCCAGAGATGTAACAGGAAAATAAAGTGGCCACAGTGCTGTAAGTGGATGATCCAATGAGCACTATCTAACTGCACTATTGGAGTAATGGGGAGTAGAGGGAAGTGCCAGAAAAAAGTCTTATACTAAATGCCACATTTTCCCCCAAATGTGAGATTAACAATTACCTATACTTTTTCCAGTAGTTAAGGATGAATCTTAGATCCACTGAAATTTAACTTTTATTTAAATGTTAATCTAGGACACAATATAAATTAATTTACTTTCCTCTAAATTAGAACCAAAAGCCCTCAAAGTTAGGGTTCTGAGATAAAGGATGAAAAGACATTCTGAAATTCTCATCTGACCTGATCTAAATTTAAAATGGTAAGAATAACAAAGATTATCTTAACATTTTATTTGTTATCTTCAATTCAAAGGATCCATGGTCACCTAATCATAAACAGAGCATTCTGTTATTTTACCACTGAGTTACATTGTAAATATTAAATTAAATTTGAAGTTAAAAATGAGAATCACAGTGAAATAGTCTGCTCATTTTTTTCCACAGTAATCTTGATTCAGTCAAAGAATTTCAGAGCTGTTGCAAGAGCTAGCTTTTTGAAAGCCACTTCAAATGTGGCTGCCCTGAAGCTTCTCTGGTAGTAGTGTTTTGTCAGGTCAGACCCATGGTTAGCTTTTCACTCAAATGTTTTGTAATACTGACTCACATCATCGAACTTTTCTTTAAGTAGAATATGTGCACAAATGCTTTGTATACTTTGGGCTCTGGTCAACAGGGAAGTCAACAATTTGGGAAAATTAAGGTTACCACATCAGCTATCTGACTGTTCTGAACAGACATACAAGCTGCTGAGTCATCTCTGGAACCACTCAACCTTTTCAGACCCCCATGTTTCCAGACAAAAACCATCAACATCTTGGTTTTGCTCAGCCTCCAAAGCTGTGAGCTGCAACAGTTCCAGCTGTGATCAACAAGCAGCCTGGATATCCCTTCAGGATGGGCAGGACAGACCTGAGTCACAACACTATCTTCCCTAACTCAAACTAATCCACCTATTTTCAGAGACCAAGAATGAGTAATAATAGATTTTTCTGTTACTTAACCTCATCTCTTGGTAGAAAAGAGGTGGTTCTGGATTCATTTTTTATTTTGTCTTCTTTCCTCATTATTTAGTTTTGATACAGAAACCAAAAAGTACCTAGTTCTCCATATACAGGGCTAAAATATGTTCCCAGAAGGGAATGGGGGAGAAACACGACAACACAACTAGACACACAGTGAATAAGTGATAGCTTTTTAAATTTGCTTTCACTTTGAAGCATGCAAACACTCTCTGAGGAAAGTTTGAATGACTGCCTCTGCCAAGGGCAACAGAAATCTCTAACTGCAATTCACTGTCTGCATGACAGAAAAGTGGTTGTGGCTTTTCACTTTTGCAAAAAGGTGGTTAGAAAATAACTCCCCACATTCAGGACTTGGACCTGAACTTTTGGTGACCAGTTAGTGCTTTATGGAGAACAGACACCAGCTGCCGTTGCCTTAACCCTCATGTTCCCATTACACCAGAACAGCAGTAGCAGATTAAAGTTTGAAGGAGCTGAAAACCTGTATACATGTACACAAGCCACGCTAATGTTCCCTTTGCATTTCAAGAGAAGGATATGTCATTGGTATAGACATGAGTAATATAAATAAAACAGAAGAAATCTCTTTCAGTCCTTCTCACTCATAAAAACATCAAGCCATCTTCACCCACCTCTGACATTCTTCTCGAGATCATTACAAGGAAGCCAACAGATGTCACTACTCTTGGAGAAAGCCACAATGCAAATACTGCACAGCTAGTACTCCTGACCTCTCAAAGCCACAGAACTTAATGAAGACATGCAGGCAAGCCAGCAGTGCAAATGCAGCAGGGACTGGAAGCTGCATCATCTCTGTTGGGTTATCAAATACAGACTGAAATTAGGTCTCTTTAGCTTTACTCTAGACTTGCCAGCAGACAAAAGGAAGTCTTGAAATTGAGAGTAGAAGTCTTAATTTCCCTTTGAATTCTTTAAAATCTGGAGTCTGATCTGATTCTTAAAAGGTATTTGGGATCACATTCCAGATTTTGTACAAGTCCAAATTAAAGAGCACAGGAATAGAATCAGAATAATGGTTACAACAACACAGTGCTAGGACAAGAAGAATCATGGTGTGTGCATGTTTCTAAATTGTTTCCCAGTGTTTCCCAACTCCATATCTAATCCACACAGAAAACTGCTGAGATACTTCTGCCTACATATATGCACATACACAAATCTGCATACATGAACAAATGCTTTTTAATAAATATATTAACCATACTATACCACAAATTAAATATTCCGATGACAATTCATAACACAATAGCAACACAGAGATTTAGACTACCAAAATTTTAGAGTAGTACTTGCTGTCTTAAAAAAAAAAAAAAAAAAAAAAAAAAACTTCTTGCAGTTTGACAGTAAATACGTTCATGAGGTGAATAAATCCAGTCAGGGTTCACTCCAAAGCAACACTTACAGGTTATCATTGTCTTGTCATTTGGGACTGTTGGCTCAGCCATCAGAAGTGTTAAAGTGAACTGAGGAGCTTTCTGTTAGCTGTTTGAAACAGGACAGACAGTAGCAGTACATTCTGCACTTGTTGCCAGTAAGGCAGCTGATCCATTTCAAGCTCTTCTAGCCACTTGTACTGATTTTACAGTCCTGATCAACACGTAATCATCTGTCTCTTACATCCCTCCAAGACATATGCAATTAGCTAAATACTCCTTGCTGACTGGAGTGGAGAGTAAGGTCTCCATGGTGCAATACTCCAGGAAAAAGTTTATCTTCCTAAGGCTGTTAGAGTCCCTCAGAAATTGCCTTCAGGGCTATAGTGAAAGCTTTTCTATTCAGGCTTGTTCACCAAAAATGTTTATTTTTTTTATTTTTTATTTTTTTTTTTCTACCCAGTAGCTGCAATTACAAATGCAAAGCAAAGTTCAGTTTTGCAGACTTTACTGGAAGCATAGTGGCACTACAAACTCCTTTCCCAGCCTCCTTTCCCATTCCTGTTTCCCTGCAGAGGAGGTTCTACCTTCAGTTTAGTTTAAGATTTCTATGTATCTCTGCCTTCAGCACTAGCCTGTTATCACTATAAATCATTCAGAGTTTAATGGGTGTACTAGTTTAATAACTTGAAACCAACAAAAGCCAATAAAATTGTTTATCTTTTTCTCCAGGAAAGTTTTTGGGAGGCTTCAGACATCCCACAGATACTCTGCATTTTTGTAGGAGCAGTTCAGTGACCCATATCCAGGTAGTACAACTACTCTTGCTTATAAGAAGAATTTACTGCCTATCGCTCCAATTCACCATTGTGTTACCAAAAGAGAAGTCTACAAATTGTTGCAAAGACCTAGAAGAACAGAGATGATTTAGTGCAAGCTAACTGGAGGAGAGAGTAAGCTAAGACCAATCTCTTCCTAAGAAAGGCAACACAATCAAACATACAAACCCCACACACAGAGCACCACTGAAGTGAACCACTCAGGAAGACTGATGTACCACTAGCAGAAACTATTAAAGTTGATCTAGTAAATATGCTTCATTGGCAGAACAGCAGCTCAAGAAGCCTGTTCAGTGGTCTCTTTTGCTGAATATTTCAGCTCGCTGAGTTCAAATGAAGTTCAACTAAGCTGCTCTGTTTCTCCAGACTTGCTTCCTTTCAAATATCTATTCAAAGCACACAATCAAACAATAACAAATATATGTGCCTCTACCACTGTACTGTTGTGTGCTGAACTGCCATGTCCATACTAAAGCAGCTTTTTCTCCAAGATTCAATGAAGATCTGTGCAACAGTGAGAAAAGCATACTTTTCACTCTCCTGGAAGTGGGCAGGCAGAGCACTGTGTGCTGAGTGGAGACTTATGAGTCTGCATGGCCAAGTCTGTGTCCAGTTACAAATTTCTTACAGCACCTTTCTTTCATGCATTAGATTACTGGGAGGTGGGAAGCAATCTTCTGAACCACAGGTATACTGACCTGCATTTTATTTGTCATTAAACAGATGCTATTTTTCAGGCACTATTTGTCTCCTACCAATTAGCATACAAAAGGGAGAGAGAAGTGGACTGTGACAGAACTGAAGTTAATAGTAACCTAAACACTTCGTTTGAAATGCAGACACCTTTTGAATACCTCAGTCATAGCAAGTGTCTATTGGAAATGTGTTTTTCACACCTGTTAGTCAACACTGTTGTTGACTAGCCTATAGCCAATGCATACTTGTAAGCTATTTTTCTGTCCCTTATTATTCAATCCCCTGAGATAACCAGGCAGGCTACCAACTGTTACTGTATATTCAATAGACTTTTTCTTTGTCTTTACCAGAACTGTTGTTTTTTCAGGAAGGCCAAGCCTGCATGTTCCATCAGTTCCATCACAATTCTTAACATGTTTGGGAGATATCTCTAAATAAGAATTTCAGAAATTTTTACTAGTATGAAATCCTTTTTATTAAAAAAAAATAATTAAAAAAAAAATAAAAAAAGCGGGGGGGGGAGAAGGGGAGAGGGGGAGAAAAGAAAGAAAGAAAAGAAATGTACATTTTTACAAAGCTTGTCATGGCTGCCAAAGCGCCCTAGGTATCCTAGAGTTCAGGTGAATGCAGGAAGCATCATAATGGTGTTTAGACAGACATCATCTAGGAAGCAAACTGTGCAGCCTATTTTCAAAGTAGTCTGTGTTGCTGTTCATTCTCACCTGTTGTGCATGGCAGAAACTGTCAACAACATACTATGAAATCCCATATTAAAAGATAAACATATTACAATAGTCAATCTGGGGGTAAAACAGGTCACAGATATCACAGGTGTAACAGTAATCTGGTAGTCCTGCAATCCCCAATGAGAAAACTAATTTTTCTCTAACAGAACAAGATCAAGCCTGCAACATTGCTTGTCTAGTAGCAAGACCACCTCCACAAGATGGCTTTTACTTAATTTGGTAGTTCATTCTTCCATGGCAATTCTCGTATCCTTACAGAATACGGATGATTGCTGGGAATTTATTTATTGATAGAAGAAATCAGGATTAAAATAAATAAATCAATAAGTGAATAGAATACATCTGAGAAAGTGATATCACTGTTTCAGGAAAGAGCAGTGATACTTTAAAATGTTGTCACTTCTAAGGGCCTCCTTTACCCTTACTGAAACAGAGGCAACGTGTTGAGGTCCCTTTCACAGGTTTTAAAAAAAAAAAAAAAAAAAAAAAAAAAAAAAAAAAAAAAAAATGCCCCCCCATATACATTTTGTATCTAAATGCTTGTGTTTCCCTCAACAGCTGGTACAGCAAGCTGTATTTTATTTTTGCCTTACAGAGAAGTCATCATGCAAGATTACAAGATTTGTGTAGTTAGAAGCGATGCTCATATTCAAACAGTACTGAAGGATACTTGAAAAAATGTATTGCAGTCCTAGTTATTGTCAGACCAGATATCTCAGTCATAGATCAAACTCTGCTAGAACAGACAGCAGTTAAAGTGGGAAATGCAGCATTTCAGCATGAACTTATTTTCTAGTTGAAAGAGGATGCTGAGGAATTCACTTACAGTGCCTTTTAGTCTCTATGTTATAATACAAGTACTGATACATACAGAGAGAGAGATACATACATATATATATATAAAAGCATACATAGATATATATATATATAATCTATGTATGCTTTTTTTTTTTTCTTTAAGCAAAGATTGAAATGCAGCTAGTGAGTTTCCAAGTGTCCTCCCTGGCATCTCCAACAATAAAACACATGCTTTATTATTACTACTCTTAATTCCAGCATTTTTAAGCTAATGGAGGTGTCATCCCTGAGCACTCTAGGATCAGCTCAAAATGTTTAGATGATGATTCTGATTTTAGGTCAAGTAGCTTACATCCTTTGCAGTCCTACTGAACTCATAATGAACCAAATGTCCTTGAAGACTGGACAGGACTTCCATAGATCACATAGATAATCCTCTTTCCTCACAACCAATAAGATATACCCACTTCTAAAGCAATGAAGGCTTCCTGCAAGTGCTTCACTTTCTTTTGGATTAGAAAGATTTTTCTGATGTTCAGCCTAGATCACCTTCACTGCAATTTACATCCATGATTTATTGATAGCCTAAAATAGGAATGACCTCCCATGCCTCTTTAAAGCATCCTTTACTTACTTGAGGGCTCAGGCTTCTCCTAAAACTGAAGAACCCCAATTTCTTCATTCTTCCTGTCTAGGGCATTTCTTCATCTCAAATTCAAAGATCTGACAACTCTCATTGCTTTCCTCTTGCTGGTTATTCAGCTGATCTATATTCTTCTTGAAATGGAGCACCCAGAACTAGACTGTACTCCACTTCAAGCTTTACCACTGCATGAATAATGAAATATTTTTTCTGTGCAGGTCTTGCAAGATGTTTTCCTTAGCATAGCCCAGGATACTCACATATTTTCCACACAATGTTGCTGTTCCATGTTTCTTTAATATAACACTATTCTTTTTGTCTTCCTTCCCCCACCCACCCCCCACTCCCACCCTGTCATGAACCTACTGGCTAAATGGGAACTTTATTCAGTGAAATTATGTTTTCTTTGTTTTCATGGGCAAACAGGACGCAAAATATAGCCTGAAACTTTATAGTCAAAACATAGGTCTACTCTGCTGAGTTTTCCTGTAAGATGCACTACCTAGTTATAGAGGTAAATAAAATTAATCTAAGACTTTTTATTCTTGATAAATCTTCATGGCCTATTCTCAACAATAGATTATTAAAAAGGTGGTTTTATTAAGCAAACCACATACCAGCTCATAGACAAAGGAGATCTCATTGCCTTCCAGAGAGTCTATTTTCTGAGTGTTTCCTCTTTGTCCCTAATAAAGAATGCCACCTTTCAAACAGGAATAAATCTAACTACCCTACCCCTCAAACAAACAAACAAAAAAACACCAAGTTGAGAAAAACTGCCAACTAGTAAAGTCTAAGTATGGCATTTCACTTTGGAGTGCACTCAGCTGATGCTACTCTTGCAGAATTTACTGGAAATGGAGGATGATGGGTTTACCCTGATTTACACTTATGGGGTTTAAAAAAAAAAAAAAAAAAAAAAAAGCCATAAACAATACTTCCCTGAGCCAATATAAAGGCTTTTAGTTTCTCCTTAATTAAAAATCACACACATTCTACCCACAAGGGGGAGGGGAAAAAAAGGAAAAAAAAAAAACAAAAAACCACTTTCTCAGTACCCCACAGTTATCAACAGACCTGATATTCCCACCAATTTCAGTAAATCTTTTACTAGGTTACCAGTAAAGTTATCATATAAGTTTTCAAGAAATATTGTTTCTATTTTTATTTAATAGAATTATGTGAATGTTAAAATGGGTACAAAATAAACAGATGGGAGGAGGAGATATTCAAGAAATGCTGGAAAGCATGAAAATCACCAGGGATATGTTGAAAAACTAAGTTCTCAGAGATTAACCAGAGAAGCCATCATGCAGAGCTCTAGGAGTCAAACCTCAGAAGGAAACTTAGAACCTTAGAACTTGGAACATGGTAACCATAAAGATAACACCAGAGAAATAAGTAAAGAAGCTGCAACATTTAAAGTTGTGAAAAGTTGAGGTAAATGTTTAAAATATTTTACAATAGTGACATGTGATGGATCAGCTAAAGTTTCTTTAGGCATATAAATTAAGATATTCCTGGTCATGCTCAATATTTGAGGTTTCCGGATGAGGCAATCAATTGACTTAAAAATAAAATTAAAAAGCACAAGCTAAAAGGAATAAACACTGTCACATATAAAAGTATCCTTCCTCTTATTTGTGTATAAGTGTAAACAGGGGAGGTGTACACATATTAGCGTGTCCCGGGACAAAACAGAAAGACCACAGCAAGTACATATTTATTCATTTATTTTAAGGGTATTTCTCACACCACAATTAAAAGGCCTTAACTTCTGAGCTCTATAAAAATCTCTATAAAGAAAGGAGATCTCTTTTTAACACAAATACACGTCTTCCAAATATGGGCTTGTATTCCTTTATCAATTCCATTTCTACTTAAAAATCTAGTTTGGCAAAATGTATCATTTCTATTTATACACCACTTCTGAATACTGCATTTCTTGCAAATACCAGAATTCTCATCACGACCCTCCAAAAATTGCTTCTTGACTGTAAAGGATGCAAAGCTGGGAAAGAGGGGAAAATGTTGTGAGATACAGAAAATGAGGTTGTAACTACTTTTTTTTTTTTCCACTGAACTTTAGAAGAATGACTCATGCCAACACCCTTGAAGAAGAACATACTACTCTATTCCTTAGAAGAAAAATGATAGCTTTTATCCTCAAGAGGATTGTTAGCTTATCAGCATGGCAAACGCTTGGTAAAAAGTAATGGAACAGCTAATTTTTACTAATGATCTTCTTTAGCACAGGTTAAAGGAAAACCAATCTTTCTAAACTAAGAGGCAGAGAAAGGTGTTAGTTTAATTTCTGGAAGAAATTCAGAAGTGGAGTTCTTGGAGGTAATTAATCTGTTCTTATGCAACAGCATTATTAACGGACTCAAATTATACCAAAAAAATACATATGTATATACATGTATATCGGTATGTCACACCTACCATTGCTTAAAGCTAGCTGGCAGATTTCCAGTATTATTGGCAATGAGAACTGTCCACTGGGCATTTATACTTCTGAGGTTTCTTACATAACCTTCAGGTCACTGACCGATAAAAGAAAAAGACTCTTAATAATAGATTTGATTAGAGGGAACAAAAGAGTAATGTAGAAGATGTTTTTCATCTTTTTTGTTACAAGCAGGCCAAAAAAAAAAAAAATAAAAATATGAGCTTACATTGGTCCCAGGTGAAACTATGCCACTCATAACAATATGTCAGTTTGATTTTTTAACTACTGTTGGTACTTTTTGAGGGCAGTGATCCATCCAGTTTTTCATGCAGAATGTAGCTCACTGATCTTGTTTGTATCTCCCCAGTTCAGTTACAACAATCAAGAAATTGTATCAAAGGCACTGCTAAGGTCAAGGTAGACAAGATCCACTGCTTTTCCTTCTCCACCCAGCCAGCTATCATTTCATGAGAATTGGCAATCTAGATGATCAGGCATTAATTGCCCTTGGTGTACTATTGTTGACTGTCCCAAACTACCTTCTTGTGTTTCACATGCTTGGAAATTATTTCTGTAAGGACTTGCTCCATAATATCTGCAGGGCAAAAGTGAAACTAAAGAGCTTGCAATTTCTCAGTTTCTGGCTTTCCTCTTCAGTTCTTCTGCTATAGTAAACACAGTTTGATTCTCCAATAAGCGTTTACCTCAAAGCATTTAAAGAAGGTTGTTGAAACAATAAGTTATACAAATCTATTCTTTTGACCTCACATAAGATCTAGGTGAGGACAAATTTTATACACAACATGACTAGAAACAGGTAAATGAGGGCTATGGAAAAAAAAAAAAAAAGATATAAGCAATACATGATATATTGTTTGACTTTGGGAAAGTTTGATCTCAGCTGCTATGAAATCCAAAAAAAGAAAAATAAAGAAAAAAGAAAAGACTAAATGATCTTGTTTTAGTCACATGTGAAGAATATGGTTTCAAAGTCCTAACTCTGTTGGTTCAGTCTTACTCTTAAAACAGCCTAGCAATGGAAAGATAGATTTGTAACAGAAATTTTAACGAATGACTGCAGTACAAATGCAAAGATGTTTAGGAAATGAGCAGAAGAAACAGAGCAAGGGTTAAAAGAGTGATGTGCAACAAAAGACAGGGCAAAATTAATAGTCATAAAACTGGTAAACACTGAAGAATGTGCTGTTCATGCCAAGGTCATGGCAGAGATGACTCATTAGCTGAAGGCTAGTTTTCTGATAGCAGACTGATGACAAGAAGTTAATAGCCCAATGCTAGTGCCATTTAACTTCCTGTTATTCAAACCAGGATACAGATTGTAGTCAGAAGGTACACAAAATAAGAAAATAAAAGAAAACGGGCAGAGACCTCACCTTGATTTCTGAAGGGTAAAACTGCAGACTGCGATGGCTGTAAAGAGACATATTCAAACTCGGATTATCATCATCAGGAAGGAACCTATTGATGATGAGTAGCTCAGCAGCTGGTGTTCCACATTTTCCTTGTCATATACAAATAATCCTAATCACACCACTTCCATGTTGGACAAAGCCCTGGGCAATCTGATCCAGTGGGTGGCATGTGCATGGCAGGAGAGTTGGAACTAGATGGTCTTTAAGGTCCCTTCCAACTCAAACCATTCTGTGATTCTATGGTTCTTCTTGTGCACACATATCTAGGTGTTTATGAATATGAAAGGTAGAGTCAACTTACCCAGAATTAATCCTCCTTCTCCATAGTTTCACACAGACTTGTTACAACCCAGTTGGCTTACGCCCCTTTCTGCACCCTCACCCAGAATGCAATGCTTAGAATGAGGGAAGCCAATCATGTTATTGCAGGAACTATTACTTCACACTGAGAAACTGCTGGCATTCAGAAAAAGCAGATAAGGGTTCACAAATATTACCAGTTGTAGTACAAATTAGTTACTGCCAGTCATTTGTCACTATAATAAGGTTTAAAAAAAATATACAGATTTTTCATATTCAAATTACCTGGAGCTATTATTCTTGTATTCAGTTACTGTGATCATCAAATCTTTGCTATCCTTATCTTTAAAAACAGATAGTTTGTTTTTTGCTAAACGATGGTGACCATATCTGCTTAATTGTCAATGTGCACTTGAAGCCCAGAAAGCCAACCATATCCTGGGCTGCGTCAAAAGCAACGTGGCCAGCAGAGCAAGAGTGATGATTCTCCCCTTCTGCCCTGCTCTCATGAGACCCTGCCTGGAGTGCTGTGTTCAACTCTGGGGCCCTCAGCACAAGGACATGGATATATTAGAAGGACTCCTGAGGAGGGCCACAAAGATAATCAAAGGGCTGGAGCACCTCTACTACCAAGACAGGCTGAGGGAGGTGGGGTTGTTCAGCTTGAAGAAGAGAAGGCTCCAGGGAGACCTTACAGCAGCCTTCCAGTACCTAAAGGGGGGTACAGAAAAGCTGGGGAGGGACTCGTTTTTGGGGGTGTAGAGATAGGACAAGGGGGCTTTAAACTCAAATAAGGTGGATTTAGATTAGACATGAAGAAATTCTTTACTCAGAGGGTGGTGAGACATAGGAACAGGTTGCCCAGAGAAGCTGTGGATGCCCCATCCATGGGGGTGTTCAAGGCCAGGCTGGATGGGGCTTTGGGCAGCCTGGTCTAGTGGGAGGCATCCCTGTCCATGGCAGGGGGAACCAGATGGTCTTCAAGTCCCCTTCCCACTAAAACTATTCTTTGATTCTATGAATTTACATTGAATTATTTTAGATGCTTTCTGGGTAAAGTTGTTATTCTCATATTCCCCACAGGCAGCACCCAGGTCAGCCTGTGCAGCTGAAGAGTCACTGCCCTTGAAACACTTGTCAATCCTGCTGCCAGAAGCAAGCTTTTCTTTCATTTTTCTGGCTTTAGACAACATCCAGTACTTCCATTCTCCAGACTTGATTTTAGGACAAATTTACAGGACAAATTTACACATACTTATAGGAAAGCACCCTTGAATCCATTTTAAAATTCTTTACTAAACCAGCTGTATTGAAAATGCCATAAAAAGCCACAATTTGTGGTTTGTATACTTGGTAGAAGTGTGGATAAACCCAATACTTACCTCTAGGGGAAATAAACACATACACTGCACATCACCTTTTGTGAAAAAAGAACAGGGGAGAAAGCCAACAGCACATATGGTTCTATAATTTTCTCGATACTTAAAAGAAGAGCCCTTCCTTTTATGCAGGTAGTTCATACAGTCATGAGTTACCCTTTTTCTAAAAAAGTATTGTACCTCTAATTAAAGTAAAACTAAAATAAAAATCTAAGAGAAAAATACATACATAATGATAAAAGTAAACCGCAACCAATATAAAGGCACATGCAGAATGTTTTACAAAAACAACTTGCCAGGTGATGTTCTGTGTGTACTGCAGATGCATCAGCAGCCTTTCCAGTACAAATAAGCTTGTGTTATAAAATTTATACCTAAACCTTCTTTTCCTGCCCATGCAGATCTGAAAGGCTATAAATACTGTCCTGGGAATCTGCATTATCTTACTAGGGCTGTAGTTCACCAAATCTGGAAGTCAGTGGAGCTTTCATGTAAAAGATGAAAGACCCAGACATAAACAGAATATATTAATCCCTGAGGTATATGGCTGCCTTTGATTGAAAATCCATTAGCTTTAATAATATGAACAGAACAATAGCCACAGTATCTCAACTGGAATCACAGCATTCTTTGTTTTGGCAGATTTTCACAGGCAATTTTTTTTTTCAGGACTTATTCCATGCTGCCATTTAAGCTTATGGGACATGAACTCTCCCACCCACCCATCAACACCTACAGTGAAGTCACGCTACAGAGAATCATAGCGGATGTGACTCTGTTCTCATCCTTCCCACCTTCATCAAATTCAGTGATAATTGCTCCTGTGCCTTGTTGCTTCAATCTTACCACTTCTTCCAGCAAAAGCAGGTCACACAGCTACCCTATGTTCTTATTTGGGGCACTAATTATGTTTATCAAAACAATTCTCATCAGCTACCTTAAACATCTATCGTTGCTCTACATATACACGCAGCAAACAGACCAGGGTTCCTGTGTTTGCATTACATCTCTGTTAGCAGAACTTAATTGACCAGTACAAAGGAACTCGGTGTGTGTATATATACATGGATATATACATAGGATGTACATGGAGATCAAAAGCCTACTGATTCTCTACATGAAAGTGAAATTATGTTGAAATTCAACAGTTTATTTGGGGATGCTCAATCTACGATAAAGAATATTAGACAAAGGCTATTTTCTTAGCTTGTACAACATGTAGCTTACAATATACCTTTACAGGATTGGATACAGATAGCAGAGTACCTCCTTTGATAAGTTCTGTCAGTGTTTGACAGAAGTGTTGGAGAGGATACAGAGGAACTCATAAGTCTTAAATTTTCTGATAAGAATAAAAAAAGAATTTATTGAGGAGAAACAGCAAGTTTCCTTCCTGAATGGAGGAGCTAAATTTGAGGCACATCTGTAACACAGTTTACAGGAAAGCTTCAGTAATTGCAAGGATAGGCTCACTACCCAGTACTTCAAGGCTGTGGATTTTTTTTCCTTTAATCTTTTTCCTGGTGCTAAGTGATTACCATCAACCCTGCCTAACATCTGCAAAGGAAAGGGGGAAGAACACTTGACACAAGAGTAGAAAAGTATAACCTAAACCATAACATCCTGCTGCACTGTATCTCCAGCTAATCCCATGCACTAGCATGAAGTGGCACTCTCCTGAGAAGCTTGGTCAGGTAGAGCTGTTTGGGAAGCAGTAGAGACATGCAATCTTAATGCTATTTGTTTCCAAGTGTGATAAAAAGCTATAAAATTACTATTCAGTACAAGAGAGATGCCAGGCATTACTGTAGGGATGGATCTACATAACGAGCACTTACTTGGGAAGTCATGAGGGAAGACAGTAGATGCCAGCTCCCTGTGAAGGCAATAATCTCCTCTTTGTAGATGCAGCCAAATTATGATCAATGCCAAGGAAGAAGCAGGACCTAGAGTTTCAGTTACCATGATGCTCCATCCAGTACTTACAACACATACAGGTTAAAAACAAACAAACTTCTATATCTTACAGATAAAACTCTCATCCCAATAGTACTGCCTGCTACAGCATGCATAGACTTAACAAGAGACCCTGCTTTTCCACATCCCCAACTTCTCTGTTCATTCTAATGCCATTCACTTGCTATCATCCAATGCAGATTGAAGCCCTGGCTATTCAGCTGAGAGTAATTTTACTGCTAGGAGAGCAACACTACTTCCAGGTCTCTGCATTTTCCTGTACGTGCTCACAAAGGGGTAGGTTGAGATTCATGCCACTGCTTCTAAAGATGAATGCTGCCCCTCTCACGGAACTGAAGAGGTCTGGTTCTGACTGCCTACCTGTACAATACCACACAGAGAATCCAGTTTTGAAACAAAACATTTTTTCCCCTCCGGTAAGTAAGTCACAAACGTTTCGATCATCATCCTTGATTCTCTGCTGATAATCTGTAATCCACCTCTGTCTTGTGATAAGACTTCTGAAACTAAGCCCTTTTTTTTACAACCCTCAGCAGTTCACAAAGCTTCTAAATATTGATTGTCAACCCTCTTTATAATACAAAAAAGAAGGAAGTACAATAAATAATTCTTTGATTGTGAAAAGGAAAGATCATTTCTACATGAATTAGAGAAATAAGTTTTTAAACACGTTTTCTTCTGAAAAGCCAAAAATATGCAGAGACAAAAAACTGTTATTATTCCAGAAAGATAAATGACCAAAAGGGGGCGTGGAGTATACCAGAACACATGCCAAGCGGCTGAGATTCAGCGAGATACAAAAACCTCACTGGTGATAGAGAACTATCCAGATACAATTTATCTCTGAGTATCAGACTCAGCTAAGAGCTAGGAAAGGGAAACTGAAGAAGATCCTATGTGGAGAAGGCATCCAAGTCTCTTCAACCACTGATTTTAATCATTAAATCTTGTGCAAGACAGTGAGTTTTTACAGGAAGCAAATACACACAGCTGCAAGAAGAGCTTCTTTGCATGCACGCACAAAGAGTTGTAATAACCACTGAGGCAGATATTGTTCTTTCACACACATGGTCAAGAACACAAGTCCTCTGCTCATCAGGCAACTCCTGCTCAAACTCCAACACTCAAAACCATAACTCCCCATCAAAAAGCAGAGGACTACTGCCCTCTTCCAAACCCAGGAACACAAAGACAGCCATAGTATCAGCAGTAAAGTAGGAAAGAGCAAAACACACTTGGAAAAGGGCAACAAATAATCAGCTAAAATCAAGAGACAAAATGTCCTTCCCCGGAAAACACTAGCAATAATCCTGAACAACTATCAAGGCAAGCAGTACTCCCCTTATATTTATTTACTTACAATTTATTTTCTTGAATTAATAAAGTCCAATATTCAGCTATATTTTCCTTCAACTTCCTAGCAAAATCTTGGCTAAGATTTCCTAACTAAGGAAAAAATGCCCACGTGTAACCAAGTTCAAGCTGATTAAAGTTTTCACAAGTTATGACTCCCAGCTGTGGCATCTTGCAGCCGTTCAGACAGTTGTTCTTTAGAAAACCAGAGAGGGGAGGGTAGGGAAAAGCTCTGTCATCTTTCTGTATTCAAGATATTCTAGTTTTATGCTTACATACTGAAGTTTCTACATGCTATCTCCTGATACTTAAATATGAGGAGAACATTGACTGCAGTGTTCCAATGGCCAAGTAATTTAACTGCAAAGTCAGAGGCATGTGCATTACCTCCCCACTCCCCTGAACCAGTCATGATTCCTCCTTTGCAGAGGTTGGTCTCTCAGAAGCTCTTGAGATGATCAGAGGCATGTTTCCCCTTTCAGAAGCAAGTGTCCATAGCAGGCTAGCTCCTGAAGACTGCAGAACACCCCTCACCTGCTCCTCAAGAGGCTGTCCACATTCCTCAGGCTTAACAGAGCAGATCTCACTACAGCTGGGTTTTATTACACTGCTACAAATGAGCTAGCAGAAGCCCTCCTATGAATACATGTTAAGTTAATGTTTAAACTCTAACCATACCCAACCAAAAAAAGAAACCCCAGTTATAGTTCTAAAATGTTTATATGGATACAGAAGGAACAAAATAAATAAATAAATAAATAGGCTAATTAATTAATTAATTAATTAATTAAAATAAAGTATTGAAAGAAAAATTCAGGATGAAGACCTTGGAGATATGAGTCCTGAAATTACATGATCAAACTAGAACTGTTGCAGAGAAAGTAGGAATGGACCAGGGGAAGGCATTGTTGGTCAAAAAGTTTTACTGGGCTTGCAGCATTAAAGAAAGAAAAATTGTTATTTTCTAGCAGCTATTATAGAAGTTCAGAGAAAGAAAAGGAACATGAGTGGAAAGCAAAACAGTTATTCCTGTTGGGAAAAGTGCAATGAGTGTTGTCTGAGAATTATAAATGGAGAATGAGAGGGGAGTAGGGGCCCAATACTTGTTCTGCTAGATACCTTGATCACAAAAGACCACATACGATACGTATAGCTTTAAGAGTTTTCTTGAATTTATTACTTTCAGAATTAGAAATCTGTGTGAAACAGAATAGACTGATGTATTCTCTGTTCATTTATTCTCAGAATGAAGATGTATCCTCTGTGTGGGATGCTGCAACCACAGCTACCATTTCAGGTTTCAGTTTAATTGCATAAATAGAGGAAAAACAGTTATGCCTGTTATGAATAAGGTAAAATTAGATCTGTTATGATCTCAAATTCAGAATAAAAATCATTGTCATAGGAAAAATGCTCTTCTCTACTCTTTGGGTATAATTCTATTTCTTACAGACGTTTCATCCAAAATTTGAAGAAATTTTGGTCCTATATAAATTTTTAAGTGGTATTTGGAATTTGTCTTCATTCTTAGCACAATGAGTAGCCAGAGATTTCTGCTGAGGAAGGGGAACACACTGTCTTCCAGAGATATAAACACTAAATTTCTTCCCCAGAATGTAAAGGATGTAAGATTGTAAATGAGATATTTGTTCTTTTCTATTTTAAAGATCCAAGTCTTGCAAGAAGCTAATTTGTGTAACCGTTGATTGTGTCTAACACTGGTAAAAGCAATGCACATGACATCACCCACAATAAAGGTCAGGTTTGTGTATGTGTGTGTACATGCTTATGCACACACATTTCTGGAGACTCTTGTTCAAACACATATAGTTGTTTTATACACACTGTGGCAAATCTTTATTTTAACTTGATTTGAATTGTTTACCACCCATAGTCAAATAAAAGTGGTCTCATGCTGGTTAGAGCAGACAAGCTTTGCTTCTGAAACAAAATATAGCAAGGCAGAAAATCCAGGAATATGACGTCATCAACAGGGGGATGAGTCTATTCTGTTCAGGGAGGGGCAGAAAACCAGAAGTTAGACTCATTCATACAACAGAAGGAGCGTGACTGTTCACTGAGAAGTGTTGCACTCTCTCGTTTGTACCTGTTCAGTGCTGAATTCACAGTCAAGGTATGTGTTTCCGCTTCTTTTTCATACAAAAAGTTGTCATTTAAATTCAATACAGACTACTGCTTTTTGAAACCACTTCTTGAATTCTTAATATGTTTCTGTTTCAATTACAACAGTACTAATGTTATTAGCATTCCAGGAACAAGGAGAAGTAAAATATTTATTGCTGATGTGGTTTGGTAACTTTGCAGGTTTCATAGAGGTATAACATTTCCAAAAAAAAAAAAAAAGTTTTATTTCAGTGTACCCAAGATGCCAAAGACACAGGGCTTTTCCCCTGCCACAGGGGCAATCTGGTATGGGCTACCCAAGGGACATGATTTATTCTGTCCAGAAGGCATCTGATTTGCACCATTTGTTACACCTTATAAAAGAACAGAAAGTGCAAACAGTTATTTTTTTTTTTTTTCAGCTGAAAAATTGCGTAAGTAGTAAGGAAAAAGCAGAGACAATTCTGTATTCCCTGAAACTTATTTTTTTTCTTCTCTGTTTATTGTTTTGATTGTCAACTTTGTGACTCAGGAAATGTGGATGTGTGTATAACTTACACTTCTGACCTGTCTCATCTATACTAACTGGAAAAAAATAGATTTTGAAGTTATTTCTTGTGTAATGTAGGAAGAAAAGTTTCAGTTGACATTTGAACATTATTTGTTTCCTTCTAACATTTGTATTCAAATGAAAAAATACAGTAAGAGCGTGATTTATAAGATGCTGTTAAATATAAATATAGGCTTAGAACTGGAGTTGTGATTAGGATCTTATAACAAAAAGACTAAAGGTTGAAGTATATGCTATTCTTTTAGCTGCTAATTTTCTATTACTTGGTATGTTAAGCAGAGATTTGAGCACAATAACAGTAATAATAAAATAGCCATGCAGCCAAGAGAGTTCAGTTTGTCATTAGAAGCCTTGGGTTTGATACATTATGTGTAATCCCACAGATGCTATCTCCTAAGATTAGAAGATATTCTTGTCTTGAACAGTGCACATATTTTCTTAGAGAATCTTGAACAGAGCTAGAAAAAATAAATAAATACATTTTTACCGCAAAATCTGTAAGAATGAAGCATCAGGATATTGTGTAATATCAGTCATATGAGTTCTATCTTGTCTGCTGTTTTCTGGAAACATGCAGCCTTTAAGAAAAGAATGAAGAGAAGCAACTTCACACTTCAGAATCAGTCATAGACTTCTAAATATATCTGTCTTGTTTTCAACATGAATAGTACAAATGCAGAGAGAAGAGATAAATGTCCCTAAGTTAATAAAGACTTCGGAATAGCCAAAGCAGAGTCATCTCCAGAACACTTCTGTCAGTTTTCCACTGAGCCTTGTACATGCTGAAACAGGAGTAAGTGTGTTACTCAGAGTTACCTGAACATTTTGTACTGCCAATCCATAGAAGAAAACTGCCTTTCCTCCTGAGTTAGAGCTTCCTGAATTAAGGATCTCATCACCACACTGGAACGTGGCTTAAAAAAAAAAAAAAATCTGAGCTATATTCACAGAGTAAATATTACAACATTCAAAGTCCTTTTCCAGACAGAAAATGAGGAATTTGGGAGAATTTTAGTACATTGGTTATGAAGAGTCTAAAATTCACTGCTTATGAACATTCAATTTTAGATAGTCTGCTTTTCACGGAAAGAAGGAAATAAAAAGCTCTTAAAATAAATAAATAAATAAATAAATAAATAAATAAATAATCCCCCCATTTTCAAAGTCACAGTAGGAAAAAAGTCTAGGGAAACATGTTAGCAAACAGAGCTTTGCTTTCAAAACAAACACACCTTCCCAGTAGCCAAGTCAGCAACAAATGTAAACCTGAAGTCATTAGCAATGCTAATCAATATGAAGTTTAAAAAAAGAGAGAATAAATATTTTCTCTCAAAATGACA
The DNA here is from genome assembly GCF_964211825.1 of Aythya ferina. Taxonomy (NCBI): domain Eukaryota; kingdom Metazoa; phylum Chordata; class Aves; order Anseriformes; family Anatidae; genus Aythya; species Aythya ferina. The sequence goes on from NC_140301.1 coordinate 50,799,315, forward strand.
TTTAGTTAAAACCTTCTTCTTCTTTTTTTTTTTTTTTTTTTTTTCTTTTTTTAATTTACACATACACCGGGCTTGTTCCCTTGTCACTCATGGTTTTAAAAACTTCCCCTCCACTCTCCATGCTTTTGGGTTTCCCCAGCCTTATCTAAATGTTGGTCTTTCTTCCTCCTTGCGTACTTCAGATTTTACACACGCAAAGATGAAAAGCTGCATTTCTGCCTGGCCAGTGCAGGACTGCGAACACAGTGCCTTGAAGCAGAGGCAGAAGCTTTCCCTTGCAGCTGGCATGGCTCTGGGTGAAGGTGCAGTGCTTGAAGACCAAACGCTGCCTGAAGTCTCCAGCTGCTGACCAACACGCTCAGTTGTCAGTAGGGGAGAGCTCAGCCAGCTTCTCCCCTCGGCTGGATGTCCCTCTCCAAATTTCTGACCCTACTGTGCTCTGTTCAGCCACACCTGATTTTATCTCTTAAGGTGCAAAAGAAGCAACGTGATAACTGCTTCAGCCATTCCTTGCTAGCCCCCAGCATCACTGAGGCTCCATTTCTCAGGGGAACTCAGACTTTAGCAGCAATATGGATGAGCAGAGTTGCCACTCTTCTACTTCCTGCTTCTCCGCCTTGTGCTGCTGCAGTGTTCCTGATCAGAGAAAGTTTAAACGTAAGGTCAAGGGACTTTTGCTTAAAGTGGACCTATTTCCTGAGCTGACATTGCCATATGAGTAGTTTTGAAACTAGCAAAAGTGTCTTATGGCACTTGTGAGACTAGATAGCAGACAAGGGCGACCTCGGCTCCAAGCACAGCTGCAGGAGGGTCCATCCCTTGTGCATGTATCCCTGTCAATAACACTAACCTGACTGAAGAGTAAATATGACACAGGCTCAGGGTACAGTTTCACGCTAAACCCTGTTCAAATACTGCAGCCCCCTTACCCAGCTTTTGATGAGGTCAGGCTCTGATAAGGGAAACAGCGAGATGTCCCAACCAGCGATGGAGAGGGGAAAGGGCATCCCTATAGCATGACTGCCTGGAGATGAGTGGGCACAACCGCAGTGGGGAAACAAGATGAGCAATGCAACAAGAACACTAAACACAGACCGCAGGCTGCTGTCTTCCCATAGACAAAGTTGCACTGGCTGCCAACCACAGTTGATGGTATGATGACATATCATTCACTTAGCAGTAATACTAGCACAATGGGGCTGAGGAACCCTGGTCATGGTCCAGCACACCATTGCAAGCCCCAAATATTGGTGAACAGACACCAATGAGACACAGACCAGAAAATAAACACATGGAGCTTAGTTGCCTGCTGAAAGCATGCTATCTTCAGTCTGATGATAAGCAAGCCCAGAGCACTCTGACATTATGGTAAAGCAACACTGCAAAATATTTCAGAACTATTCAAATTTGCCAGTGGTAGATTTGACTTGCTTTTGCTGCTATGCTATATTTACCTCCCTTGTACGTTAACTCCTCAACTCAGTTCAGCAAGGCTGAGCTTTTGTGATCCCTGAAAAAAAAATAAATAAAATAATAATAATGATCTTATCATTCAGCTTTGTAGACCTGCCAGTGCTAAGCCCTGCACACTCAGGTATGTCAGTGCAGTGACAGCATTGGAACAAAGCCAAACCTCAAGCTCTGGCTAATTTCAGAGGATGGAGCTGCCAAAATGCAGAAATCCATTTCTCCCTCTCACATTATCTGAGATAAACTCAGTAATAAGGAGAGCAAGCTATGTTTTGAGGTTGAGCTGATTTTTATATTAATGGCATTTACATGTGCTTGTCTGGAGGCAGAACTGGCCGTAGCTGGTTTTCCTCCTGCAGTGTTCCTGCAAGTTGTCTGGGAGTTGCACCCCTGTGAGCCTGGAAGCGCTTTTTCCTTTTGTCATGGCTGTGTGATCTACCAACTCACTGACTGTCTGAAGCCCTGCCTCTCTGAAGAGCCATGGGGCATAGAAATGGGCAGTACATTCCCTCCAGAAGGGCAGTGTGAGCCATCTGCCCACACACATGCAGAACACCCTGCAGCAATCCCTTACTGATGTGATTGTAAACTGCTTGCAGACAACAAGCAGGCCAGAAAGCTGGGAGCAGTTCATCAGAGTTCCTGAGCCTTTCTACAAAATGTAGCTGCGAAGCTGACATAATTCAAAGGTGGAACCTGATCCTTAAACAAGTGGGAGGACAGAAACATCGAAAATATTGACACGAGGTTTTAGCTCAGGTCTGCATGCACCTCTTATCTTCTCCAGCAGTCTTTCCCTAAAACAGACTATATTCTTCACTCTATTATCATAAAATCATCATAGAACCACAGAATAGCTTGAGTTGGAAGGGACCTTAAAGGCCATCTAGTTCCAACCCCCCTGCCATGGGCATGGACACCTCCCACCAGACCAGGTTGCCCAAAGCCCCATCCAGCCTGGCCTTGAACACTTCCAAGGATGTGCACCTTCATAGTAAAGAATTTCCTCCTAACATCTAATCTAAATCTCCCCTCTTTTACTTTAAAACCATTCCCCCTTGTCCTATAACTACCTGCCCATGTAAAAGACATTCTATCTTTTTTATAAGCCCCCTTTAAGTAACTGAAAGGCTGCAATGAGGTCTCCCTGGAGGCCTTACTCTCCAAGCTTTATATCCTCATCTCTCCAAGTCCTTCTTCATAGGAAGGGTGTCCTTCTATTACAACCAAGACCGATAAATTGGTTTATTTCTTCTCCTTTTCTTGGACAAGTATCATTTCTCTAGGATCTCCAAGGATCATCGATCTAGTTAATGCCAAAATTTCCAAGTGGTAAGGATATGGGACTATCCCTCATGGGCAGACAAACAAATAAAAGCAATTATCTTCTCACAAACTTTCCTTCTTTGTTGAGATTTACAAGTAACTGAATCAAGTAATGAAGAAAGAAGACTGTCAGTTTACAAGAACAAGGGCACTGGTTTAAAACTTGACAGCTTTCTAGATGACTCTACTCTTCTTTTTCCCTTGGTGAGCTGCAACTTTATTTTTGAAGTTGTACTATGTCAATCAAAACAGTCCTAATGAATCAGAGAAGGTGGCAATTCATGAATGGCTGGGATATTGTTCACAGGAGATTTTGATTTATGACATCCCCATTAAAAACATATATATTTATATATTGCATAATATATGCATTGTGTTCTCTTAGCTTCTACTTACATCATTCCACTGAGAAACCTTTTTTCATTAAAAATGGCACCTTATGGCCAATTCCAGCTAGTTGGCTCAGCAAAAGGAGCATTTCCCAGAACCAGAAGGAAGGGGAAGTAATAAAGCGGAGTCATTTTTTCAGGGGTGTTTCCTGAAAAATTTTGGAAATATCAGTCTTTTTTTGGAAATGCAAGACAGAAATTTGTTTTCTTCCACAACAGAGTTGGTCTACAAATTGGCATTTGAATAATGATTACAGTACAGAGTAAGACATCTGGAATTTCATTCTGCTACACTTTGTGTTGTGGATTACTACAGAAAGCTTTACTGTTGTATTTTGCATTGCACTTTTGTGCTTGTTTAAAAAAAGGGGGGGAGGGGAAGCGAGAGAGATAGAGTGAATACATTAATAAGTTTTGGCTTGGGATAAAAGAATTATCTGGTCAAACAGCTTTAAAAATTTGAAGAAAGATTTGACTCTAAATACCAGAATCAAACAATTTCAAATTTTGGACTATTCTGAAGTGAAGTAAGAGCAGGATCTAAACTGTGTGAAAGATCTAGGTTTTATAACAATTTGAATGAAATTCCCATATGAAATTCTCATTGAACTTAGTGATATGGTTTAGTGGAGGACTTGTTTGTGTTAGGTCAGAGGTTGGACTCGATGATCTTGAGGTCTCTTCCAACCTAGACAATTCTGTGATTCTGTGATTACTTTGGTATATCTGACTCAGACAGGAATCCTTAGTCATATGTCTTGAAACCCCTTTCCCTTTTGGGAGATTAAACCACACTTTTCTTCCCTCCCTTCCTTCCCTCCAGCCTTCCTTCCTCAAAACTATCAGCATTTCTCCTTTGTGTTCTTTAGCAGTGTTATGTTCTCTTCCAGAACTGGCATCCTCTCACTTTCTCTCCACTTGTTCCTGTCCTGACATTCACACACTGTGTGACTGCCCCAACATAGAAGTATCTCTGCATTTGCTAGCTTGGGGTGCAAGAACTCTCCGAAGGAGCTGTGCCATATAATAAGAGAATCTCTCTGACAAAATCCTCACCATATCTTTGTGTTGACACTGGTATTCTGGAAAGAGCAGATAGACAAATCTTCCTGGTAACCACCTGTGCTCAAAACCCATAGATACAGAGTGAAAAACAGATTGTCTGCACCGGGTTCCAGCAAGTCTCTGACATCTCCCATTGCTAGCTAAGTGGAGACAACAAATTAACAGATGGTTTAATTTTGGAACACTGGCAAAGCATGAAAAGGCAAAAGCAAAATCATAATACAAACACTGGATATCGTAAATTGGCGCTGTAAATCACACCACTTCTCAGCTGGAGAAGTATCTTGAGCCTTCCAGACCACTCAGAGTTGAAAGCTGCATGACTGTTTGTACAATTTAGTTTATCACCAAATTCTTATCAACATTTATTTGAATGCTTAATTCTGCCAATAGAAATATGGTACATTTGCACATAAAAATTGTTGTCATGGGTTTTCAGCTGAAAAACTGTTTTGTTTTGTTTTGTTTTGTTTTGTTTTGGGTGTATAAACCCCAATTTTATCAGCTCTGGACGTCAAAGTAATTGTAATGCAGTCTGAGATTCACTATTGTTCTCTCTCTCTCTCTCTTACCATTTTAAATAGGTATGTACATCTAGTTTTGAACTTTCCTCTGTGATATAGACTGTGGTAATTTTTAACCTGGTATCTGAAAACTGACCTCTTAAAAGTGCAAATGTTTCATTTATTGGCTAAGTCAGGAGCAGAAACATAAAAATAATATGAAATGACTGTCCCATCTGCCCAAGTGACAGCACAGCAGGACATGTTTGACCTAGGAAGGACAAGGCAAAATGGCTTTCTGAAGTTCATCACTGAATTGAAGAAATTCCAGACTTCCTTCTCCTTGAGAAGGAAATTTGCCAGTGCTTGCACTGCCATATTCTGGTTTTAGGAGTTCTTCAGAGAGTATAAAATGGACGGGACGGGACGGGAAGGGAAGGGAAGGGAAGGGAAGGGAAGGGAAGGGAAGGGAAGGGAAGGGAAGGGAAGGGAAGGGAAGGGAAGGGAAGGGAAGGGAAGGGAAGGGAAGGGAAGGGAAGGGAAGGGAAGGGAAGGGAAGGGAAGGGAAGGGAAGGGAAGGGAAGGGAAGGGAAGGGAAAGGGGAAAAAACACCAATTATTTTAGTAACGATCACTTGCTATTTAGACAATTAATATCATGTCATGCTTGTATTACCTTCCATGACACCAATCAGTAATGATGGAGATTGTCCACTGGGATAGAGTATTAGAAAAGTCAGGCTTTTCAAGAGATTGAAACTTTAGTTAATAATTTGGTAATGTGGGTTTGGGGATAGATCTGTAGATGTTGTCAGATGTTCTGAATTAAACTGAGACTGTCTTAAGAAGCACGTGTAGAGGTGCTAACTTAAAAAACCTGGATAAATTTCATCTCCACTATATTCTGCCTGCTTAAAATGAATGCTGTAAGTATAATTGACAATTATATATTTAATCATACTTTCTAGCCTATTCTGTTGTCAGAGCCCGATGTGAACCTGTCTACATATTACTTTGATGGGAGGCATTAAGAGAACCCAAGGCATTCTGTTATAAAGAGGACAGGTTCTGACTGAGATGCCCTCAGAGGGCTGCCTGCACTAAGGAATCCTCTCCTTGCACAGAGCCATCAGTATGTGACTGAATTATAGAAAACGTAGTACTGACTACAATATTTACAGCTCCTGGTGGGGATAATTATCTGTAGTTGCAGACAAAATATTAGTTTAAAACATCCTTTAGGTTGCTGCACAATGCAACAGAGCCTGAATCAACTCTACAGTAAAATCAATTGCCTGTATGTTAAGAACTAATTAAAGTAGCGTCTGTCCAAGAAATGGCTATTGCATTGTAGAGACTGCAACCAGTCAACCACACATACTTAGTTATGGGAGACAGGATTTTCTAAAAAGCCGTAGTTGTGAAAGTCAGTGGTGAAAACATGCAGGAAACACTGCATTATTGCAAATGCCATTGACAACTCTGTAAACACGTTAGCAATTGGCAGCACCAGAGATGGCAAATCTGTTTTTTTTTTTCCTAAATGGCTGTTAGAACGTTCTCAAGGTGTTAGAAGGAAAGTGCTTTCAGGGCATAGATCCAGTTCATCTGAAAGGCAAATCTCACCATTAAATAGTGCAAAAAGGGAGCAACAGTGGTAAAAACTATTTGGCCATTAGACCCTCACATTTTGTCATGAGAACTTAGTGCTGCTAAACAGGGAAAAGAGCTGTGTTTCAGTTAATAGGAGTGGGGTAAGCAGAGCTGAAGAGGCCTGGTGAAAGCAATGCAACAAACTGCAGGGCTGATGAGGACATCCATGCATTCCTCAGTGAGGGAGCCTTAAGAGGAGTTTTGTACACTGCCGAGCAAATCCTGGGCCCCCACTAAAGCAAAGCAAACAAAGGAGCATCAGTTGCTCCATCTTCTTGGGGAACATAAATGCTTCAGAACTTACAGGTTTTTTCCTTTTATTATTCCACTTCTGTTGTTTTGTTGGTATTGTCCAGTGCTCTCTGCAGGATATTCCCATTGATTTCTGTAGAGAAGATATCAGGCAATTTATGTCACTGGTATGCTTCATCTGCTCTCTCCTATTTTCCAGCCATATAACTAATTAGTTGAATCCCAAGACCAGTTCTAAGGACCTATCTTAGGAACAGTTCCCCCAGCCCACCCCTCAAAAGCTGTCATTATCCAGTTGAAAATTCATGTATGTCTTCCCCAGCATAACTGTTTTCAGCATGGCACTTGCAATAGTTTTGATCCATCTGGGTTTCAGAAAAGGTTGCTTTCTGAAGCAGGAAATGCTTACTTTAACAAAGAAATATAATCTTGCTGTACAAACTACAAATTCTTGATAAAGTCAGAAGCATTTTTCTTTATCACTGGATATGGATTACCTCAACTATTCACTGGGCTCATGGTATTGTCTGCCACTTGATAGCTGCATTGTACGGTGTGATACCATCAGACCTGCCATTTCACATGACATCAGACTCCTGCAAGGGATATCAAACAGGTCTCACAACATTAGTGCACCAACATCTTTGTATTTTGCAGTGGTGTGGGGTACAGCAAGCCCTTCTCATACAGCAGAGAATTCCCAAAGCTCCTGCAGTGCTTAGGGAAGGAGATTCAACTTCTTTTGAATCCATTCCAACATGGCAGAACTGTATTTCACTTCATAAAATGAGGAAATTTATAGTCTCTCTCTCTTTTTTTTTTTTTTTCCCCAACTTTCAGTCACAGTTCTCATACGGGAAATACGAAAAAGAACAGAACAAGATACTCTGCCAACTTTGCAGAGTGAGTTTGTGGTCAGTTTTCTTCTGTTTGAATATTTTCTCTCACAGTTGTCAAAATATTTTGAGCAAACACATACAGTGCACACAGAAGTGTAAACGCAGCTGTGACTTGAAAGCATCAGGTAATGTGCGTTTCTGTAAAAGAATCAGAGAGCATCTTGGTTCTCAGAGACACAAAGCTACTCCTGACACCAGTCCTAGAGTGGAGCTGCATTACATCCAGTAGTGCAGGGGTCCATGAGGATTAAGCTTCTGGAGAATTAAAGATTAAAGAGACTTGAGAACTCCTAGGATGTAATTCACTGGTCACAAGGAGAGAGGGAAAGAGTTGCAAAATTGTCATTATAAACCTTTCAGTTGTTGATATTTTCTAGAAACAGAAGAATCAGATTTATGTCCCTGCTTCAAAAATTATTTAGGTACTTATATTAATTTGAAATAGCTTTATCAAGAGGAATAGTCTCAATCAACATTATTCAATGACCTTGTGGTGTCTTAGGATACAGGCATGTAGATCACCTGAGTTGAAGACCTTGTTCCAAGTTTGGCAGAGCAGAGACCTGGATATAGGTCTCCCATCTGCCCAATGACTACAAAGAGGGCATCAAATTGGCGTATGCTTGATTAGCACTTAGATGTAAGAGCATCATACGTCATATACTTTGTTCCTACCTAGGCGTATACCATGTTGAGAAGGCTGGGGACAGAAAAAAGAGTAACTTAGTATGTCAGAACAGCTTAAACCTCCTCAGAGATGTTTGAATTTCTCTGCAGCAGACACTGAAATGTGTTCTGGGAGAGGGAGAAAAGAAGCGATCATTTCTGTTCTCAGAGTAGTTTGACAGTTTGTGAATCCATCTTCTTTCTCTGCTCACTAAGTGCTATGGTAAATGTTGCTGAACAAGTACAGAAAGTTCTCCTACTATGTTTGCCAATCAATCATGTACAAAAGAGAAGGAAAAAGCTGCTTGCCGTTAACACAAAGGAAATCTCCAGGAAACAGGAAAACAAAACAGTAAACCATTTATTTGAATCTAAATTTAAACTAGGGAATTGGTTGCTGTGCACACATCTCCATGTACAGGACCTGTATGTACCAAATACTACTTCTTGATGCCCCCACAGTTACAGACCTCACTTAGTTCTTTTGCCAAAGACAATAGTAGTATTTCAAATATTAGCAGAAGTCTTAAGGAGTGGTGGTGCTGAGGGATTTACCATCATATTTTATTCCTTTGTCCAACCTGCACCTTGCCATGACAATTACGCATTTTTGACTATTTATGTGCTTATACCCTTCCCTGTGATTTAGGCTACTTTTTAATTTAACAAAGCTCTGATGCAGCCTTTCTCTGCCAGAGGAAGATTCTGTCATTTTATCATCCATGGCAGTTCTTTTGGGGGATGCTTTCTGAAATCCCATATCCATGAAAGATTTCCATACAAGAGGAATGTACAGCTCCAAAGAACTGCTCCGTAAGCTCATACGTATAGCAAGATCATGACTAAATCTTTACAGCACCTTGTTAGTCACACCTAGCCCTTGTGATCATCACTGACTGGGTATAAGTCATGTAGCCTCACGACAGCTCATCTGAGAACTTTTCACAGAAAAAAAGGATTTCTGAGTAACTGAGTCCACTCACATTTGTAATTTCTCTCAGTGATGTTATTGCTAGTGGACAATACATTAATACATGACATTTATAAATGTTACAAAAGGAGTGATATATCAGAGCTCTGTGGCATTACCTTTCTAACTAAACATGTGTTTTCTCTCCTCCATGCTTCAGGGAAAGAGGACAAAATATTTCTACAAGAGAAATTATAATTTTAAGAGTTATTTCTTGCTGAATATTTCTAGCTTATGTTGTTCTTAATATAGTTATGAAAAGTTAAAATACAGATGGAATTTAACTCAACTCTGAGAAATACAGCATTCTCAGGAATGAGAAAGGTGTTATGAACATGCAGATTTTAAAGAGGTCAGAAAGTCAGCAAAAATAAATGTACTAAGGCAGGTTTGTTTTTTTCTTCTGTTATTTTACTCATAGATAATATCTTTTTTCAGAGGAAAGACATAATATCAGAAACAAAAACCTTTGGCTCTATCTCATTGTCTTCAGCTGTTGCCAAGGTAGCACAACTTTACATAGCATTCCTAATGTCCCAGAAAATAAGGAGCAGCAATATTGCTCAAAACAACATTAAGCCAAGGTCTAATATGCTAAACACCACATCAGACTCTTATTTATTTCAAACACAAATTTTAATATTTTAATATCAATAGTATTTTGAAATATTATTTTAATATTTTTAATATTTAAAAATTTTAAGTATTTTTCCATAACTGAAAAGCGTAAACATATTTCATTTTTTTAAATTATTATTATTTTCTGAAACAAATCATCAGCTTCTCTTTTTCAGCTCTTAAAATCTGGACTGTTTTAACAGACTTATTCCCAGGAGACTTTTCTTTATCTTCTTTTGCTGTAATTCTGCATTTCATTTTACAGCCACAATGCTCTATTTTATAGCCCTTGTAACTCCCTATTAAGCCCAAAGATTTGCTAGTTTCACAGCAGAGTTATGTCCTCCACCCTCCAGGTTTTTTGCTAACATCAAAAGGCAAAGGGATCCCAACAGTGTCTGGGGCTCTTTCAGGAACTCCAATGTGTTTCATGTGGCTCCAGAAAAACACAACTTTCAGAGACCTTGTATCATGTACCATCCTCAGGCAGACATCCCAGACACCCTGCACTTTCCAAAATGCCCATATTAAAGCACCCAAATGACCTCACAAACACCTGGCTGCTGCTGTCTCAAAATCACAGATTTTTGTTTTCTCTTATGCATTTCCCTTTCTTCACTAACTTAATGTTAGTGAAAGTCTCTGAGATCTCCCCATCTCTCTCCACCTCTCCCCGTAGCCATCTACAGAGGTAACTGAAGTAACCCAAAGATTAGAAAGGTAAATGCAGCAGTACATATTTTGGTGCTACACAGATAACACACATTTGAAATATGGCTCCAACAGCCCACACATCACACTATAGCCCAGAGCAAAAGATGTAACTGGGCACATGTCAACCCCCAGCATCACCCATCAGCACCCCAGTGTGCAAGCTTTGCTCCCTAGGCACTCAGGCTCCCCACTGAAACCCCCAGTTAATACAAGTCAGTTTTTCCTCCCTTCTCCAATTTGGACTAGACACTGCTGTGTCCTGATATTAGCAAAAAAAAATAGCAAAAGCCAGCTCACATTGTGCTTTCACCAAAATGTCCACAGCTTCCTAAGGACACTCACTTACTCACTGCCAAAATTCTACTTTTGTTTGTGGGCCTGAATCCAACTGGAAGTTTCAACTATTAGTACAAGAAGAACAAATTAAGAATCTTAGGTTGGAAGGGATCTAGAAAGGTCTCTAGTCCAACCTCTTTCTCAAATCTGGTCCAGTGATGGGATAAAATGATCAGACAAACACACAGAATCACAGAATTGTCTAGGTTGGAGGAGACCTCAAGATCATTGAGTCCAACATCTGACCTAACACTAAACCATATCACTAAGTTAACCATATCACAATGCTACTAAGGGCTTTATCCTGTTGGGTCTTTAAAACTTCTGAAGGTGACAAGCTTGAAATTGAATGATTTAATGGCTGAATAAACTTGATGATCTTGCTATTCTGATCCTACATCAGACACTAATGTTAAAAATCACTATTTCTCATTTCAGATTAAATAAAACTATTGTAACAAAAATTTTCTTTCAGAATGGCAGCAACATCAGACTTGTGTGACATTTGTACCATTTTGGAGTGCATTGTTAGTAGTACAGTTTCTAGAATAGATAGCATCAAATCAAAGGATGAACACCATCACTATATTTGGACTAAATACGCAGTGTTCATAGTGATATTGGCCCTTTTCCATTACTGAACCCTGTGTTCAGTAATTCTCACTGATCCGGTTCATATTTTCCTCCTACCAGCTCTCATAGGAGTGTAGCTGTTCTGTTCTGATCTTCATCTCAGCTATAGTTATTTTACCCATAGATAACATATTCTGTCAGAATTATCACAGTTACTGATGTATATATAAAAGTTTAAATAGAAGCTTTGAAAATAAGCTTTACAGAGAAGGAACAGAATTTATAAGAAGCATATCTTGCCTGTGTTTTTGTTGACAACAAATTCCAAGAACAAGGTCCATCACAGAAGATTACGATGATCTTCTAATATGCCTTTGACCTCTTGCTGAGAAAAGCTTCTGCTTAGGTTATCCCATCACATGTTCTTCAGACCTGCTAGACCCGTAGGTGTGCAGTTAAAGGAATATGCATTGAGATTGTTATTTCATAAAACTCCCTTTCCCCTGCAAACAGACATTGTCCTGGAAGGAAAACCTCCAAATGTGAAAAATGAAACCTACCTCTCCTTGGCTGGCAAATATTTGTGACCTGTCAGATGGTCTCAACTGAGGCAGTTAAAAGAAGTTGTGATACCTCTTATTTGCTTGAGTCCATCAATTTTAACGCTATAGGTAGGCTTTTGAGAAAGCAGAAGCAATACTTCCACAGTCAGCAGGAAATAGGCTTTCTTGTAAGCACCATGCTGCAGAGAACCACCCTTACCTATGATATCTTTTAAATTCTTGTTATTTCTCATTTCAGTAATAGCAGATGTGTTGGACAGATACCTCTATATCTTCTTATGCCTCTGGCAGCTCCTCTGTTGCTTTTACTATAGTATTTATACCAGCGTGAAGAAGTAAGGCTGTGAAACTAATAGCCACCAGCAAGGGATACTTGGCTGCCCAGGCTGGGCTCAGATATGTTCAGGAGTACAAATCCTCACAAAAATATATAGCATCAAAACAGGCTTGGCTCTTTACAGGGATTTAGAGGGGAGACCATGGCAGGCCTTGGGTGTTTTGCTGTTTCTTTTTGTAGCTGCTCTGTCTTCTAAAAAAGCACCATCTCTAAGCCTCATATGTCAGAAGTGAGCCAATGCCCCTCTCAGTATGCAGCCACTCGCTAAAAGATGTGTTTGTCCTCCCAGCTTTTCCACTCCTCTGTGTCACCATCATCTGAAGCTGTACATATCTGGAAAACCATTTGGTCACTGGCAGCACTTAAATCAGATATCATAAATTATTGTTAAGAATGTTACAGACTTCAGTCTGGAACTCAGCTGAGAGTCATATCTAGCCTTTACAAGGCCCTTGTTCTGAATCTGTATCACTCAAATGGAGTTGTGTGCTGGATACCCATCTCCCAGGCACTACCACCAAATAGGTCTTATGCAATTGTTTCCAGCAGATCTGAGAGCAAGGGACAGTCATTTCGGGGAATAGGTGAGGCATAAACTGACACAATGCAGTCTCACAAGAATTTTAGTTTACATTCAGAGATCATAAAATCTTACCTGAAGTGGCCTACAAGAGTTCCAAGGCTGAATAATCATCAGTATTGTATTATTTTATTTCAGGGAACAGAAACAATCCGGATGCAGAATAATCCTCCGCAATAGCATTTGTCCACAAGCTTATGTCCAGGTAATGTTTGTTTATTTTAATTAAATACCTTTCCTCTGAGTTCATTACATGTATCCAATTAATTTAATACAGGAAGAAAAACGGATATCAGCTGTATCCTGTAAAAACACTGAAATGATTGTAACTGTTATGGTTTCAAAGTAATGATTCCAGAGGCTGGAAGATGCTGACAACAAAATCCTATCCTGGAACATTTGCATTTTAAACAGTCAGAAGAAATAAATCAATGAGCCAGTCTCAACTTCTTACCACTGATGAAGTTATCATGTAGACATACCTCTTTCTTTATGTGATTCAAAGCTAAGAAACAGTAATTTGTGTATAAGATTACTTAATGATGTTTCTTTAAGCAAACAAAGCTACAATAGTAATAATAGTATACATATTTCATCTTTTTCCATTTAAAAATTGTTCTCTGGTATCATGACTTATGCTGATGCTAATAAATAAGACCTAGAATAACTAAGACCTCAAATCCAAGTGCCAGGACACCTCTTGCTGCTGAACAAAGCAGAACAAGCCAGGCAGCAAGGTTTCTGGTGACAAGAGATCTTATTCTATTGTCTTGGCAGAAGGAGTGTTCACGACTCACCTTGAATAAAAGTGAATTACACCTCCCTCCATCCTGGTACAATTTTACTAGTGGATGAGAAGAAGCCTTACACGGCTCAGAGAAGTAGACGTGTCTTAGGAGGCATGGGCACAGTGTGACACAGCAGGAGGTGATGCAGTGGCTCCTTGCATTGATTCCCAAGTGATGTGTCAGTGGTTAGCTGACCCCGATGAGAGAAACTGTGCATAAATGTACATAAATATCTGAGGAACCTAGCCGTTCCCAAGTAGATATGCATGTTTCTCTGTGCAGTGCCACTGTGCATCATCAGAATAAGCAGATGTGCAGGGGTCCCTGCACTGCCTGATCTCTGTGCCTATGGGGCAGGCACAATTTTATATTCCACTAAGCAGCTTCAGCAGCAGTGCTCCTGTGCTCTGGCGAGAGGTTTGGCAACAGATTACACAAGGCCCTGAACCACAAGGCCATAGCCTGTAAGAAAAGCCTGCAAGAAGCCACAGGCAGGATTGTCTGTGTTTCCTGTATGTGATGGGGTTTTGTTTGAATTTATGTTTGTTTGTTTGTTTTTGTTTATTTGTTTGTTTTTGGTTTTTTTGTTGTTGTTGTTCTAATTCAGTTTTCCCAGCTGAGAATGCATGAGTTTGTCCTCAGCACACAAACACATGGTGACTGTGACAAAACAGGCAGAATATCGTTGCATATAGAAACCAGTACTCAAAGACCTAAAAACATAGGCTCCCAGTGGTATCCCAGTCCCTAAATATATACTGGAGAAAAAAAACGGAATGGTTGTCTGGACTTCCAGAGTCCAGAAAAATCCTGAGGGAATGAACAAATTTTCAAATTCTTCCCAGACTTTTTTTTATTTTTCCTAAAAATAAGAGAAATCCAGGAATGGAAGCTCCCAGATGCTTTGGATTGACTTAGCAAAAACTCAGAGCAGGATGGTGATCCCAAAGAGCAAAGGAAACTGGAAATTGTTCTTGTCTCTATGAAATGTGGATTAACTATGTACACTCAGGACATCAGCAGCTAGCAAGTGCTCACACTGAAGACACTTCACTGAACTATAACCACATGGATGCTCAGCCCCTTGTTTTAATTTGAGCTGATTTTACTCTTGCTTGCTCTTGAGCAAGATTTTACTCTTGCTTGAGGGCAAAAGAAGTGTTGTTTGTTGTAGGAAAGCATAAATTAGGGATGGAAACATAGATGCCTGCAGTGACTCATTTCAGCCCTATAATCCTAGCTGATGTAATCAGTAGGCAATTTGACCATACCAGGATGTGGCTATAATTTACAAATAGGAGAGATCATAAACTATCAGAATCTGAAATATTGCGTCATGCTTTTAATTCCAGTACTTTTGTAGTCAGAAGTATTTCCATGGGCAAGACAGCCTCGCCTCAGGGAATTTTTATGCCATTTTTTGCCAGTTAACTCAAACATCTCATCTCTAACTTGGATACCAATAAAAAGTTGTCCCATGAACTATTAAACAAGCACTCAGTTCTCTGGCTCAGCTTAAGCCAAATAGCCCTCTTCCCCCCTTCTTAGTCTCAAATACCCTTGTTTATACCACAGGTTACACTTAACCCAACCTGACCCTGTGGCAACAGGTAGCCATGAAGGCTGGGGTTATTTGACAACAGTTTCTGCCTGCTGGTCTGTCCCTTGTTCTTTCAGATTATATCTCACTGTATCTTAGCATTGAAACAAATGTTTAACATAGTACAAGAAAGGATTAACACCACTCTCAGAGGTGTTAATAAGTCCATGAATCCAGTAGCTGCAGGGCTTCATCCAAACCCAAAACAGGTTGTGAAAAAATGTTAACTTGACGCATTTCCCCATTTGGGGAGTAAAATGGCTTAGCTTTCCTCAAGCCTATTCGTATCCAGTAACACCATTAACTGAGCTCTGACTTTTTTTCCCCTGTGCTTGTGTTTTTAGCTCACAGCTCATGATCCTTCGAGGGCTTTTTGTTTTGCTTTATCATATTCTGCTTCTCCTCTTTCAGTAAGGATCATCCATAGAGCCCAGCATGTACAGCAGTAGCATGAAGACTTTCCATCCTCACCTGATCCTTATTCCAAGTCTTCTGTACTCTGGGCGTTATCCTTGGCTTGCTGCCTTTATTCTTGCATGCCTTTATTCTAACATGCTTCCCCCCTGGATGGTACATGTAAGTCCATCCTTGATCAGTAGGACATCCCACCAGGTTCCAGGCAAAGGCGAGAGGCATTAATGACTGTGCCCAGTCCTCAGAGCTTTCAGGCCATGGCACTTCAGAGCATCACCTTTTGGGACCCCTCTCCCCTCTCTAGCAGCACAGCAACTGCAGTGTATTACCACCTTTTTCCTAGCTCGTCCGTGAGGGTACATTATCTGCAGCACTGGCAGGATCAGCCCATTGTCCGACATACGACTGTGTCAGCCAACCTCAAAGCCCTTCTCTGTTGCTCAGGTCAGTGTTTGGAGGTGATACAGGGCTGGGTGCCATCTGCACAGGGCAGGACATAGCTGTCTGCAACACAGAGCACCCTGCAGCCTCCTGCTACCAAAATATTGTCATTTATGCCCAGTACTAATAGAAGAAAAAAAAATATTCTAGAACAACATGAAGCAATGTCTGACAATGTTTTTACGTGACTATCAGGCAGGAAGTATCTAGCTGTAGGAGGTCAACTTCAGCAGAGACCAGTTCAACCCACTACAGCAGTCCTTCATAATCTCAGTAATAAGTGGGTTGCTTCAGCTGGGCAGTGTTTATATCAAAATCATTGGATAAAATCTTTTTGAGGATCCCAGCTGAGACATTAAAACTGCCTTGCATTGCACAGAAAGTGTTTATAGAGGTGTGAAGGGATTACATTTATTTTCACTAAATTGCAATAATAAGATAATGGCAAATAGACATAAATTTCTTTTCTAAATTGTGGCTGTGTAAATCATAATTTATTCAGGAAGCACATGGTTTAAATTACTTTCCTGTGCTATAGAGAATAGCTCCAGGCAATCATTTAAATAGGGCATGTAATGATCATTTGTACATTTTGTACTGTTCACACCCACATTTCTACCAATGTTTTACAGAAGTGCTTGAAGTAAGGACCAAGGATGCAGGTCATCCAGGAGCCCCACAGCATGGGAATAGTCCCTGCACACTGTTCTTAGACCATGGTAATGTGATAGAAGTAATTTATTTTAAAGAATGCTAGGGCTTTCCCTTCTAAAGCACAGTCCTCTAAAAGAGATGAATTAAAGGAAAAATATCGATCAATAGGCAATTTTTGAACAGTTATTTGCTGTAGAATTAATTTCTGGTTATTGTTTTTCTATTTGTCATGACTATGATGGACAGCATAGAAATTGCCAGCTACATCATAGCCTTTTTGACTTTGAATCACTAATTAATGTTTTATTAAATATATGTGGATATCCAACCTGAAAACATTTTTATAATACACTTACACTTAATTCTTGCCACCAGTTCACAGCCCGCTACCAGCAGAAGCAACAGCTTCTGCCAGTAGCAATGCCCAAGATCTTCTGTTCCCAGATGACCTTCTGTTGGTCATCCATTAGAATTTCCTATGTGTTTTTACAGCATGAAGTGCCAGGAGAAGGAGCTACAAAGATAGTGAAGGGTCTGGAGGGGAGGATGTATGAGGAGAGGCTGAGGTCCCTTGGTTTGTTCAGCCCTGAGCAGAGCAGGCTGAGGGGAGGCCTCATGGCAGCCTGCAGCTCCCTCACGAGGGGAGCAGAGGGGCAGGTGCTGAGCTCTGCTCGCTGGGGCCAGCAACAGGACCCAAGGGAATGGCATGGAGCTGGGACAGGGGAGGGTCAGGCTGGGGGTTAGGGAAAGGTTCTGCACCCAGAGGGTGGTAAGGCACTGGGACAGGCTCCCCAGGGCAGTGGTCATGGCACTGAGCCTGACGGAGTTCAAGAAGCATTTGGACAAAACTCTCAAATATATGGTCTGGGTTTTGGGTGGTCCTGTGTGGAATCAGGAGTTGGACTTAATGATCCTTGTGGGTCCCTTCCAGTTCGGAATATTCTATGATTCTGTGATTCTATGAGACACAGAAAGAGAGACTTGAAGCTACTGTTTGCAGTAGCTGTGTTAGTCCCATGTGTTAATCACAGCTGTGTTAGCTGAGTTGCTGTGTTAATCTTCTCAGAAAAGATTGTAAACTGATATTTAAGATGACTGATTTGAACAATTTGATAAATGTGATTTGAAAAAAAAAAAAAATTAAAGATCATATGGAGGCTCTCAAAATGGTAGGGTTTTATATAACCCACCATTTTGGTTTTCCGGAATTAGGAGAGGAAATCTTCATTCTTGTGTCTGTGAGGTCAAGGAGAATGGGGACATTTCAGAAGACCAGAGAGGGTAAAATAAAAAAATACCTGTCATTAAAAGGCACAGAGTGCGGGACCCAGGGACTTACAGACCTGTCATTCTCTTTTAAATTCCTGGAAATAGGTTAATAAATAAATAAATAATCAGAATATCAACAGATAGAGGACAATAAAGAAAATTAAAGTGATAAGGAACTGCCAATATAAGCATGTTGAGAATAAGGTTGTGCCAAAACAATCCAATACAGACTAATGGATAGATCAGAAGCACCAGATCTAGGTTACAGTGAGTCTTTTGGTATTTTCCAACATTCCATTGTACTGAAATATGAATAAATAAAATCACATTAAAAAATGCAATGTATATGCAGATTTCTGAAAGGGCTCAGACAAAAATAAGATTTCTAACCAAAACATTTACAACCTGTGGCAGTTGTTTGCACATGGAAGATGAATAACAAACATAGATGAGAATATTTCCAATGTTGTATAACATGCACTGCATATCGTGTTTGCTTTCCATATAGAACAAATAAATCCATACCCTCAAGACCTAAAAGCTCCAGATAATCAGTGTAACCAAAAGCATAGGTCACTGGACAGGTGTCTACAATGTGTAATGACAGATAATAAACTGGGTCCACCAGCCGATTCTCCAGATGCTGGTTGAAAACATTCAGAAATGTAAAGGACATAGGTGTCTCAAGGCTGAGGTGGTTCTAGTAAGGACAAAATGAATGAAGAGTCAGGATACATGCTAGAGGATAGAGATGTGTTCCTGAGGTTAGATATGGGCTTGAAAAGTTTTGGTTTTGGAAAGATAAACTTGGAGGATGAGAATATTTATGTTACTGTCCAGTTTATGCAAATATAGTCCTTTGCTCAAGTTATGAAAGACTGGAAATGTGCATTGCTGTCATTTTGGTTTGCGCTCATTAATCTATTTCTGAACTGCCCTGTATTTCAAAGTTCTCAGTCCCACTTGCCTGTTCTATCCAGTTGATCTGTACTGCCTGACAAATGTGCTATAAATTTTATTAAATTTTATGGTAGAGAGTCTTTGTTGTTGCCTCTAGTGTATATAGTGAAATTCCATCCTGATCTTTGCTTTTGGTTCCCAAGCACTGTGGCACTTAATTCAAAACAAATACACAAAATATGGCCATCATTTCTCAGGAATTCTGCATCTAACAGCCAAATATCTATGTGCATATCCAGCACTGACATTTATCAAACAACAAATGCAGTAACTAGAAAACAAATGAGAACCTCATCCTTCCAGGAATTACAAATGTGTTCCCTTTTCTCTGTCATTTCACCAGATGAATCAGACAAATATTTTAGTTAAAAATACATGTATATCTGAAAAGGTTCCAACCAAACTGTAATATAAACAGTGGTATTTTTAAGACCTGGGATAAGAAAAACAGTATTACTGTCACCTAGTCCAGGGAACTATACATACATACTGGGAAACCAGTCTTGTACTTGAGCATTAATCATCTCGGAAACACAGCAATACAGTTAACATTTTAACGTCACTAAGTGAAACCCGGACACTTAACTACTGTTTGATCCTACTGACATTTAAGCACATACCTGACATTTAGGCCCTTAAATGGCTCCCTGTAAGACCCTAGGCTGTTCTGAATATTTACAGTACAGCACCTGTTTTTCAGACTGTGCTCTTGCACCCAAAATAGCTCACTGTAGTCAGATGGCCACCATCTTTGCGAACCTGCCAACCCACCTACCATGGTAGGAAGGAAGGAAAGGAAGGAAGGAGAAGACACAAGGAAAAATAAAAAAAAAAAAAATGTAGCTCTAGTGAATAAAGGCCAGCCAATGCTCTCTTCCAGCTTCAGTTAACCTGCTTGTTACAATGACAACTGTTGCTTCATCCCTTCTGTTTCACCCCCTTGATTGATCCAAATGCACAGTCCATGGCAGTTTGCTTTTTGAAACCTTCTGCAAGTATGCAGGGTGCATAAAGAAAAACAAGCCAGAGAATTGTGAGCCTGTTCAATACCATGTTTTTAGGACAGTGGTAAAAGCAGAGCCAGTTTTTCTTATTGTGTCTTTTGCTGCAATGATCTCATTGCACCTTTTTTTTTTCCCCTCTCCGCACAGAAATGGTTATCATCACAACTGAAAATGTTACACAACTTTACAAGCTTATGGCCACCAAGGAGCTCACAATCGTTCCAACAGATTTCCACAATGATTCTGAAGTTCATCAGCTGAATGGATATAAATGTCTAAATTCAGATGCATGGCTATGGCTACAGACTTTTCAGCCTGGATTTCTTTGGTTTATATTTATTCTGGGAGCAATAGAAAATGCCTTTGTCCTTATCGTACTGTGTTTCCACAAGGGTCACTGCACAGTGGCTGAAATTTACCTAGCAAACATGGCACTTGCCGACCTACTGCTAGTCTGTTCTTTGCCTTTCTGGGCCATCAACATTTCTAATAATTTTCAGTGGCCTTTTGGGCTGTTCCTCTGTAAAGCCGTCAACACAGTCAGCAAAATGAACCTTTATTCTAGCATTTATTTTCTGACACTAGTGAGCATCGACCGCTATCTGGCCTTGGTGAAAACCATGTCTCTGGGACGGATGCGGCGAACTGTCTGTGCCAAGTGGAATAGCTTTGTAGTCTGGATGTGTGCATTGTTCTTATGCTCACCTACAATGGTCTTCCGAAAATTACAGTATTACAAAGAATACAACATCACAGCCTGCGGTCTTGATTATCCAGCCCCCTACTGGCACCCTGCAAACAACATCCTGCTGAATGCTGTGGGCTTTGTGATCCCGCTCTGTGTAATTACCTATTGCACTACCCAGATCATCAAGGCCTTACGAAGTAGCGAGTTACAAAAAATGAAGTTAATCCAGACAGAAAGGAGAGCCACCATGCTGGTCCTCGCTGTGCTCTTGCTGTTTGTCATTTGCTGGCTCCCATTCCAGATCAGCACATTCATCGATACAATCTGTTACTTGGCAAAAACTTTGAAATGCCTTGAAGAAATCAATGACATTGTGACTCAGATAGCTACCTACTGCGCCTACAGCAACAGCTGCTTGAACCCAATCCTGTACGTTATCGTCGGGAAACACTTCCAGAAGAAGGCTGTGGAATTCTACAAGAACTTGCTCCCACAGAGGTGCAGAAAGTCACAGCCTGTGAAGGTGAACTCCTTGGACACTTTAAGAACTTCCATTTCAAGTGAATGTCCAAGGAAAAAGTCTGTTTTGCCATTACAACGGTAGCACAATTTGTTCACAATGAGGGCAGGTCTACAGAATAAACATGTGGTAGCATTCATCATTTGTGGGAAACAAATGGTTTGATCTTAATGCAAACTTCATACAGAGAACTGTTTCTAATGTTATGGACATTTTTCACAGTTGAATCATTCTTTGTAATGTATTTATGGTTTTCATGGCTGAATTTTATTTCTTGCATGTTCCATTTGAAATGTTTATATTTCCATGGAATCTAAGTGTCTGAATGCACATACAATTGTCTTATTAGAGTCCCAGTATAGAAGCTATTGTCAGAGTTGTGCAACTACTTATGGTACCCATACAGTTTGTTAGACTATTTTTTTATAGAAGGGAATCATATTTATGTAAATTTAAATAAATCCTGTAGGACTATTATTCAAATAGAGTTTTAGGTGTGACCCTCTTTTGGACTTCCTTTCTCTGCTCCAAAGCAATATGGGTTGCTTGATTGACAAGCTGTGCCTTCTTGCAACTGCCCTGCCTCTGCTAGGTGCAGATTTACATCTGCCTGTACACATGGAACATAGCTCAGAAAAGGTAATGCAGATAAGGGAGGAAAACTTCAACCAGCTTAATGAAGGCAGTAGAGGGTTTTTTTGTAGCAGGAGACTCTTTACTCTTTCTTCCACAAGGTAAAAATGTTCACTATGGAGAGCTCTTTTGGGGTGGGTGAATGCTATCTTCATTCATACCTATATGTCAGCTCAGATACTAGTTTTTTAATGTTCACCAAAACATAATTAATATTCATAATGTTATTTAATGGAAGTATAAATGCACAGTACAACTGGTATAATCTCACAAGAAGAAACAAAATATGGAGGAGAGCATCACCTTACTGCCTTAGAAATCTAACTGAAGCTAATAGGAGTTTTGAATATTCAGAGTAATCAAAAATGGTATTTTCAGACTCTAATACTACCTAAATTTTATTTGTAGAGTTAATATGAGTGATTTTAATACAAAATATCAATTCCTAAATTAGACTGAATTAAAAAAAAAAAAAAAAAATCAAAGGACTTCACATGGAAGAAACTCTGTGTATGTAATTGTCAGTATGCAATTTTACTTATTGGAACCTTGATCTAAAACCAACTTGGAGATGATCAGACTATTAATGCATGGCCTTTAATCATAAGAGCTTGAATGGAGCAATAAAGTTCCATTCAAGCTGGAAAGTCTGTATTAAATCTTCAAATAATTAAACCAAAGAAATGCTCTAGAAGCTTGTGGATGTGCTATTAAAACTATTGTATGTAGATGATTTATTGAAAATTTCTGTGTTTTATTTAATCATCCAGTATAATCCTATATCATAAGTACTTTTATAGTTTGTTCTATATATTGTCCTAGACATCTATGATGAAACACTCCAAGCCTTTCCGTTATTTCCAGTATTATCAACATTGTCTTGTTCATGAGCATATTGTTCACACAACCTTTAAATGAAAGGAACTCCATTCAGAGGTTATTGGGGCAATGAAAGAGAATTTTGGATATGTGGTACTGAGAAGTATGAGTAAAATATGAAAATGTTATGACTTGTCAAGAATACGGTATTAATTTAAAATATGTAAATACATACATGTGTTGTTTTGCTGTTCAGAAAGTATGTACAACAGAAAATAAATGACTCTAAGATATTAAATTTGCTGGCATTTTGTTTTTCCAGCCTGAGTCCTTTTACTCAGGAAAGACTTCTAAGAAGCACAACTGTTACAGACACTTTCCTTCACTTCCTGTTGTACCAACAGAAAGTGAGTTAAAACAAAAGAATTTTAGTTACTTTCAAAGTTTGGGGTCAGCTTTCTATTCAGGGCCCATGTCTGCATGGTGCTGAACACCTTCAATACACTTGGAAGTTAAAATCTGAATTAAGGCAGCTAAGAACATTGAAATAATTTCACTAGCTTTTCTCTGCACTCTGGTAGCCTAAGCTCCCATGAAACAGCAGATACTCCTTTTCTTTGTGAGGACCTGGGGTACACAAGAACCTACAGGTGCCCTCCATAGCTGTCTGTAGGGTGGGCCGTCTGCCTAAAACCTTTGCTCTGCTATCAAAGCAAACTGATATTAGCAACAAAGAAAATTCCTTACACCAAGCTCTGCAGATTGTAGAATGCATAATGTTGATTTCCAGGTTGCCACTTTCTAGAGTGATGACACACTGTGTAGCATTGGCATCTATCATTTATGCAGATAACCAAAAAAGAAATAAAAACACCCTAGAAATGAACGTCCAATGTAATGTCCAAGCTATATCTTAACTACTGGCAGTTTATGGTCACACTTGCACACTTTGCTCTGTCCCATTCTCACAGAAACCAGGGAAAATGTGAGGCACGTTCCTGGGAAAACAAGGGCAGACTTTATCCTCAGGACCTCAGAGCTAGGAATATCAAATTGTTACTACTTCACTTTTTACTCTTCTTTACCCTGCCCGCCTCCCACTGTCTGTCTTCCCTCTTACCTGAGGCTGCCAACTCTTTCATTTAGACTTCAGTCATGCAAACAGATAACTCTACATTCAGTCTGATAGAGGTGGCTGGGGACCATTGCCAGAGGAACAGCAGCTACCTCAACACCCCATTGGCGTTTCCGGGATGGAATTGTATGGAATTGTTCAGCTGGGGAAGGGACCTTCAAAGATCATCTGGTCCAGCTGCCTGACCACTGCAGGGCTAACCAAAAGTTCAAGCACATTACTGAGGGCACTGTCCAAATGCCTCTTGAGCACTGACAGGCACAGGGCACCAACAGCCTCCCTAGGAAGCCTGTCCCACTGTCTGACCACGCTCATGGTCAAGGCATGTCTGACCCTCCCATGGCACAGCTCTGTGCCATTCCCTACCACACTGTGTGCTGGGAGCAGAGAGTGGTGCCTCCCTCTGCGCTTCCCCTCCTTGGGGATCTGCAGGGAGCAACAACACTCTCAAGGACCATAATATCCTTTTCATATTGCATAGCCCAGAACCACAC
Organism: Aythya ferina; assembly: GCF_964211825.1. Taxonomy (NCBI): domain Eukaryota; kingdom Metazoa; phylum Chordata; class Aves; order Anseriformes; family Anatidae; genus Aythya; species Aythya ferina. Next base: position 50,823,647 of record NC_140301.1, read on the forward strand.
ACAACATACAAAGTAAGGCCACACCAATGCTAAGTATAGCAGGAGAATCACCTCCTTGGAGCAGCTGGCTACACTGGGCTTAACATCCCCCAAAATGCAGGTTGCTCCCTCAGCTGCCAGGGCACACTGCTGGCTCATGCCAGGCTCACTGCAGTCCCTGGCCCCTTTTTGCCAAGCTGCTCACAAACCACTCATCCCCAGCCTGGGCCTAGGTCCAGCACTGCTTCATCCCAGGTATGGGCAAGAATAATTATCGTCTTTTTACTGACCTTTTCAAGTGGATTATTGACTTCACCTGAAAAGAATAATTAACAGTCTTAAAAAGAGTTGGCATAAGCAGATGATGCTTGTTGTGGGTAGGACAAAGTTGCTGTTAAGGAGGCACTTTGTTGAGAAGTCAGGAACTCAGTTCAGCTCTCCCAAATTCTTTAGCTGTTTGTGTTAGCCATCGGATCATCCTTTCCTTCTGTTCCTTGGTCAGTACATTGTAGGTTCCCAGATTGTACTTGCACCTTCCATATTTTGCTGTTTCACCCTCTGTAAGCTGTACATAGTAGCATAGTAGGGCTTGATTATAACTGTTATGTGATGTTGGCAGGATCAGTTTATTAGTAATTGTAAATCACCATGCCATTAGTTTAAGTGGCTACAAACCACTGTCTGTAGTACACGTAAATAAATCTAGTCAAACTAAACCAAGATCACAAGGTCACATCACAGAACTTCTCTTCTGTTCCAGAATAAATGATCATTCATAGAAGATGACTATATTGATACACAAGCCACTTCAATAAAGAAAATCAAAGTGCTAAACCAAATTGTCCCAAAAAAGATAATCTGTTCAGATAATTAAAGGCTCCAATTGTGCTATGAGGAAGAGGATTTTAATGGCTGAATTGTTGAACCAAGAGCCAGAACCCTGGAGACCTTTTGTACTTCTGCCACTTCTCTACTCTGTAATGTGTGTACTAACTGAGCAACCAGTCTTACCTCTGCCTTCATCAATGTATTTTTTTAATCGTTCTGATCAGAGAGGCCCAATTAGGGATTTTTTGTAGGGAAGTCAGCACAAATGGAATGGCTGAAGATCATATAAGCTTAAAACATAAACTAATGCACCCTGAATATCACAAGTTGAAGGCAACAATAGATTAATATATTTTAATTATGCATACAAATTAATTTTTATTTAATTTTTAATTCTGTATACAGAAACAGATCCTTCATGTTTCTTTCACTTGCAGTCCACTATTTCTGTGTAAAGTGTAAAATGTTACAAAACCATTATATGCTTTTCACGGGTTGAAATGAAGACACAAGTCACAAAGAAATAAAAAATTAAATCCACTCTTTTTGTAAAGATACCACTTATATGGACTTTTTCTAAGATGTTTAAGAACTGAGAGCTGTATTAGAGCCTATTCATTTCACAATTTCCACCAAATGTATAATACTTTGATCCCATTTTGGAATGATGAGTTTAGTAAGACAATGATTTTTATCATTTAGATTTGAGATGCAGCTGCTATTCAGTCTATGAGAAAATTTGAATGTTGGCTGCTTTTATAGAGTTAAGTCCAAGCAAGGCTCAATTCCAGACTTCTTGTTATTGCTCAAATGTTCTTCTTTATGAAAAAAAAATAATCTAAACAAAAATCCACTAGTGTAAGCAAAGAAGAAATTATGGAAAGTCTGTGACGAAGATCTCCTCTTCTATTGCACTTACCTTACTGAGTCAGAAGGGGTTGCAATGTTTAAAGACTGATCTCCTGTTGGTTATTAGGGCTCCTTAGGCCAAGTAATTAAAAAAATAAAAAAATAAGAATGTGTTTCAGGTCTTCACCAAAACAAAAGTTTTAATCAAGATGCCTAAAAAAATATTTTGACAGAAGTGAAGTATATAGCTTCATTTGAGATATATTTTTATACTGCTTCATTTATTTAGTAAAATAAATACATGTTGAAATAAGATGCTATTTAAATAAAATATTTATATCCTTTAAATCTTCAAATTATTTTTTTTGTGTGTGTGTGTTTGTTTTTTTTTATTTTAGAATTTCCTTCATTGTTATGGTTTTCAATCAGAAAATTGACAGAAAGATTCTGTCAATTTTACCCTAACATTGTATATTCTTAATGAATAAAAAGAGAGTTGGCATCAAAGTATTTTTTATGACAACAGGGAAGTTCATAAGATATCATAGCGCAGCCTTCATGGTCTTTCATTTTAACTCATCAAACAAGAAAGGACACAAAGAGTAAGAATTCAGAGAGATGGTGCATTTGTTAGGTAGATAGCCAATGGGAAGAATGCTTTCATATAAGTAATTAACACTCCAGTGCCCTCATAATTTCTCACTGCTCTTTAAAAAGAAGTTGAAAATACCTATTTTATACACATATGTACTTAAGAGAGATTTTGTATTTAAAAATCTGATACATTGATATACCAATATATATCTTCTTTTTTTCTTGTTGTTTTTTTCATTATTTTTAATATTGCTCTAATCAGAGGACAATTAAAATGAAATGCATAAAAATAAGTTTATAAACAATTAGTCTCAGGCTACAAAGACTGAGGTGATCACACAAAATGCACATTCTATATGGGTACATGCCTGATAAAATATAGCCATCATCATGCACTCCTGAAAAGTAACATTCACAGAAACTCATGTGATAATCAGCAATAGTGGAGTGCAAAGGACATCAGTTTTCAAAAACAGAGGAAAGATTTAGTGGCTTCAAGTTTCAGCATCCTTTCCCGAATACCTCCTCTGCTCTGACCCCAGCTCCTTGGCACAACCCATCACGTATGCAGTGCCACCTTCCCTCCCTGGGGCTGGCCAAAGAAGGAGCTCCCACCACACTGAAAACTTAGTGAAAAGTTTGGCTTTGTTTGGGTTGGCACTGAGAGGGTGGTTTGGAGCTGTTGATAAAATTGCTATTGTTGCAGACATAGTTAATCACACAAAGGAACTTTTAACTGCCACCAGCCTACAGGTCGGTAAAATTTTCATTTATGGTTACATGAACACAAAATCCAAGGCATATGGCTTATATAGTTTCGCAAGAATGAAATATCTCACATGCCTTGAAAATTACCTCAGCTGACATTTAGGGAAAAAAAAAAATCCTAAGGCTTTCTGCCAAATTTTATCATACACAACATGCTTGGCCAACAAAACACTCAGACAGCACGACAGCACTCAGTCCTGCCTCAGGATGTATCTTTGAATTCTCTCGGTAATCACTGTACTGCTATTTGCCAACTTTTCCTGAATTTGAAGCTTCACCTACACTTCCAAGAAACACAAGGACAAGGTATTTCTATCTGTTTTTAATGTTTTATCTTTACTAAAAGTCTTTCAAATGCTTTTCTATTAAAAAAATATATATATTCTTCTGTGCTCTTGGTTCTGTTATGTCTAGTAAGAGTTCCCCTTTCTCTTTCATTGTGCAGCTAACTTTGAAGGTCCTCCTAAGCTGTAAAAATATGTTGTTTCACTCCTTGAATCTCTGTATAGCTGAATATACTTATCTGATTGCAGAATTTTCTCTTTCAAAGTTATCTTTGCTTTTAAAATTGTTTCCAGAACTCAAAGGTTTCCAGAAGACATGATCCTAACTAGGAATTATTTATTAATAGTAATAGTGGTAATATAGTCAAAGAACATGGAAACTAATCTGAAATTAGTTCAAAGTAGAAAAAAAATATGTCATTATTTGCATAAAAGCAGGAATACTGGAATGCATTAAGGCTATAAACTGAAAACCATTCTTGTGGCTACTTGTCAATCAGCTTTAAATCAGCTTTAAATACTTCAAAACACAAAAGAAAATTGCCTTTGAAGAAGAAATTAATTAAGCAATTGCAAATGAATTGCATTTTCTCTCAAGAATAAATCTGGAGCTATAAGTTCATGTGGCTTGTAGCTTGTGGTAGCACTAGGGCTTTAGCTAGTAGACTTTGAAGAAATTTATCCCAGTAACACAAGCTCTACAGAAACTTCATGCACAATTGCTACCTGAACAAGTCAGATTTAGCTGTGGCTAAAATCTCAGTTGCAATGACAAGCAAATATTCCCAAAGTTTTTAATTTAGCCCACCATGGATGAATTTGGGACTCTAGCCCACATGTGCCATATGAAGTGCACAACCTGTCTGACAAACCGACTGATAGCAAGAAAATATCAGGAAATGGGCAAGCAAGGAAAACAAACATGTCTTTCTCCTCTATATTTAGTAATAGTAATAATTCAATTTACAAAAGGAAATGTTTAACTGGTGTCTTTCTACATTGCTCTTGACATGTATTTTTGATATACAATGCTACAGATTTTCTTCTATTACTCTCCCACCATAGTCAGTCTCCTGCTATGACAAAGGTTAGACTTCTGCTTCCTTGATGCTGGTCATTCATTCATTTACTCTATGCACCCTCTTTGCAGTTATAGATCCTCACAAATTATCTTAGATTGCATGAGATGGTTGGTGAACTCAGTGAACTCTGACTGCTGTGAGGGAAGGTGTGTAAAGCCATGGAGCTGTGCTAGTTTGAATTGCAGCCCAGCCCCCTGACAAGCCTGCCAGCTTGAGCATGGTTATGAACTCAAATAAAACTTGACTGTGTGCTTAATTCTACAGTAATGAAAAATGGTCTGTGCGTTAGGTACTGATTCGTATGAAGTGGAATATTAGTACTCTTTTAATTCCTTTCTCCACCACAGAGATATGTACTGCAAACTGCTCAGACAGACATCATTGAGGCTGTAGATATATGTAAAAGAGACAAACCCTGACCTTAAACGCTCTTTTCAGAAGCTCTATCCTTAGCTATCTCTTTGGTGTAAAAACTGAAAGAGCAAACACATAGCTGTAAGAGGAAGGTAACATTCAGGGCAACTGATTGCAAAATATTGTGTTGTGTTTTTTTTTTTTTAATGGTTCTTTTTTTATGACTGACACACTTGCCTTGCATATGAAATACAGAAATGTAAGATGTCGCCACAGACTCAGTAATCTCTTACCTACTGAAACAATTCTAAGAGTCAATGCCTGTAATAGACAAGATCCAGGTAATTTGGTCGTGCATGACAACACTGGGAGAATAAAGTCCCTGTAGGAGGCAGTGCTGGTAATTTGGTGGAGCTTCACAGGGGTATAATGTTTTATCCATGCTCTCATTCCTGCGCAATCTCACACTGAGTTACCATTACCACAAAGAAGCAGATGTATTTCCAATGTTATGAAACACTAAATGCTTTGGTGTCTGGGGTTGTCTCTCTCTCCAGCTGAATTCAGGTGGAATTTTTTGAACTGGAGCTGCCTCTGTTTAGACAGGAGAAGCACACTGAATTTGGAGCTGCAGAGGCATTCCCTCCAGGTAGGATTTTGAGCACATGGTGTAGGAGAAGTCAGTGTTTTATTATTACAACTGCTGACATTTGAGGGCAAAAAAAAAATGTCTAATCTAGCAGTAATTTTAATCCCAAAGTCTGGGATGGAGGAACTGACAGAGAAGAAGAGAATGTAATTTTAACCAAACAAGTTACACACACAGACTGTGATTAGCAGTCCCAGACATGGCAAAACTGGCACCATCCTGCTAAAGTTATACATAGCACACAAAAGAGTATGAGAAAGGGCAGGACAAGTTGCAAGCCTTGCATCATGTCACCAGCATGACTGTCCCTACTCTCAGGGAGCTGGAATTCTGCTATTTCTGTTGCTTTCACCAGCCTGGAGGAGACATACAGAGTTACTTACACTAAACTGGTACATGCCTTCCTCTCTGCAACCTTGAACAGAGGCAACAAAGAGAGGAACTTTCACGGGATGTAGAGGAATTTCCATTGTTATCAATTTGTGAATATTTCTCACCATTGCCCACAAGAATCATGGATTGATCTAGCCTATACAATCAATAAGCACTAATAAAGAATTTCCAGCAGTTAAATGTCTGTTACACAATCAATAGGAGACAACTTTTAGAATGTTATGGCTCTTTTTTGTAGTCCTTTTCTCTTGCTTTAAAGATGTTCTTCTGTTCATTTCAGAATTTTGAAAAATGGCTGAAAGTCAACTGAATGTTTCCTTCTCAAACCAGAGTGAAAACAAGAGCAACTTAACTAGCTGCCCAGACTTGAATGACTGGTGGGAAATCGTTTACTACTTAGTACCCAAGTACATCAACGCCATCTGTGTTATCGGAATGCTTGGAAATTTGCTTGTTCTTGTCGTTTACTCACTGTGCAAGGGCCCCCTGAAGACAGCTGATATATACCTTATGAACCTAGCTGTTGCTGACTTTATCTTCCTCACATGCCTCCCTTTCTGGGCAGAGAATGTCAGAAACAAGTTTAACTGGCCATTTGGCAATTTCTTTTGTCGTAGCACCAGTGCATCCGTTCGCCTAAACATGTATACCAGCATTTACTTGCTAGTGGCAGTCAGCATGGATCGCTATTTGACTTTTGTTCATACCTTGACACACGGAAGGATACGGAACAAAACCATGGCCAAAGGGATCTGCTTGCTTACCTGGTTCTTTGGGATCCTTGTAAGCATCCCAATCTTTACATTTCGGACTGTGAAACACTTTCCCCAGTGGAATATCTCAGCATGCATTTTAGACTTCCCCGACCCATTGTGGGCAACAGCCGAGCGCCTGGTATTCAGCACAGTGGGGTTTGCATTGCCATCTATAGCAATCATCTTCTTCAATTTCTCTACCATTTGCTCCCTACAAGAACACACAAGGGAACGAAGAGCACTCAGGACACAATATTGCAAGAACCACAAAGACACGAAGGCCACCAGGCTGATCTTCTTAGTGGTGCTGATGTTTCTTTTGTGCTGGACTCCATGCCATCTTTTTTCGTTCCTTGATGTATTATTCCAGATGGAAGTGGTCAAAGGCTGTTTCTGGGAAGAACTGCTCAACTTTGGCGAGCAGTTTAGTTCTACTCTGGCTATCACCAACAGTTGCATTAACCCTATAATTTACGTATTTGCTGGGAAATATTTCAGACAAAAGGCCTCAGAAGTTTTTTCACAGTTTTTCCCCTGTGTTTTTTTTTTGAGCTGGGTATCACTCAAAGAGAAGATTTCAACATGTTTCCAGCCAAAATTAGTATAAAATAATGATTTTCAGTTCCATCTTCATTTTGATAATTCAACTTATTTCAAATGGCATTAAAAGTGAACATGAATTGCACTGATCTAGTATTCACAGACTAAGTTAATTATTTATTAAAGTCAATCACTTCACTGATTATTTGCCCCGAGTTTGCTTTTCCTTTTCTGTGTTACCCATCCAAATGTATAACATGTGATACCAGAATTTTATACAAAATGATCTAACCTGTTTCATTAATTACTAGTGACTGGAAAGAAAAGCTCTTTGACAATGTATCAGAAGTCTGGTTTCTTTACAGAACACTATACATTGAAAAATTTACTACATTGTATCTATGATGACAACTATTATACCACCAGTAACACTATGCAAAATATTATAATGTGTATTACAGAGCAAATATGAGCTTAATCTCCAGATGACAACTGCAATTATAGAACAGCTCCCATTATTTTTAACAGTATTTTAAATGGTTTGTATTTTCAATGTAGCATATAGAAAATTTGAATAATTGTTTGTTCATTTCAAATGCATATGGTGCATAAATATTGTATAAGACACTGTACCACAAAGGAAGTGTATATGAGTTGTAATAAAAAGCAAAACAATGTGGTATCATTCTCAAACTCTGACAATTTTTTGGATCCAGTAAAATGTTACACAACCACTCATAAAGTAGGCAAGGATTCTTTTTATTTTCTGTACATGAAAATATCACTGATGAGCATTGACACTCTATTATTTTGGAATAGTTTTCATCTGAGACAAATCCTTAGAGACATACTTGTATTTTTATGAATCAAAAATAGTAAACAGCATAACATCCCATTCCACCATAACCTTCTTTTTTACATTATTTTGTCTTTTGTCTCTTTCCCTATCCCTTTGGGCAAGATCAATATATAGGTCAGTGATTAAAAATCCTTGCTTCTACCATGATATTAACTCTATTAATAGTAGTAGTAATAATAATTATTATTATAATAATGATAACAATATGCCAGACAGGAGATAAAGAAGAAGGATTTTTTTCTGTCACAGCCACAGTTGTAGAATAGACAATGCAGCTGAGATATCTGTTCCCATAACTGCAAAGCAAATATATGTGCAGACACTGGAAGAGGAAGAAAGGAGATGTATTTATAGGGAAGTCCATCCAGCCAGAAGGATACTGAGTGCAGAAATGGGCGTACAACCATAATGTTGTATAATGTTTTACTTACTTATTATAAACTCTATTCAGTCTTGTACTCACTGTAATGGAGTTTCCATTCTGAATATGGAATTAATCTCTTATTATAGAAATCTACCCATTCAACATGACAATAATATTAGTGCTCATTTTTAATGGTTTCTGGTGAGTTGAAAGTCTACTTCCTGCAACGATGGGTTAAGTGTAAAGGGTGGATTAAGGAGATCAGGGAGAAAAAAATCATTCACAACTTTATTAGCTTCACTCTTTCAGTGACTGGTTGTTTGTTTTTTTTTTTTTCATATAAATGTTAGACATTAGCAATCACAACAGTATTGTGAAGTCCAGTGAGTCATTTGAGATAAAGAGCCTAATTCCAGTCCATTTTAAAATATTGCTCACACCATTTGTTTCATACAACCCCATCTGAAGCCTTAATTCAAATAAACTCCCAAACAGAGATATAGCCTGAAGGAAATAAATAAATAAATAATGGGGAAAAAAAAATGAAAAAAAAAAGTGCATAAACAGAAGTGCCATTTCCCCAACATGCATGGGAAACCTTAAACAGGAGAAGTATCTTGTATGCACTAACTCTTGTCCATGTTAAGCATTGTACACAAATAAAGGGAGACACACTTCTAGATCACTGTGTTGTTTTTATAGAATGAACTTATAGACTGAAAATCTGACTGAAATCCAAAATTCATGAAAAGTGGTCCATATATTTCCATACAAATGTGACAAGGACCTTTGTGAAAGTGCTGCTTCTATTTTACACATGCACAACCAGAAGAAAAAGCATCTCTAAGTTAAGTACTGCTTTAAACAGTACTGAACAGGGTCTTGCAAATCAATGGATTTACTCTACAACTCAGAAGTAGGCAAAATGGTGGCTTCCTGTGGTGGAGTGACTGCATCAGTTGACAAGGAACGACTGATTGATGTCATCTACCTGGACTTCCGTAAAGCTTTTGACACAGTCCCAAATGACATTCTGATCTCTAAATTGGAAATATAAGGATTTGACAGGTGGATGGATGGCCACAGCCAAGACAAGAATCAGGCTGGGAAAAGGGGGCTGTGGATGGTGTTTAATGGTGAACAGAGAAATATCTCTGGGGCTGGGAGTCAGGAAATGAAGAAAAAGACTGAAGTGGGGAGAAGGCAACTAGCAGCATCTCCTTCAGTCACTTCCTGATGTGTGGAGGAGAACGGAGGTGACGGTGACCAAAAGAAAGCACTGAGGGAGGACAGGAGACAGGGACTGGCTGTATCCAGATACACAGCAGGAATCAGCATGTGTACAAAGGGGAAATGGCTTTGACAAGGAACTGGGAAAGAGCTGGGACCTGCTAGGCAAGACAGAAAAGGATAGGCAGATGGGACAGATGGGCCTCAGGATGGGCCTTCAGATATTTTGTTCTCTTCAACACACACACACAAAAGCCTGCTGATGAAACTAAAAAAGTAACTGCATTAAAATAAAATTAAATTTTTCAAATTATGAATTTAAGGGCCAGGAAATGTTTAACCGAAGACCATCCCTAGAATCTCAGTGTGGCCTCCCTCAGTGTATGAGTTATAATACAGTTTCATGACTAAGCTTTGACTTTCCAACATTGCAACTTAGCCACTTCTGATTTAGCTTTGTGTCACTCTGCCCTATGTGGGAGAGAAACACACTTACAGAAAACAAACAGTGCCCTCAAGAAACTAAACCGTCTTGTCTTGTATACTAAACACAAACTATAGTATTGGCAACATACATCTCGCCATGAATTTTACTGAAAGAAATCTTTGAAACAACATATAATTAAATTGAAGAATCTGCTGCCATGAGATTGTATGGAGACAAAGAAGTTTAATAATCAGAACTGGAATGGTTAGATGAAGTTCTAAAATAACAGCAATTAGGAAGAACATTGTCATCAGTGCAAATATACAATATAACATTCCCCTTTGTAGCACAGTAGGAAGCCTGACAAACAGTAGAAACCACCCTCAGTCACTGGCAAAGAGAAGTCAAAACAACTTCATCACAGAAGAGTAAGACAGGGTTTTGGGTCCAGCACGAGGGCAGAAAGAGGGCAGAAGAACCAGGGTTTCCAAAAAAGTCCTACTCTGTCAGCTCAGTATACATAGAGAAAAGCTGGAAACACAGAGCCCCAGGCTGGACAAAGCAACAACAATTCATTTTGCTCTACGTGAATTTGAAACTTGAAGGCAAAACCAGCTCACCTGAGGAGAATGTCAGCTTATCTCAGTTATTCTTTTGTGTTAACTGATTTGTTCTTTGAGTTTTCAGTAGTTACTGTTTGTTGCTGAGCCTTTTTCACACATACCTGAGGGTCAAATCCTGAGTATCTGAGCCTACTAGAGGAGGGACCTGCCCTCCTAGCACCGTTCCACAGACAGCCCTTACAACCAGTATGATTCTCCTTGGTGCAGAATGGATCCATTTAGTCACAGGTGTCATGCCCTACTTTAATTCTCTCCAGAACACACTGCCTTACAAATAGCCATCACACTGAGCAACAGAAAATGTTAGCAAAGCTGTGCTCCAGTGCAGGAGGGAGCATCTCCTCCGTTCTTTCCTTGTTTTGTTGCTGTCACAAAAAAAAGGGTGGGGGGGGCGGAAATAGTCTTGCTGGATGAATTCACTCTGCTGGTGCTCAGAAAGAGCCAATCTTTGACCGATTCTTGAGTTTCACTTTGGTAACTAAGCATGACTTGAAGAGGTCCAACTGCCTTTCAGGGTTACATACCCATGGGCAGCAGTGGTAAAAAGGGACAAGTCTGCTTTCGAGTTTTGCTTCTCAATTTCAGACAGAGCAATAGAATCCGATCCACACAAACTACTTTGGCTATGCTGTTATCACAAATACAAGAAACCCCTTAGGCCACCAAGCAGTAGACATGGGAGGTTGTTAAATGATATAACAAAAAACAGCAAAAAAGGCTTAATTAATTCAAAACTTTCTACCTTGAAAGAAGAAGTGTAGCTGGTTGCAATTAGTAGTACAGGAAAACATCTTAAGAAGCAACTGCTCAAGAAATCTTCTGCCATCTTAATATTGTGCACTCTGGGTTTATTCCAGCAAAATCTTCCCTGTCTACTAGCTGTATTTTCTTACAGGAGATGAGGCTTATTCTCCATCATCACTCTAATCTACAGCTACAGCTGGGAGAGATATTTTCCTCTGGGAAGTAATTCACACATGGAAAAGTTCACATTTGTTTTCAAGCATTGCTATTTATCTGTTTCAACTTCTACACAGCAAATCCCCAGCCACACATTAAGAATAAAGCCAGCCACCATCACTCCCCACAGGATGAGATGGGATAAGTCTCATATCTATCACACAAGGCTAACTCAACAGATTAACTACAAGGTCCAAACCTTGAAAAAACTCTTCAAATTGTCACTGTACCTTTTTGCTGTCTGGACAAATGTACATGTCAGGTAGCTATGGAGTGAGAAATGCTTATCATTTAGCACTGAGAGAAGGATAAAAAGCAATATTTAATCTGTACACTCAAGCACTCCTTATCTGGGCAACAATTTTTTTCTATGACATTAGAGGCCAAAACCTCACTTGAGGTACTTCACAGTAAATTTAAATTAATGGAGCAGTCCTGACCAGAGATAGCAACTTCGAGTCTGTATATCAGTACACCACTATAAAGTTATAATAATTTTTCCGAAGTGAAAAAATATATAATAGGTGAGACACTTTGTCTCTGTGCATTTTAGTTTTTCTGCTATGCTTTTTAGCCATAAAGCTTCTGACAAAAACCTTTCTCACATGGTAAAACTGTTGGTATATACTATAGAAGTTATGTGGAGTGGAGGGGATTTGATTTTTTGCATCACAGATCATGATAAAGTGAGATGCTCATTAAACACCATTTTGAAAAAGATACATAACTTGCAAAAGAAAATCAAGATTTGATATTAAGTCTAATAAATGGAAAGGCAGCTGAGACATTAAAAAAAAAAAAAAAGGAAAAGCAAGAAAAAATATAAAGATCAGTCTGCCTATTTTACAAAACTTTAGTTAGTCTTCACAAGAAGCACTGAGCTTCTGAGTGAGGCTTCTTGCCAATTTTTCGTAACACTTATCTGCTGGTTGCATGCCAGCTTCCCGGCATGGATGCCAGTAATTCACACACAGCAAGAACATAAAATCTCTCTGACGTGGCAAGTAGTAGTAGACAATGGGTAACAATGAGTCTGATGGGAATTAACGCCCTAGAAGTATCCTTATGTTTTGGGCATTATTGTAGAAAAATGGGAATATACTGGAAGAACCCAAATTATTTGTGAGAGGATGTTATGATGGTTAGCACAGTTTTGGCTCATTCTGTCTTGCTTCAAACATTAGGATCAGAAGGGCTGAAAAAAAAAAAGAGATCTGCAACTACAGAAAAACTGCTTTGTGTAGTGCCATCAAATACATAACCAGGCAAACTTTCTTCTTGCTAGGGTTATGGGAGAAAAGGAATACCCTGGTTTATTTTTTAACAGCTATTTCACAGCTGATAAGCAATAAACCATCACAATCAGGCAGCAACCTATCATGAAAGAGGCTAGCTTTGCAAGGGGGAATTAACCATAGCAGAAGATTAATGTGACAAAATGAATAGCAGATATATGGGAACATATGTAGAGTGTCATTTGTCAATGGTAGCAAAATCCCTACAACCAGTCCTAGGGGTACTCTTCATGTCTTGATAATAAAGGAGAGAGAAGTAAATTCAAACTAATGGGAAAATACCTACCAGAAGCAAGTTCCAGAAAAGAAAGTTTCTCTTTTATAAAGTGACTTTTAGATGTGCATACTAGAACTGAAGCTTTGCACATCCTAAAGCTCAAGGCAATTCCTTGCTAAATTGTCACTGCAGATCAAGGGTAACATTCAGGTGCTCACTGATGCGTTAAAGACACACTCTCCTTGTACACATGACCTTGTTCACACCAAGGCTTGGTATCATTTCTCAGGCCTACCCGATACACGCACTTTAGTAGCCCACGGGAAGAGGCTAGTGGTCTAACCACCAACTGTACAACATGCTCTCAACTTCCCAAAACCACAGAGCTCCAGCTCAGATCCCAGCTATCCCTCCTCAGCCCTTTGGCCTTCTGCAACAGCTGTACCAGCACCACTCTGTCTCAAAAAAATCCACACTTGTGCCTTAGTCATCTGAATACCTTTGACCAAAGCATTATTACTGAGAGGAAGCCTTCATGATAAAAAAATAACAGTTTTCATCTCAGCTATAGATCTTTTTATTTATTTATGTATTATTGGAGAAATCCTTACTTTCCATAATTATTTCTAAAATAACCTTTCCAAACTGGATATCTGAATGCTCTGGTTTCCAGAGGCCTTTCAGGAACCAGCACCTCTCAGGTGGAAATAATTCACCTTACCTGCTGCATTATCTCTCATTAATATCCCCTTTGCCCTGAGGACCAGTGGCATCAGAAGGACTCAGGGGAGCCTGCAAGAAATAGCATCAGGCAGAAAAGAGAGCCAGGTCCTCACTGTGGGTGCAGATGTGGTAGCCTGATACCTGGGATAAAACTGCAGCATTGTAGGCTGCTGTAATCTCTACATGCAGCCTGTGTTTGCCCCTAAGGTTATCAGCAGTTACCCCAGAGTGACCCTAGACAAAACACTATAGCCAAAGATGTACTATTGTTTTGGTGCTGCTGCAATCAGCACTGTACACAGTAGGGTCACTGCTGCCAACAAGTTTGAGGTCATCTTTAATAAAATGAGGTTTAAAAATTTCACAGGTGTCCTGTGACACCAAAAAATACAATAAGCATATGCTATCCAGATGCTGTAATAACAGAGGTTATCAAGTACTTCATATAGACATGAAAGCCAAAACCTCACCTGTTGCCTATGGGTATATAGCACTTACTTCAAGCGTGTTCCCCACAATATGTGTCTTGCTGGTTGCTGCCTCCTCAGAGGTAGCTGCATTGCAGTTCTTGTCCTCCCCATGTACAGTATGCACAGCATCTATAGGTTTGCATTTATTAGTAAAATATTAGACAAATAAAAGAAGCATTCATATGTTTTACAATTAAAATAACCATTTACTTGGATAAGAAGCTCAAAAACCTAGTTATTTTAAAATCAAAATCATCTCTTCTTTCACACTATGGCAAAAATCAAATATCCTTTGAGTATACTGAACATTATCTTAATAATAACAAGTGCAGTAAACAGCACATGATTTCCCTGAGAAAGTGCACAAAAGTAGTACTGATCACTTTAGAAGGGGCAATCTGTAGAGTACACATGTAAACCAAGGGTTTATTTTCAGTAAAATAAAATTAGATGTGTGAGTTTGGATCTGCACAATTCTTCCTGCCTAGCTCTACTCCCCCCAGCTCCGCTTCACTTCCAGGTATTCTGCAGAGCCCATCCTGTTTATTCTGATGAGTCGCAAAAGGTCTGGACGAGTTATTTTGGGATAGTGTCCTAGACTTTAGGGTTACTGATGTGAAATACAACTCCCTTCATACATCAGATTCTTTGACTGTTCTTATTTCAAATTCTAACTATTCAAAATATTTTTAGTAGAGTGACCGTGTGCCCCAATTTTAGTGAAGCACTTCATTTTCCATTTCAATATATTCTTCTCTGGTATGTTGGACAATACTGTGTTCAGCTGAGCCTGGATACAGTAGCTAGGAACAGTGCAAGAGAGGTACTTGCAGTCCCTGGTCACTAAGGCAGATAGCATGCAGCAGTAGATGATGGCAGATGACGCCATTCAGCAGGGCACCTTAGTCCTACCCCACTGCTGGGAGACCTGCAAACAGCCAGGAGCATTTAGCACAAGCTGGCCCAGAGCAGGAGAGGCACTGCAACACTGTAGTGAGGTACCAGTCCAGGGGCAGAGAGCTGGGGGGCAGAAGCCAACTGTGCAGGGCAAATATCACAGACTAGACAAATCACCTTTCTTTTTGGAAAAATTAGTATGTTCCCAACATGTTTTGTTGTTTGTTGCTTAGGCTGATGTTTTGTTTGTTTGTTTGTTTGTTTTTGTCACAAAAGTCAGCTGGGGAATTTCTTTGTTTGCCTCAGGTTATGGCTACATGAATAGATGCTTTCTGTACATCTTTCAGGAGCAAACAAGAGAATGCGAGCTGCATTCAGTTCTGTGAGCTTTAAAAGGTGTGAGGAGAAAGACTGAAAGGCGCTGATGCTGTTAGTCCCTCTTACAGTAAGGTTAATAACACTGAGCATTAGCAACAAACTCATTTCATTGCACTATGCTAAAGAAAAAATATCAGCTATTCTGAGAAATATGAGTGTGCGTTATCAGAAGTTGTTAGCAAAAATATAGAGAGACAGTTTCACAGAATCATTTCTTGCTGTGTTTTATTGTAAGTTATATCTGATTTGCATGTTATACCTTAATAATGCACACTACACTTTAAAGAGTCAAGTAATTGCTTTGCTTTTCCTAGACTAATTCTCTTATTTGTACACTTTTAAGTATTATTAATGAGAAAGGTTGGTTTTGAGAAATACATTTTAGTATGCAGCTTACCTAAGTTTACTTCTACACTTCCTTAGGTGATAGAACAAACTATGACATTAGAAAGCATTCTCTGGCACAGAAAGGAAGTTATGTCCAGAGGTACATCCAAAAATAATACAATAGTACAGATACAGAACATATTAATGAAATTCTTTATCATATGCTGCCAATACACATGTGATCCAAAAGTTGAGTATCTTTTAAGTCAAGCACTTAGAAAGGTCATATTTGTTAATTGCAGCAATGGTGAGGGACAGCAAAGAAGTTCAATGTTTGGCACACGATGCGTGTATTGTGCAAGGGACAGTTGTGCCAGTCAACTGAATCATAGCTTGACTGCGAGACCAGGGGCTGGTAGTAGTGGGCAAATCACTCCTGTCAGTATGGGCTGCTCCATCTGACATTAGATCAACAACTATGTCTTCTGGGTGAAAGAAGCTAGGGAAGGAAACAGCGAATCAGAAAACTAGTGGAGATAGTATCTCTTATCAATCTAGGCACTGAGAGACAGCAGGAAACAGACTGAGTGGCCATAACTATATACAGGCATGTAATCAAAAATGCCCCTCACATCACAAACCCATTAAGAAAGGAGAATGAAGGTGAAGCAGACAGTGGAGTCTGTTGTATTTGCTTGCTTTCTGTCATCTGACTTACCAGTGTTAGTTGCATTATTTTTCTCTAAGTAGTTTCTGTATATATGTGTACACATGGAACTAAAACTAAGATACTTCTTGGTGTTCAATAAACCATTTCTTCTTCTAAAAGAAATCAGGGAGAAGCTACAGTACTATTTAAGACAAATATTTTCTAATTACTATGGTTTGAAAACATCAAATTACTGTTTTCAATATTCTAGTGCATTAACTCTTCCTCCCTCCACATACACATTACAACAAATACACTAATTTCTCTTCTGGCAAATTTGCTTGCAGTAACTACTAACATCACCGAATGCAATTACTGTCTGGTACTGAGTTATAACAAGACTGAACAGTTTGATTAGAGTTGGATTTAACAGTTTCTAGACAAGTATTTTATTTGAAGAATACAGTCACTTTTTAATTCACCAACTATCTACACAGGAACATGCTTTATTTTCTTTAAATGCTCATTGTCTAAAATTATCTAGCAAATGGTACATACTGCATCATACTAAAGAATTCGTATCACCCAATTGGATGGCCTTCTTTGAGCAGAAAAAGAAATATCTATTAGTGAAAATGATTGGTAAAGCAATATAGAGCTCCATGAATAGTTAATTTCTCTATATCATTCTAAATTGCAGTTGTAATTCATATAATAATAATTATACAGCTGTAATTTATAACATATGTAACAGAATTTCAAAATATATCACAAGAAGTCTTTTGTGATGGAGCCTGGACCATTGCTGCAGAACTCTGTGGAAAGGGCGTTGTTCCAAATCAGTTTTGACCTATGTGAACTGACAAGCTAGAGGCATACCTTGGGCACAGCCACTGTGAGCATGTTCTTACTGGGGATGTTATGGGAGCTGTTTCATGCTTCTTCCCCCTGCCCAGACCTCCTAATCATTAGCACTGACCAGTTCAACATGTATTCACTGAACTAAAGGGTGCAGCACTGTTGGCATAGCCTCCTTGTCCCTTCCCAATTCCTTGCACACCTTCATACAAAGCACAACATACAGGTTGTCATGGCAGCATCTTAGATTAGATGCTGCTATTAACTACTAAATGCATACTAACAGGCAAACCAGGTCCCCAGCTGCTATGTATGCACTAATGAAAACCATCACCTGAAAGAACTACCTATCTCAGCTGTGGAACCACCAACAGATTGTATACGGAAGATGCCACTGGAGTTAATGCACCTGAAGAAATATAAAGGGAAAATGCACTTAAAGAGCAGAATAAAGGGACCAGAAGCAGGATTCCATAATGGCTGGATGAAGCTGAAACTCCCTGACTCATTCCAACAATTGAAATGCTTCACTCTCCTTGATGACCTCTATTAGGAAAAAACACTGAAGCATCAAACAGCTCCTAACATGACCTACTTTGTTAGGCGGCCATTGTCAGAGAGGTCAACAAACCCCACTCATTTTCTCATCCTTCATTTGGTTAGAGGGAGGATTGAAGAGCAAGACAAAGTTCTCCTGAAAGGTTAAAGTAAAAAGGCACTTGTTGGAGATACATAGAAGTATATCAGGGAAGTACAGCATTCATATTTTTCCTTTAAGAGTAAACAAAAACTCTTACTCCATCTTTTCTCTGGCTACTGCAATTACTTTCCTGTTCAAACCTATTTTGGTTGCTTTAATTGTTCTGGAGGACTCAACCAAGTAGGCAAGGCAGTAAACACCTGCACTCCATCTCTGCCCTTGGAAAAACATCTGTATTGACCCATTCTTTAATTTGCTGTCTTCTTCCTGAGATACTACTGGCCCATGAATAGACAGCAGAGCTCTGTTAAAACACAGAAATTAAAATTCAAATAAGCTTGTGATTGCAAGTGAAGCGCACCATCTCAGAGGTACATATTTACTAGCCCTTTCCTTTACAATGGCATACTAGTGCTTCTACCTATTACAGACTGCCCCCCAAAAAACACTTACCTAAGACTTGTGGTTATCTAGAGATCCTCAGCATGCCTATTTCTTTCCATGGATGCAGCAGGCAATGTGACACTGCCCTGTGCCAACATGGTGTTGTTCCACGTTATTCTGAAATCCAAACAACTGGTGCAAAATGAGTTGAAAATGCCAAGTAGCTGAGGATATTATTGCCTTCCCAAGGGTGAAGAGACAGTGTTGTCAACTCCTCTGAAAAGGAGTACATATTATTAATCAGCAACATTTGAGATGCTTCAGGGACAGCATCAGCATACCACAAATGAACCACAGTGGACAGCTTGTCTTTTAAATGAGAAGTGCATCTGAGTCCTCAAGAGATGGGACAGAGAGAAGTAGAAAGCATGTGCATGAGTGCACATGAGAGAGGATCCAGAGGGACTGAGATATACGCTACCTCACATGGTAACAAGAAAGGATTAATGTCCTTTCTGCAGATGCACACTCAGAAATGCTATTGCCAAATGAGAGAGAGAAGAAGAAGATCTGTCAACAGTTGAACAGGCTCCTAAGGATGCTTACACAGAATTTTGTGGTAACCTAAACTGTTTTGCATGACTATTGCTAACTGCATATTTTATATGAGGTAAATACATCAAATTGTTTATTCTGAATATTTCAAAAGTATTTTCTCCCTGTTCACAGATAAAAGAAGAAAATGCACTGCTAAATGCAATGTTAGTAATCTTTTGAGGTCTCAGCATCCTCCCTTATGAAAATTTTGTAACCAAACGCAGACTGCTTCCAAACACTGTGTACTTAGGAGTAAAGCTCACATTTACAGAATCACTAATTTGGAAGAAACCTCCTGAGATCACCTAGTCCAATGTCCCAGCTCAAGCAGAGTCAGCTAGAGTAGGTTGCCCAGGATGAAAACTCCAGAACATTTCTGGGTAACCTCCTCCATTGTTTCACCACACCTCCAGTGAATAAAAATAAAAATAAAAAATAAAAATAATTTTTTTAAAAAGTGGTTTTTTTTTTTTTTTTTTTTTTTTTTTTTTACATCCAGATGGAATTTCAAATATTTTAATTTGTGTCCACTGCCTCTTGTTCTGCCACTGCGCACTACTGAGAAGAGCCTGGCTCTCTCATCTTCTTTCCCTCCTATCAGGTATGTGTATAAACTAACTGGCAACACCTCCCTGAGCCATCTCTGCTCCATGCTGAACAGTCCCAGCTTTCCCAGCCTTTAAGTTATAGTTGAAGAATTCTTGCTGCCTTCTCCTTTTGTATCCTACATTTTTAATACATATTACCTTTGTTGCTTGGTTACTCTCAAACCTTCCATTGCAGGTTTTTAAAATACATTTATTGTCTTCCCCTGCAGTCTCTACACAGAAGGAAGCAATCAAGGAAGCAGTGTTTGGCCACACAGAGCTGGATGGCAGCTGTTTCATACACCATGCAGAGTTCACTGACCAGCTCATCACTCCTCAAGCCTTTGGCTGCCCTATCTCGTATGTAAGAACAACAGACTTACGGCAGAGCTGGCTCTGTCTTGCCTAAAACTGTCCCAGAATTATTTCAAAGTGTGCCTGATGATTAAACGTCACAGTTATGCTTTCAGAATTGCCAGTGTTTACGCAAATAGACACATAAATTGTGGAGCAGAGCTCTTGAATTAAACACTATGACTCAGTGACAATGCAAGACTAACAAATCACTTTCTGTTCCTTTTCCTCTGTAAATTGCTGACAACCCCTCCAAATGGAAACATATATGAAAAAGCACATATATGAAAATGATTCTAATACCTGTGCCAAATTCACAGCTCCAAGATGGATGTGAAACATCAATTTACTTGGAATGAAACTTAATTCAATAAGTATTTCACTTTGTGAGAAGGAGGGTGGTTGTAGCTATATGACTGAGTGCCTTTCATGTGAACCAAGTATGTTCAGGAGCTGTTCCTGGACATGCATCCTGCCTGATTTTCACATCTACATGACACTGGTCAAACTGCAAGCCCTGACCCAAATTCTGACCTGGTATTTTTGGGTGAGCAGAAGCTGAGTAACAAACCCACATTTTAAGAGAGTTGGAAGCATTTATAGGTGACTTAAAGGTTAAGGCACCATTTGGAATTGGAGAGGAAAGCTATTGGGAGAGGAAAGCTGTTGTGTAGACATCATCTCATCTCAGCAGCTGAAGGGAAGTGAGAGATTTCTTCAGTCTCACCTTTAGCACACAAAGGGTGAGCCCATAAGCAAAAGGACTTATTTTCTGTGAGGAACATTTGAGAGTAAAAATTTGAAGCTCACGCTTCTGTACTATGTATTTGTCTTGATTCATGTGGATGTGATCATGAAGAGAATAAAAAAAAAAAAAAACGGGGGAAAAAAAAAAATCTTACAAGTAAAGAGCAATCTAGCCTGAAAAGAAAAGGCCCATCCGACTGAAAAAAAAAAAAAAAAATCACAACGGGGGCTACAGTTATAAAAGGGAATGTAAAAGGATGAAAGCTACACCATTTTTCTGTTACATCAGAGAATGATGCACTTTGTATGCTCAGGAGTTTTGAAGCCAGCCCACCCCAGATCCCCAGTGGCACAATAGAATTGTTTTCACTAGCATGTTCTTCTGGTTTGCATTTATTAAAACCATCAAATGAATGTCTGAATGAATGTCTCATTTATAACTCATGCCATGCAGACACCCAGGACTCCTCTACCTTATATGCTTTTTCAGTGTCAATCAAAAACATCTTTCAAAAGTGTTTTTATAAGGTTAATAGCTTGGGCAGACTCCCTCATTCTGTGTGTGGATGAACAGCAGCCGCTAAACTAACATGCACTCAGAGCTGGGGATTGTTACTGCTCTTTTTATCTGATGTTTCATCACATCTGACTCAGCCACGCAGAATGTAACTCAATGCTCAGTCACAAGTCTTATTGGTGGCCTTGACCAGACAGTCAGCCCCAAAATGGCTGCTGCCATCCGCTCTGGGCCAACCCACCCTGGGCATAGGCACTGCCCTTGGGCTGCTGCTACCTGATTGAGGCCTCGGCACAGAGACACAGACCAGGGTCACCCATGGGCACCACAGAGGTGACTGTAAATGAGTAGGGACTGTTGCAGGGTAGGATGAGAAGATCTGGAGAGCCCAGCTCTGAGCCACAAGACACAGCTCACCAAGTGGCACATGCTTTGTCTTGTGACAAAAAGCGGTGCTGATATCCTGGCCCTTCTCCCTAGCTCTCCCACAAAAGCCCATGGCCTCTCTTCTCCCTTTGCCTTGAGCAGAGGCGAGATCACCACAGCCTGACCTGAAACCCAGCTTTCCCAGCTCCTGTTAGTACGTCAGGAGCTGTGTCCTGCCCCAGTTGAGCAGACACCTCAAAGGGAGCTGTGCCTGGCTGCCCATGACCACAAAACAAAGAGTACCTGGAACACATTACCCAGGATAATTGTATGAGAAGAGCAAAATTATTCTGCCCTGAAGACCACTGAAGTACCTGGATAAAGCTGATGCTCTATCTACTCCACCCATATATCAGGGAATCTGCTTCCCAGTGGCTGAGGAAATAAATGTGCTTACCTTGTGAGGAGTCAGGAGGGCAGGACTGTGTTTCAAGAGGAAAGCAAGCTCTCGTCCTTGTGTAGAACTGGGTAGGGAAAAGTGACACAGGATTTTTCTGAAGGATTTCTCTGTGATGGGGGAGAAAAAGATGTACAGCATGCCCTGCCCATGGTGGGCAGACTCCTTTGCTGGATGGCCTTGTGAGCTATATGTTGGTAAATCCTCAGTGATCCTCTCCAGACTGAGTGCTCCTCTTTTCTCCATAGATACTTCTGCCCATAATGTGTTGGCTGCTGCCAAGGAATTGTACCAGAGGAGACACAGCAGGAGACTAAGCACAGAGTTATTGCTCCTCTTGAAGGGTGCTGAATTGTTTCTGGCTCTGTTCACCACAGCAGAGAGCATGTAAGATATGTAAAACCTCAGTTGAAATCAGGCCCCTATTACACCCGTCTTTTTCCATATTTAGAGGAAAGAAGGTAGGACTGTTTCAAGAGTTTACAGTTTAGGATAGGTAGTACAGAAAAGGAGAAGAAAAAAAAAAAAATGCCTTAGGGGATTATCTGCAACAAGAGAGGCCAAGTAACTGTATTCCGCTGCTGCAAACTTCTGGCACGATCTTGATCTAATTACTTAAAATCATCTATAAAACTCCTGCTCAAGCACTCTCTGCACAGGAATTTTTGCAGTAGAAATGTATTTAAATATTCTGACTTCAGATAGAGCCAGATTTGCTTGAAATTGGAATAGACTGACAATTGGTTCAAATCTGTTTCTAGTCTACCATTTTCCAAACCAGCCTCAGTACAGGTCATTATCTGGCATACACCCTAACATATGGACACAAAACATGACAAAAGAGGACTTTTTATCCAAAAGTGCAATTCTTAGAATACTCACGTTCTCTCATCCATGTCAAAACTGCAAGCCATTCATTATTATAGTAACAAGAGCCATAATGGTGTGAAAAGATTTGTATTATTGCTATATTCTGAGTATTATTATCTTGTTGAAAAAATAATATAGAAAAAATTATCTTATTAGTGAGTTTTATTGTTATTTAGCTAGATGGAAGCTGAGGCACAGAGACGCAAAAAACTAAACCCTTCAAGCTTCTCAGGCCCAATACCACTAAGTGAAAGACTTCCCTGAGGCTGGGGTTTCAGAGCCTCACAAGAGGCCTGGGGAGAGCATGCACACACACATACATGCATAAAGGGGAAGGAACCTTTCACACAAACTGACTGAAATTAGGGGGGCACATACAAGCATGTGAGCTGCAGCCCACTGAGATTTTCTTTCCAGGCATGGCTGTAAGGACAAGAAACAGCTGCTGAGCAGCCTCTCCTGGTAGAAATGAATTACTGCTCTTCTAGGAGAAAGGTTTAGTAATTCACTCCTGCTGCAGTCACTACAACAGCCTTTTTATCACTTTACCATGTTGACAGTGACAATCTTAATGGATTTACAAATGCCATCAAACGACTCATCAATTAAGTTGAATTTTGGCTAAAATCTAAGAGTTACTTTGCATAAAATCAGATATATGAGAAGATGAATCAACCTGTTGCTTTAAGTAGTCCATGTGTTGTACTCCACACACTTCTGTGAAATTTCTGCTCTTTTTATAGAATTTGAAATCCCTTTTCAAGCAAGTGCTTAAGCACATTATCCATTCTTATAAAAAAAACCCTAAAGTATGTGTTTTAGAAACTTAAATTCACCTTTGTTTAATTGTTCTGCTGAATCTAATCATCATGCAAGATTATTCAGTCAAGCCTTGCAGACACTTAAAAGTGTGATTTTTTTAATCCTGTAGAAATAACAAACAAAATGCACTTTTAAAATTATGTTTGGTGTAATCAAAGCAAATTAAAACCACCTCAGTATGTGTTTTAATGTTAAAGAGTCTTTGCTTGTCTCCAAACTATCCTTTCAATATTTTTAAAATCTACCATTTGGACCACTTACAGTATTATTACAAGTAGCATAAAAACTGCACCAGTATCATCTCACTAACACAGTACAGTATTAGTTATCCCAGCACAAATGGAGATGCTGGTGGAATAGAAAGCATTGCTGAGCAACAAGTCCTGTCTTAGTATGACAGACAGATAACTTTTATGAGTGCTCCTCAGCAGTCTGCTTACAGGAAGGTGAATTCTCAAATTCCTCGTGAAGATTGCATGATGAGACAAACGTGACTGATCTTGCTGAGGCCAGTTTCCCAAATATTCATTTCAGGGACTCTGCTGGTTTGTCCTGCCCAGCCTGACCTGTCTTTCCCTCTTGTTTGTTCTTACTCCTCTAGCTGAGTCAGGATGGCTATGTGTGATGAACTGAATTAGGAAAGTGACTAAAATTCAGCAAACTATTAATTATCCAGTTCCTGTTCTAATTCACTAGGCATGCACAAAGCCAGCTAACCTGGCACAGCTTGGGAGGCATAGCAGAGCATGGACAGAATAGCTGCTGGGCAGATGGGTGAAGGACAGCTTCAAACACTGTGACCAAAATGTAAGTGCATGGGGGGGGGAGGAGTCTGTATAATTTCATAGGAAATACAAAGACACAAGGAGTTTTTTATTCCAGGTAAATCCATAAATCCTCACTTTTCATCGGAGATATTTTTTCTGGAAATAACCATTGTATCTTCAATTCCTTATATTTCCATATCTCATTAAGACTATTAACAGGTTTTTGCAGGTTATTGAGATGAGGAAGAATATTTGATTTTGGTGGAACAGCATCTCAACAAAACCATCATATTTGTCAAACTACTTTAAAAAAAATTGTTCAATTACCGAGTAAATGGGAACCACAACATTTTCCAGATTAGAAACTGAAAAAAATATGTCCAGAGAAAGTTTAAAGTTGATGTAACATTGCCATTTAGGGTAGGCATTGCTCTGCAGGACTCCTTTGACAGCAGGTTATCCTAGGCAGACAGTAAAGCACAGACTGTTCTTTGGCTAGACTGAAAGCTGGTAAGCAAGAGAAACCTTTCCTCAGCCAATTACCACCATCTTCCCTGACTGTCCTCTTCAGTGAACAGAATTTATTAAGGGAAACCATGCCCTGAACTGCCCAAATGGCACACATGCTTTTTAGCAGCATCGCAGCATCTGGGAGCTGTGCAACTAATATGCACCATGCTGATGTGTTCCATTAATGGACAGAATAACATCTCCTAAAGTTAATATGACACTGCATTGTCACCATTCAAGGCTGTTGTGTATTTTTTTTAATATTTTCCAATATTCTTAATGCAGTTTACAGACTCTCTTTATTATAAAGAATGTATATAACTATTTTTAGCATTGCAATACAAAGCAATTATCACTGTGCTTTGAGAGGCCATGTTGATGCATATGCCATTTCTAAATAAGCCTTTAATTTTTTCTGCATTGAAAGATGAGCTAATGTATTGGTGGTGGTTAATGTGGTCTTTGCCATATGAAGATGCATCACTTCAGCTGTGGGTGACTTAGAAAAGAGCACTACTTAATTTACTGTGACATTCCGTGGCCTCTGTGAATGACTGTAGATGATACCATGACACATTATTTTCTTCTATAGCAGGCACATTTTGTTTGCTGTATTTCCTACCCATACGATTAGTTTCTTCTGAGGGCTTAACTCGAGCATTTCATTATGAAGAACAGAGAAACTTCCCCCTTGAACATGAAAAAACTTGAGAAAATTACTGCTAACCTTCATGAAACATTTTCCTTAATCAATGCAGAAAACACAATGTCTATCAGTCTTTCCCACAGACCTTAACTTGTTGTGACTATCATCATGACAGGTACAGTCCACGTAAGGGTATAAATTTGCCCCACAAAAGGTGCACACGGTAGTTTCTAAGATTGCACTTAGCATCACCTATCAATCTTGACAATGATTGTCCAGCACCTTCTGTCCTGTGCCAGAACAGCTTTTGCACTGTCCTCTACACAGGCAGTTCCTATGTTACACCTGGGATTAAGTATAATGTATAGATGAAAATAGAGTTGCTGTTTCCTATGTAAACGAGCTATTCTGAAAACACATTTCAATCATTCTCACATTGCAGTGGTAGCTGACACTTCTGAAAACACTGCAAAGAAATTCGGGATTTTGAAATGTCTTAAAAAAGTCATGTCTTGCTGCTTGAATTCTAACACAGCGGACTCAAACAGAAAAGCAATCTGAAGAAGGAAACAGCTTTCAGCAAAGCAAATGCAGATTCAGTCATGTGGAAGTTCCCCTGGAGACTAGCCACAGTCTGTCAAGTGCTCCCAGTTTGTTGCCTTACTCTAAGCAGGTTCTTCAATTTTCCAACAGTAAAGAATTTGAAGGAGTCTTCTCTTTTAGTTCTCCTCAAACTCTCACTTTACCCTTTTTATAAATGGGAAATAGTTTTGTTTTTTTTTTTTCTTCCATTTCTGCAGCAGACTTCTTGCTGGCCTGCCACCCCCCTGGTGCACGTTACAGACATGCCTCTTGTGGTTCTCAGGGCACAATACCTGCGCTTGAAGCCAACCCTCAGCATGCACTACCCAGCAGGGCATCACCAGGCTGCTGTGGCTCAGGAACCAGTCACACAGCGCCAGAGCTGCATTCCTCCTGCATCCATCCCCATACTCATCCGTCCCAGTGCTTGGTGGCCCTGGCCTGGGACCCCAGGAGAGAAGAATGCTTACACTCATAGCTTTCCTCTTCAGCTCAGGTGTCTTTGTAAGTGCAGATGAACTACCCTTTCTCTATATTAACTGTGCTGCATGAATGTTCTGTGCGAGTTCTGTGCGAGCAACAGGTACAAAGAACTGTCACTGACAGGGCTCCTGTGGACCTGCTTAAATATCTGCTCCTAAATTGTGTGAGAAAACAAACTATTTTTTCCAAGTCTTCAATGTTAATATGAATAATCTGCTCTTCCTTTCTTTCTTTTGCATGGTAAGTCCGAATTCAAGCAACTGCCCTTAGGATACCTATATTGACCAAATAATTCAGACGACATGAGCACTGATCAGCAAAGCTTAGGGGTGGCAGAAATAAAAATACTGCTCATCTTTATTCATCAGCCTTACTGGCCTTTTCTGCATCTTCCCAAGTATCTGTTTAAAACTCTTCCTAGGGCTTCACACTTAATAGGAAGTAGCAACAGGAAAAAAAAAAATCAGACTGAGGACAACAAAGAAAGATGGTTATGATGAAAATCATAGTTGAAAACCTTCTCTCTCAATGTCATTGTGGATCTTTGCATTAAATGATACAAGAGGCTTAAGGCAATGGTGTAGAGGCATTGGTGGTTAATGTAGTGGGACACGCTCCTTGTAATTGCCTCCTGTTATTTCTCCAGCATCCATGGGGTATTTCAAAGAGACAGGGCCCAGTTTGTAATTCTATGTCAACACATCTCAAACTTGAACATCATTTTTTTGAATGAATTGTCAAACTACATTGTGTTAATTAAGAATTCACCTGGAGGCACATCACCTCTGGTCTGATGAAAGAAAAAAAAAGGGTTACCTGGTACTAAATTGCAGCTCTTAGGAAAGAAAAAACTTAGGAAAGGAAAACGCTACAAATACAAAGCAGTGCCCTGCGACAGAACTTTTGGCTGGTTTGAATGACATTCAGACAATGAAGTAAGAGGGGTTTCTCCAATTAACTTGATATAATTGCTACCCCCTTGCTTACCTGTGCTGAATTTGGCCTGCTCAATATTCCGAGCAAAGTGCTCAGGAAGCAGAAATGAAATGGAAAAGAACTAAAAGAGTATTTGTCATTACAAGGAAGTACTAAATAGCTCTGAAAGGCCAAGAGAAAATGCAACTCAAGAGCATCTCTGAAGGTCTCATGCTTAAAATAAATACCTTTAGTGCTCTCGAAGATACTTCTGGCACCAAATACACAGAGACATGCCATAATAACTGTGAAGCATTCTATTTTATTGAGTAATTCCAGGAAACACTTCAGATCTGTTAAACATTACTGAAAAGATAGATGATGCCAGGAACTTTATTTCCTAATAACTTGGATTCCTATAAAGGACCTGTTTATACAATTGAGCACTACTTCTTCCATCTTCCTGTATTGCTATTTTGCTTTTCTCTTAGCCTTCTGCCCCCAGTACCAAGTGTTCGTACAAACATCTGACACATACACATACTCACCCGCATCTATCATTGCCAGGTCCATGTGCTCTCTGGCTTTCTGTCAGCTGCAGTGGATCCAGATCTGTAAAATATTGGTCACATCAAAATGTAAACTCAGCAATACCTATGCCATCACCTTGCAAACACTCTCAGCGCACTCTGCAGTGTTTTTCCTTGATTGTTCAGCATCCTCTTCAGCACACCATGCCTGCACCTTTCAACTCTCTTGACCTGTCATTTGCCCAATGACTGCAAGAGTTAGAATAAATAGCATGGCACTGTCAAAATTCCTCAAGCTCACAGCTCTTTTCACTTAAAAAAAGCCATAAACCTTCCTCAGGCCACGTTGTACAAAACACAGGAAGCATTTTCAGCCTCTGCTGACAGAAGAGATGAATGGGAAGAATTGAAAGAAGTGCTCTAAGATCAGTGGAGCTGATGGACTCACCAGCAAATTTCCAGTATCAAAGAACTGCCAAGTGCTAAGGCCTACAATGAAGTCAAAGCCCTCCTATTGAGGTATCTGAGACCTGCTGAGCGTGTTCGCATATTTACCTTTGTGCCCACGAGCTACAACAGACCAGGTCCTCATTCTGCTGAGTTCTACTGTGAGGGACATGAGGCAGACCATATCCCCAAAACTTTTTTCCTCCCTGAAGGTACCTAATCTTGGCCCATAAAAGCCAAATTTGAAACTCAAGCTCTTACTAAAGAATGAAATCTACTTTGGGGGAAATAATCACATAAAAATGAGTCAGTTATATGCAGTGTCATTCTGTTACCTATCTCAGAAACAACTAAGGAGCTTGAACCATTTCCCTGCCTGTAGGGCAGTAAATACTTCCTTGCTGCCCCTCAGCAGATTGCATTCACCTGATCACTCTGTTTCAGAACAAAACAGCTCTGAAACCTGAATTTATCTGCAACAGAAAGGCCACTCTATGCAGCCTTCGGTAACGTATCATAATACTGGATAATTTTAAACACTATTTGCTAGAAATATGAATTGTCAGGGGAAAAAAAAGCAGTTTAAAAAACAAACTTTCAAATGTGTTATGAAGAAAATCACTATCAGTAAAGTAATTAAAGCACACAATAAAGCACACTTCAGCCTGGCTCATCCTCAATTAGCAATGCAGTTCAAGGACAACAGCTAACAGTGGTCCTGGTTGATGTGTCATACTGGTGGTTTCCCCTAAATTCTCAGCTGGTTGAAGAGTCACAGTCTGTGGAGTCAGTCTCCTCTGCTCTTAGGACTAACTTGGAGATGTCAGGAGACCGCCTTGGTATCAGGAAGAATAGACCTTTGTCATTTTCCTTGAGTTGCAATTCCAGGTGTGCCAATCTGGATGGTCTCCCTACAGCATGTACAAGCAAAATGAAGTCTTGATTCTGCCAAGGAGGGTGCAAGCTTTGCAGACACAAACTTAAATTACAACAGGCTTAAATTCAGAGAAGCACAAATACTTACTAGTAGTTTTCATATAATTGCTTCCTTACAAGTGACACATAAGCCCCAAAAATCTTGGGAAGTACTGATTGCAAATCACTTTGTAACTTCATTGCTTTTGATCCACGAAAGAAATTGGGTACAAATGAAAAAAAAAACTTTTCATTTTTCATACCCTCAGGACGATCAATAACTAATTCCAAGATATTCCCTATTTCTCCTCTACAGTCCATACTTCTCCTCTGCAAAGCATTTATAAAATAGCTTTGATCACTTGTATGAGAAAAGTTTAGAAAAGCAGAGAAGATTCTTGTCCACCAGGCTTGCAAACAACACCAAAATCCCTCTTTCCTTACCATCAGGTTATCTAGAACTTCCTTAAATTAAAACAAAATTAACAGCTTTTATACCAAGATAATTCAGTTGGAAGTAACAAAAAGGGTGGGAAGGAGCTGCATGGGATAGAAGTCAACTTTCTTCTTACTATTTGACCAAATAATTTTTCAGGCATTATATAGAGGGCTTCTGTTTTCATTATTTTTTTAGGCTACAAAAACATGACAAAAACACAGTAAGAACGCAGCACTGCCACCAGTATTTAATACTAACCACCACTCAACCTAAGATCTTTCAGATGCTTTTAACTAAGTACCTATGAAGCAGGCATCATACTGGGATCCTGAATGAATGAATGATTTTGCCTTTTCCACAGTGTTTGGAAGCTAATAAAGCTCTAAAATCTCTTCTGAATACAGGGATAAGGAATACAAATTGATTAAAGAAACCTGGGAAAGAACATGCGATGCCAGAGTTAAAGAGCAGTTCGTTGATATGAAATAAGGGTGGATTAAAGCTGTATTAGCTAAGCCCATTTATTTCCCAGCTTTTGTCTTTGTCCTTGCTTTCTCTATGCAATTTTGAAGATTCACGTTTTCTGGTTTGGTGTTGTGTTTTTGTTTGTTTAAGTACAGAACTGTGTTTCATAGGTAAGAAGCTTTGAAAGGTAACTTCTGATATTTGAGGAGAATGATTTCTGTATTATTTATATTCAAAAGTAGAGAAAACCAACTCAAGGAACAAATTAAGGTATTTATTTATATATTGTTACAAAGTTGTGTGTGTTTTTGTGTTTTTTTTTTCCCCTCAATTAAACATATTTAACAGGACAACTTATTTGCATTCAGGCCTTTCAGCACTTTAATGAGCTAAAATATACACAGAGTCCCATATAAATTATGATCTAAAAATAATTCTCAATTATTTTCAAAACCTATTGAGGGGACAAGGCTTTAAGCAAAATAACTCAAGTTGAACGTGTCAGATCCCTTCGACAGTGGTTTCTATTTAATGAGGTTATATCCTTTACACTTTCAAATTATATACAAACAATACCACAAAACTACTATAAACACAAAAATGTAAAAAATGTACACAAACATACGCAAACCACTGTTTCTGTCTGAGCTAACTCACTATTAAGAAATCCAGTATAAATGCATGATTTGTATTTACGTACTTAATTTGTAGGGGGTTGTTTTGTTGTTGTTTTTTTTTTTTCCAATTGTAAACAAGATTTCAGCAGGTACAGCAACTTAAAACAGTTGTCAGAAGCTTAAATCACAAGGGCTGGACACTGAAAGAACTACGTGCAGTATGGATCCAAACTGACTTCAACACCCACATCTTTTCTGAAAGTGTTTCTATTGCTGTGAGATTTAGGGTACTTCAAAGTATGTAACTGTTCTAAACAAATTTTTGGACTTCACTGCTTTACAAAAACATATGTTCCAATATTTAACGTAAAATCAGCATCACATTTGCAGGTACACAGATCATGTTCAGTAAAAATGTCTTGTTCATAGCCACTTAAGAGCTTTTTAGTTTACTAAAACCTTTCTTGCAAGCTCAAAAACCTGTAAATGAAAATGAGCAAAAGATGACCACAATTAACCACTTAGTGAGAGAATAAAAACATGTGCATCCATTAAACACATATGAACTCGCTGGTGACTGACCCAATGCATATCAATATGCAAGTTAGCACAGGGTATATTGGATTGCTAAAAAGCTGTGGTATTTACAAACAACCAATTGATATTGGAAAGAAAATGGAAGCTGCCTTTGCATGAAAGTGATGATTCATTGCTCTCAGTCATTGTTAAGATACTTATGAAGCAGGGTTTTTTTTGTCTGTTTCAAACAGCTGTCTTTCATGTAGTTCTCGGGCACTCATGACCATGTTATCTGAAGTGCCAGGATGCATAAGAAAATCCAGGTTGACAGTTCTGAGCCTGTTTATCTGGAGAGTATCAGGCTAAGCAATAGTAGTAGCAGTAGTAGTGGTAGTCAGTTCAACGTTACCGAATTCACTTCTTAAACATGGTCTGTACCTGTTTATACCCACTAAAACTATGAGAAGGAGTAGTATCTGCTGTAGCAGTTGATTCCAGTAGAAACTTCGAGTATAACATTTTTTTTTTTTTTGAAGATCCCATGCTAACAAAACCATAGCAATCTATAGGCTTCCATTTCCAGAAAATATGTCCAGAGTCAAACTGTATTTTGTGTATTCAATGCCTCAGAAGTCTTACTGTATTGAGCAGAACTCTTGATGAATCCCTTTTCGTGAACAATATGCATCTTTTGATTTAAAACACAAGCCTCTCCCCTATACAATACATTTTGAAATGTAAAGGTTAGTCTGGGGAGGTCTGAGTTTTTTGGTTTTGTTTTTTTAGTATTTCCAACACTACAGAACGATGTTACAAATGAAAAACAATGCTGAATATACATCCAAAGATTAAGAAACTATTAAGAAACTGCTTGCAAAAATAAAAAGGGGGAAAAAAAAAAGACATTTCTCTGAATAGGCTCAATAAAATGCAAGAAGTAAATGCAGGAGTTTAAATGGTGAAAAGTTTAATAATTTGTACAATCTGTATTGCCAACAGTGACAGACACTATAAAATGTTTTACCTTGACAGCATGCGCTCATATAAAAATATATCCTAACTGCATTGCTGTACAATCAGATGATGACAGACAGAATGGAAAATGAAATGAACACTGAAATGCCACTGCTTCTTTTCAGCAATGTCAAAAAAGAAAAAAAAGCATGCAGATTTATACTATTACAGTATACTCCAATTAACTGGATGAACCAAACCAGCAGAAGTGATGTAGTATGGTAACTGTAAATGAAGATGATTCATTGCTACTTACTTGCATTGACTCATCACCACTTCTTGAGAAGGCAGTCAGGTGCCAAACTGCAAACATGGAACTCAATCCTGTGCAAAATGCTCAGCTTTGAGCTCTTACTGAAGTAGTCAGCAAATAATTACTGAAGAAAGTATGATCTGCAGCAAGTATTTTTACATCAGAAAGTATTTCAAGTTGCTCAATGTGCAGGTATTTGTCCCCTCAGAAACATTCTCCTGCTTACAACAAGTCATTTAACCAAAATACCCAGGTCTTCAAAGAAGATTCCAGTAAATGAAAGACAACTTTGTAATACCACTTGCCACCCAATGCAAGAACTTGTTTGTAAATGGATTTTTGTGTTATTAAAAATAATAAAGCAAACTGTAGTAGTCTTTCCAGCAGAGGGGACATTTTAAAAATCATTTACCCTCCAGACAGATTCTTTGGTGTCCAGAAACAGCTGGTATAATATTAAGATGAATATGCAATAACTATTTTCCTTTGTATGCTCCTATGTGTCCTGTAATACCCACCAGCAAAGTTTTTGCTAGCAGCGGGTATTAAAAAAAGAGAAGGAGGCTATCTCCTGATTACCAGTAGAGATTCAACTCAGACCAAAAGCATCTGATGTCCCTCTTTCAGCAGACATTTGCCCATAGCATTTATGTAGGAGAAGCACAGGATTAGTACAAACTAACGTTCCAGTTGGTCACCCAAAAATTTAAAATTCAAAACGAGTAGTTTTCTATTCAAAAAAGTCTTTTTACTTTTTATCCTCCAGTTTTTGCTGCTATAAGGAATAAAGGTTTATCCTGGCATAGCTAGTGTCTAGCCTTTAAATTTCCCAGAAATGGCGCAATGTCAGTTGCTTAATAAAACACTATGGAGACCCTGGTCCCCTATTAAACTGTAAATATCAGTATCCACTTTGATTTTTTGAAGATTTTTTTTTAAATCCTCTCACCTATCCCCAGTTCAAATGAAATGACACCAAATGCTCATTGACAAATAACTGATGACGCACAATTTAAATTAAAAATATCTTGTGAGAGCAGCAATTTTGCAATAATATGATTTTTAAATAAAAGCAGATTGTTACAAGTTTGTACATAATTTTAACTATGAATTTATGATTTTTTTTATTATTATTATTATTTTTAACTTTGCTTAGGATCCCTCATTCTTAGAGAGACATTTTGGCTACAACTCACAACACAACTGCTGTTTTTCTGAAGAACAGTTATTTTTAGCATTGTTGTTAGTGTAACAGAAGACAAGTGTTTTCACATATAACAAGTAGTTTAAACAAAGTTAAGACACTTTTCTTTCTGTAGAATCATCAAATGATGCTCTTGTCAATAATTTGTGTAAGCTTCTAAACCACATAAAGGATAATGCACATTACATTTTATTCACACTATAAAAAAAGCACAATATACAGGCCATATCCTTTAAAGTGCAACACAACAGAACATTTCTGCAACATTCAGTTTCTTCAGAGACCCACAAAAGTAGGTATTTAATATTTAGGAACAAATCCTGTTCATAGGTGTATCAACACTGAATCTAAATTCTGAATGGTTATCAAGCTTGCTCTTTTAAGTGCCACGCTAAAAGCACTGTTTATGACCACTACATGGTATCCTCTTATATACTTCCATATTATATAGCCTTCATGTCTCCCATCCAAAATGAAAGCTTTTACCTTTCAGTCAGTGAAGAGCATCTACAGAGCCCTTTATTGAAGACAGTTCCTTGACTATGCTCAAAAACCATCTCTGAAGAATGCTTAGTTTTGCCATACAGGCCACTGCTTCAGATGGTGTATCTACCAAAAAAAACATGGTAAACAGAATAGAGCAAGCATGTCTCTGAGTTGGCAGCGCATGCTTTGCTATGTTTGGCACTATCTACCAAATGTATTGGTAACACACAGCGTAAGCAAGTACCAATTTGCTTTTCACTTCATAAATATTTTTGGTTGGATGTTTTGCTAATAATAGGTGAAAACCTTGTTTGTTCCTGAGATGAGCATAAAAAACAATTGAGCTTCATCCAAGGCTGCCAATGGGAAAATCCTCTGCATTTCTAGCCTTACTACCCGGCTGCTGAGCCAGATTTTTTTTAATCTCAGTCTTCCCCAAGGCGCCATTTCTGAGACTCCTCTTGACGCACATCTGGCCTGATCTGGTTTCTCATTCCACCTAAAACATTTGAGGTTGCCTCTGTTGCAACAATGAAGGGTTTTACCACAGTTGGTGGAATTTGGCGGAGGACTCCTCCTACTGCTCCAGTTACTCCTCTGTTTTCATGCTCACGAGCAGCAGTCTCATAGATGGTTTGAGCTGTGTCCGTAATTCCCTTTTAGAAATTAATACAAATTAGTTACAGTGAAAAAAGACAAAGCAACCTCTCCTAATTTTAAGTTCAACTTAAAACTGCACAGCATTTATCACTTTTGTATTATAATTGTAATACAGCTATATTTTGACAAATCTGATTTAATTCTTCTGATGAGGCTTAGAATAACACTATTATGAGCTTACAGATGACTATTTCATTTAACTTCTGGTTGCATCCTCACAACTGAAGAACTCTGAAGTCTTGTTCATGATTAACTGTATAACATCTTAATTTGTTTCTCTAATTTTTCTATGCAAGGTTTCTGTTGGTTTAAAACTACTGTTGAAGACAGTCTTGCTAAAAATTAAAACCCATTCATCAGATGGTTAGTTTAAGCTAACATCTGACATTTTATTTGCTTTGTCTTCACATAGTTCTTAAATTATGTTAAGGATGGTTATATTTGCACTCACCTCTTTTACTACACTGTATGCTTTGGCAACACCTTCCCGTAAGTCTACTGGCTGATGAGCCAAACGATGGCGAGGGAATCGTTTTATCTTTTTTGTTTCAATAAAGGTAGGCCCTGGTGATACCATGTCATATGCAGTTTCTGCAGCTGCCTGATGATCAGGAGCAAATGAAAGATAAGCATGAAGTCTTATTTTAACATCCCATATTTAAACTACTTATAAGGTAACATAATTGAAATAAAATGTTTTTTAATGTTACAAACAATAGTCAATTACATCAGGCTAAGGTTTTGCACAAGAACTTCTATATATTGTTACAGCTGCACCAATTACAGAAGTTCCATTATGAAACACTGAATACTGTAGATTTTGGTACTCCCCTCAACCCAGTCCTCCAATTCATGTTACTTCAAAAGCATCCTCCAATATGTAGAAAATGTTTGAGATAAAAACTTGAAACGTTTGAACAATAATGTTTTCTTATACACACACACAAAGAGATACTTAATTCCACTCATAAATAATATTTTTTCGTTATGCATGTTCATACTTTGGCACTTATACCATGTTTGCAAAATTAGGTGGTAAAAGTGTATTGTCATTAGGTATTTGACATTAAGGAACATAACATTGGTACCACGTTGAACCACGACTAGGGTTACTACTATTCTCCCCTCCTACCACCCCCCCCCTTCAATAACTAAGCACAGAAAACCTGACATTTTCAAAAAATTTTGAACACTTCTTATAATGTCTTTCATGTATTACAATGCAACACGTGCAGCCTGAGTGCTGGGCAATATTTTAACACAATACATGTTGCATCTGATGCTACCATTCTCACCTCACAGACTGCCATAACCTTTGCCCATTCTCTGCTTTGTTTGTACAGCATTCATTTACTCTTATTTTTACACATACTCCCATAGCATTAAGACTTCACATAAAGCACTTGCTAGTGACACTTCTGATTTTCTGTCTAACTCCAGAAGCAATACACTATACCTGTATAGTCTGAACCATTCTGTTTGTCAGCTCCAGTGCTGCCATTGCAGTTGAAGTACCAAAAGACGCTGCTCCTCTTTGAAAGCCTCTTACAATACGGCCATCCTTTCGGTACTGTTCAATTGGTAACCACACCAAGTCTTTCAGACCTTGAACTGAAATGAAGACAGAACATCGCAGTTAGCAAGTTCTCCAAGTTCTCCGTTTGCCTGGAGGGGAAGTAAAAACAAGAGTTAACAGTGTCTTTTTTGTTTATTTTTGTATTTTTTTTTTCTTTAGGAAAACAAACCACAAAAAGAAGCAGAAAAACAAAATAACATCAAAAACACAGTGCCATTGTGTGCCTGAATATAAACAAGAATTAGCTTACCTAACTGTACTAGCGAGTGCATAGGCCCTACTCCTCCCAAAATTCCTGGCAGCTGGTTTTTCTTTATATCATTAAGCCATTCACTGATTGCATAGGAGAACAATTTATCCACACCTAATAAGCTGAAGCAAGTAAAATCATTAATATTTTTGAAAAACAAAGAATTTCTGATAAAAGAAATGTATTATTCATGGCAGTATGCAAATGTCATTTAAACAAAAGGGAAACCGATTTCAAGTGTCATGTGTTGTTGCACTTGGCTAAACCAAGAGTTTAATGTTTATAATCATATCCAATTCAAGAGGAAGCAAATGTAAAAAAAAGAGTTTAGCATCAAAAATAGCACATGTATTAGATACCATCCTAAAAACAGATATTCTTCTTGAACTACACCCATTTACAAATATTTATTGATAATAGCTTTTGTGAAATTCAGAAAAAGTTATCGTAAATTATATTAGGCCTACTGAAAATGAAATACTCATTATAAATATTATTAGAAAGTGTCTTGGATTTTAGAAATGTGTCTTATTGGATAATTTGCTTTCTGATTGCTGTATTCAGTTATTCACTGTAAACACGTTCTATCTGTAATACAGATGCTAGCTACGATTTGATTAACTTACCCATGTCTGTAACAAAGTCTCTTCAGCTTTAATTCTGAACAGTTTAATTGAGCAAGACCAATAAGAATCCCAGCTAGCGTCCCCTGTAAGTGAAATGTTTTGTTATCATAACAATTTACTCAGCAGCACAATTTGTATATGAGAGACAATTTCATCATCTTGACTCCTATTGGAGATATGTCTGTCTTAACTGATTCTCCACCCCCCATCACTAGTTACAATGCTGTGAATTCCATGTTCAATTAATTTGCAAGTTTTTACATGACTTGCAAAAGATAGAGTAGCTGATTAAGCCAAATTCCAAGGAAAACGTGTAAATAACAAATGATGTAAGCACAGCTCTGGCGTTACTGTTTTCCAGGAGCTCTAGAGCTGCTATTTCACGTTACAATTTCTTTGGTGGTAATGCCAGTTCAAGAAATTGCTGCTTCTACTTGTTTATGTTTTCTTACTGATTTGCCAAGACAGACTACAAATCTGATTCTGCAAACAGTTTTTTATTGTTTGTTTGTTTTTGTCTTGAAATTTGCTCAGTAAACCCAATATGATAACACATAAAACCAACATGATTAACTAATAATTATTTTTAAAAGAGCTTTTTTTAAAAAATAAAAATAAAAAAAAATTGTACAAGGTTCCAACATTGCCAGTGAAGCCCGTATGTTACTAGACCACAAGGGATGGAAATCAAAAGGAAAAAAGGTAACATTGTTCTGGCATTAATGAGATAGAAAATGAAATGCTCAATTCTAGCATCAGACAGTGGTATCAACCTTTGAGGGACACCACAGCTGTGCAGAAAGACTTCCAGCCTGTCACAAAGCTGATAAATATGACTTTCAAGTTTCATTCTGTATTAATCATACCCAGAAGAATCATATCCCTCAATTTTCAGATTACAGATGGAACAAGATTAAGTTTTATTGAAAGTATAAGACAAAAGTGCTCTACAATTCGCAAAACCACATTAATAGTGAGTAGGAAGCATAAAATAGAGTCCAACTCTTAGGAAAAGAGAACTAAATAAACATCGTTTTACAGCATCAATGCTATATACAAACCTGATCCATTGATACATGTTTGCCGTGGTAATCAAGCCGTATCGGAACTTCTGATGTAAAACGAAATTCTCTGAAGATACACAAAGGAATTTTTACAGTAAGAAACAAATCAGAAATAAGATTTTTCTTTCAAAATCCTCTAGATACCATGCTAGTGCTTAAGCACTTGAGAATAATCAGACAAAATACAATTGCAAATTTAGCTTTTCTTGGTTTATTAAAATCTAATCAAAGGTAATATTTACAGGAAAATTAACGATCCTGCTCTTTTTAAAATC
Source organism: Aythya ferina (assembly GCF_964211825.1). NCBI lineage: Eukaryota > Metazoa > Chordata > Aves > Anseriformes > Anatidae > Aythya > Aythya ferina. The sequence goes on from NC_140301.1 coordinate 50,862,643, forward strand.
TTTGTATTATTGGTGCTGTACATGGCACAGCTTTAATTAATTGTATTTTCTTGTGCACAGTATTGTACAAAACTCAGTAATAAATTCATTAATTACCTTCCCATGATAGAAACAAATATATTTGATCTCTATTATCGGTGAATAAACAACTACACTTTGTCTATAAGGTGTGATTAGTTTATCATTACCCTTTCTTAAATCAATCAGCAGAACAGTCGTGTGTCTCTGGAAATTGTGTAACAAAAATTTACCTGAAAAATACTGGCTGATCACTGTATGACGTCACTTCTTGTGAGAAATGATGATCATCTCCATTAGCCACATCCATAGGATCAATGGTACCATTTTCAGTTGTTTGCTTGTGTGATGAGAAAGAAATGACAGGACTCGGGTCCTTAAGGCTGCTGACATGCCTGGGCAAACTACATGTAACTTCAGCACCAGGAGATTTTTTAACTGTGATAATAAGAGATTACACAAATTAAACAGACTAATTTTTCCATAGTGATTACAAAAAATCTGTACTTATGCCTTATTTATACCTTAACCTTAGTTAAGCGCTAATACTAATTTGTAATAATTACTAGCCAGACAATATTTGAATTCTCTTAGATATCATTAGAAATCATTACAAGAATCTTTAGTTGAGATTTATGTATCAGCAAAAATAATTCATCCAATTTTAATAGCAACATTGCATAGCACTTCATTATCTATGCATTTCAGTATGATCTCTCAACAGAAATAGGGAAAGGATAGCTGATAAAATAAACTCACAGATATAGACGAAATGTGTATTTAATAATAGAGGAAATGTGTATTTCAATATATATGGGTTTTGAAGTGTCACTTCAAAAAACTGAAGTATCACTTTACACACTTACATTGCATTGCCTATTTGTAAACTTGAGCTCTGTTTCTTCTCAATGGGTTATACAACTTCAGGCTATTAGACAAATATATTCCTTTATGCAAGAGGCATGAAATAATGCATTTGTTTTATCTAACAAGAACTCCTAATTATATATACATTCCCCAATTCTTCAGAAGTTCTTATTTAATATACTCCAATTTCAGTGCAGCATGTTATACAGCGGAGCTCCCAAACATTCAGAAAATTTGTTGGTGTTCAAATCAAAAATACCCCAAGTATCTTTTTTAAAAAATAATAATAAAAAAAATTAATTACTAATACTGGGTTTTGGTCACTGTCATAACTACTTCTATACATGAGATTCACATGTACATTTATAGATACATATACATACTAAAAGAGAAAGAAGAAACATTTTCATGTGAGATATTTTAAAGTGTACCTTCAGGATCGGGAGTAACTAAGAGTTCTACTTCTGTAGACAGGCTTGTGAAAAAGTCTTTCAAGAAAAACAAGGCATCCTAGTGTCAAAAATAAAAATACAATACAAAATAAAATACAATAAGGTTAAAAAAATTAAGAGAAAAGAAAAATATCCATTTCTCTAAAAAATATTACCTACAATTCCAGGTCTTCTATCTCCATAGAGATACGAAAAAAACACATTCCCTTATTTTAATCCTTAAGCAGAAGCCACTTTGAAATCTAGGTCATAAACTGTGGAGGCCCTCTTGGTCCTTGCCCCCTGCTACATATAATAGGATTGCATTATATATATAATTCTGTTTTAAAATGCCAGGGTTGTTTTCATCATCTCTACACTCATTTTGAAGCCTGTACCAGAATTCAAGTGTTTTAAAGGCTATAAATATTCCTTTGATTTCCAGTAAAAGGGTATTCAAGCCTAGTTATATTCATTTATACTAATACCGTCAATTTCAGACAAATAATTTCAGATCAGATGTCAATATTACTTCCTTAAAAGGCATTAATAACTCTGTGGTTGCTAAATGTTTTGTTAATGTCTTCATGTTATAACATCTAATTTTCTTTTTTGACAGATGCATCACAGTGGTGCCTTATTCATCCTATGATTAATGACATATGGGCATTATTCTCTTTCCTTTTTTTGTTTCTAACTTATCAGCAGACAGCCTAAGAAATAACAAGAATTTCTGACATGATTGCATACAGCCTTGTGCTTCTGGGAAAGCTGTGGTTTATTTTGCAGAAGTTGTAAAGGTGAATTCAGTTATGGTACAAAACAGAAGAGTTACAAAGAAGGTATGTATTTCCTCACTAGATGGCAGTATTTCTGTACTATTTTTCTCTATGAAATTATTACAAACAATACAGAGTAGAATTCTTCTATGAATAAAAGGAAAATCTGGTCTCTAACATGTACTGAAGGCTCGCTAAAGAATGTCAAACAATTTCTCTTGTTTCTGTTCTCCATGCCACTGCAGTTGATAAGGAGAGCAAACACTTCACAGTAGAGAAGCGAGTCCTCAAGTGTTGACTGCCCTTGACTAAAATAGTGTGAACAGCTTCTAGGTTAATGATTAATTTTTTTTTTTTCAGTTAAAAACAACTATACTACCTCATTAGCAAACAAAGCAAGATTGTCCACATATAACATATGCTTTTAAGTCGTCACCATTTCAAGACACAGAGACCACCAGAAATCTCAGAAGATGAACTGGTAGTCTCATGAAAAAACCTATATAGATATTTTTAGTTTCTAAACGTAAAAAGTCTAGCCTCTATAATAGCTGGAAAACAAGGCAAGTTCCAACTCAGATATAAACAGAGAAGCAGAGATCTAAAGATATCTGTGATCATAAATGAAAATGTACCAAACTGAGAATTAATTCCATAGAAACCAGTGTGATGGTCACAAGTATTGGGGGGAAAGCACAACACCATCAAATATGTGTGTGTATATTATATATATATAAATATATAAAAGTGTATTTCATTATCACAACCAACCTGGTCAATGTTGAGGCGAAGTGGCATTAGTGAAACGCGTAAACAACATTCCTGTGGGGATCTGCCAGACTCTGGACGGACATGCAATGCTTTAACTGTTAACTGAGGAACAGCAACAAGATAAGTAAGTAGTAACATTCACAATTATTAAATTTCAGAACACTCGCTAGGACAAATATTTACTGCAAAAGTTCTGTACTGATCTGATTTCACTTGCCAAAGTGAAATCTTTTGCTAAAGCCAATATAGAATAAGTAGCTTATTTTAATTTCACTTTTACACCAATAATAAGGAAACTCTAAAAAATTAAATTCATAAATTACAGAAGCAGTAAGACTATAAAATTCTGCATGTGCTGCGAAATCTAAGAATACACACACAAGCAATGTTTGTTCAAAACCAAAATCTGAAAGCTGTTGAAGTAGTCCTGCACATATACCTTCTAAAAATGACAGAAACTTAAGAAAATTAGTATCTCACATACTAATATTCAAGTTGACTTTTCCATTAGTTTTAATATTCAAAGGAGACAAGAAAATAACTACCAAAATAAGTTATATCACTTCATTGTTCCACGATCTCGTGCTTCATGCCCCTTCTTCTGCAATATTAAGAGTATTATGCATCTTCCACAATGACAGTCCAACCACTATAATTATAGCGAATTAAAATTTTCCATAAACATACCATGTTTGAATGAGCTTTTCTGGGCATCTCCTTACTACAGTAGAGGTAAAGAAATTTATTCATCTGTGATGTAGCTAAGCGGTCTCTAATCTCCAGGTCTTGAACAATAAAAACCTGACGTGACACTGGCTGTTCCAACAGATTGGATTCGCCTTCTGCACCACCTGGAGGGTATACCTCATGCTGGAATTTCACCTTTTAATACATTAAGAAAAACAACATAATCAGCTTCAGTGATAGCAAAGTTTTAACAACAGAATAGTACTTGAACAGCAAACAAACAAAAAAACAAACTTTAAAGCTCAGTCTGTTTTAAATTTGCAGTAGTAACAGGTCTTCTGAAAACCACTCAGATTTTTCAATACCTAACATTAGAAATCTTTCAATTCCTATTTGTGCACATATTCATATTTTAGTATGTCAATTCAAACCACAACAAAGAGTCAGTGGTGTTAAATGAAGTGCAAGTTTTGCTTTTCATCTTAATATGGACTCTGCTTTTTCCTCTCAATCCTGTAGCTGCATCTCCTTTCTTACAAATCATGCCTTGTCTTAACTCCCATAGCATGCTTGTCTGCAAGTTGTCTGGGGTAGGCCAGAACAGTGGCTTTTACTGGCCAGATACCAAGATTTTACACTGTGCCCTGTACTCCACATAAATGTGATACCATTGTAAGTGTTGACAAGATTAGTTGATCATAAATACTGTTAATAAACTTCCCAATTTTTACAGCATTTTCTTCTCTTTGAGTTCTTGTTTAAATATAGTTATTATTATACAGCCTTGCACAACATTAAGAAGTATGAAAAAACTTTAAGCCTCAGTACTAACACTAAATACCTACTCATTAAATACCTGCAAATTAAGAAACATTATATTTCCATATATTAAATTTTCCACATGGAATATTAAACTCTTCCTGTTTACCTCTTTTTTATTGCAATGCCATGCTTTGCCAAAAAGAATAAAATAAGATTTCCCAAAAATATTTGATACTAATCGTATCAAAGTGCTAATGTCATCACATGAATTTTAAACTCCAGAAGAACACACAGATTATAAAAGGCATTCAGTTTTATGTAGTACCTTTTCACGTTTATGAAAGTGTTTGAGAAAACTTTATTTTAAAATGTTCTGTTATTGATCCCTTTAACATAAGATTTGGTTAACTCCTTGCCAATATTCTTCATAGCACCTGAATCATGCACCTAGTTTCTACTAGTTTCTAATCAGGCTTCAAAACAATAGCAACATAATTATTCCTGAAGGGTGGTAAATAATGTTATATCATTATATCGTTGCTGTGTTTCCCATAAGTGGATGTTGTTTAATAACCAGTTGTCAAATGGTACACCGAATGTTTCAACAGATCTACATCCCAATTATTTTGCTAAACGTTGAATTTCATAATAGGTGTATTAATTCAGAGTAGAACTGAAGACAGAAAAATAGAACAGCAGCTGTACAACATGGTGAAAACAAACTTTCAGAGTATTATAATAGGTTTCCTCCATGTTTGGAAACAGGTTCAGTTAGCAACCAAGCAATACTCTGCTAGAACAAATATATTTATTGTTAAACACATCTACCACTTTCAATGTGCTTGCTTAGATGTAAATAGAATTGCGTATGCTTTCTTCCACTGGCATCTAGTGGAAAGCTGATATTAAACCAATATAATATGTGAACATATTCACACACAGTCGTTCACCTTGCTCAATTGTATTTCCATTAGGAAATCTGGGTTTCTTCCTCTTCCCCCAGATGCTGTACTCCTTCCATGCCTTGTTGGTGTATGAGAAGGAGAACTATGGGGACTTCTGCGGAAATAAAAGAAAAAGAAAGTACACTTTCCTAGTCTGAGTTTAAAGCCATCTCACTGTAAGTCCAACTCTAAGAATGTGCATGTTTCACTAGTATTTTGTGGGTTACAAGACAAAAAAGAAACTGAAAGTTGTTTTACTGTTTACCAAAACAAAATCCTTTCTTCTTAATTGCTCAAGTAATGCATACTTAAAGTGCTAGGTGTATGTTTCCTATCAAATTCACTTTAATAAAACATTTCCTTAATTCTGGCCATGAAAGTATTAATTCCTCTTTAGCATATGTGACATCGGTAAGATCAGACTCCAGCCATCACAGTCTCTTACACTCACTGCTTAAATACCAAACTGCTTAGGAAAATTTAAGTTTTCAAGTAACCCTTAAAAGCAAACCCATCCCTCCACCCTCAAAAAAGAAAAACAAACAAAAAAATGACACACACACAAAAAAACAACAAACCAGCTTGCTTGGGTTAAGACATGGAAAAAATACAACAAGCTAAACCAAATAACAACATTCCTTAATGTGAAGGAAGCAAAGGAACAAGGGAGGTAAACTTGAGGTTAATCTCACTATAAAATCTCAAAGGGAAATAAAGTACTTTAAAATGTTCTAATGTACAAAACCACGTCAAACACTTACATGAAACTTTTAGCTGGAGATGTTGGTGGTGCAGTCCCAAAATCCCTTCCACCATAAAGATGCCAAATAAGAGAGATTTCCTTCACAACATAGCGTACCAGAGGAACGGGAAAATGAAGGGGAGCTTTGCTTGTATCTGTTTTTTTCATAGGTTGGCTGAAATAATTTTCCCTTATAATAATTGCATCATCAACCATTTTTTTTATTACTGGTTCTTCTTCTTTGTCCTAAAAAAAGAACATAATATTGAGAAGGTGAAATTCACGTTCTTTATTGACATGTCTAATTCTTTCCTTTGAAGAGAAAAAAAGACGATTCTGTACTGTTTTCTGAAGCTTACACAACACGGCTTTGTTTAGGAATGATTCTTACAGAGTAACATAGATACACATAAGAATAACATAGAAGCTGAGAAGTTTAAAATAATAACTCCTCATCCAAACTAAAATCAAAATAAAACATTTTGAGGTGAAACAAACAAGCAAAGAAATATATATATATACACACACACACACACCATATGCACATGGAAGAGTTCAGACTACTGTGCTAGCTCAAAGACAATATGTCAAATACATCTTCTATTCAGGAATCCAAAACTACTTCTATTAAGCAGAATACAACCAGACGTGATACAAAGAACATGAACACAAGCTGCTTTCAAAGAGTTCAAATACAGTTTCCTAAAACTTTTAATGCAGTGGGCAGGTAGTAGCGTGAAGTGACAGACAAGCTTTTCTTTGAGGTTTGTAGAACTTTATGCCCGTTAAAGCACTGAAAGCTTAGACTACAACAAAAATGAATAAAACGTTAAAGACTTGGGAAGATATTATTTTGATAAGTATAGTAATTTTTTACAACTTTTTTTTTAAACTATGCTATTATTGTAAAGCCAAAATAGCAATAATAAATCATAAATAAAATGTAGAAAAACTACCAATATACTTTGACATAATACTCAGATCACAGAACGATTATATATTGCTGATATTGAAAAATTATATATGTATTTGGAAATAGCTGCGTTTATTCCCAACAGTATGTGAAGTCCTTGCACACAAAAATTTCTGTGATACTGTGTCCACTAATATATAAAATACTCACTTCTCAATGAGAAAGCCACCAACAAAAATCAACCAAAAAGCCCCCCCAAAAAACACTATGAAGTCTAATTTCTCCTTGTCTTATATAAGCTTTCCTCTGACCCCGTTTACTTTAAAAAAAAAAAAAAAAATCCTTAAGTAATTCTTAAAACTTCTTACAGCAACAGCGACTTTGGGGGCGAAAAGAATGCAGAAGTCATCACTTTCTGCAGGGACATCTCCCACAGCTTCATTTATCAAGTGATGAGTGAATGAAGCATAAGTGGGGCTTGAATCTTGTGAAGCATTTCCACTTTCATCTGGAAACAGGAAGAGATCTGAGCAAGATGGCTCCTGAGTTTGTGACCTGTCATCCAAAACACCTGGGAGGTGAAGAACAGTAGAAGAAACATGTTTCAATGGAAAAAGCTTTATAAAATATGAAAATATGAACAAAGTAACTTAACACTTAAAACTCACTCCATCATCAAGAGAAATTGCTTATATATTTATAATAGGAATTGATTCAAGATAATTTTCAAAAATTAACCTACTGTACAATTGAAACAATTACAATTTAATCATATCTAGTTACTAGTAGAGATGTACTAACAAAATAAAAAAAAAGACACAGGTCTTAATATCAGTAACTTTCAGTATCACACTGATTCCTCACATTTCACCACCAAAACAAGAACAGACATTGTGGAAATAAATATTACCACTATTTGCAATACAAAATCCTTAGTCAATTTAAACCTGGATTTAGAGCTAACCAGAATGTAGAAGTTATAATCTTGCAATTAAATCGATGATCTTGTTCTGTCTGCTAATTAAAAAATTGCCTCATACCTTCAAATTCTTTCTGTGTCTCGGAACTGTACTATCCTCCTGAACTACCTTTGTATACAAAATGGAAGTCTGTGATTCCTCCGTATCACAGTATGCCATACAAACTTACACCTGTGCTAACATACTTCTAGAATATTTGAGGTCTTTTATAGTGTCCTATAAAGCCAGATTCCTTCCTTGCTGTCTTCACTATCTCGCTAATGTGTAACTGTCCAGAACATTAAATTACTTTTGCATTACTGTTACTAACAGTGAGAATCTCGTACTCAATAGTTAGATGACTTCAGACATTAAAGGCACATTCTCATTATTGCTGCAGCATCTCAATATACATGAAACTTTCAATCCCACTTTCCACTCACAAAGGTCGTTCTTTATGTGTACTTATGCCTCCAGAGGATTCTTACCATTAGACTCCGGCCTGATGGCAGACGCAGTCTGATGAGTCTCAATTTCCTCCATAGCATCACTCATCAAATCCCTTAAAATCTGTTGTTCTGATTCAGCAAGGGCTGGTCCATGTGAAGAGGGTTGGCTAAAAGTCTCTACCTATAGGAGATGAACTATACAGTCATACCTTAAAAAGTAACTGCAACATCACAGTAAACAAGATTTTGCTATATGTCTTGAAATATGGCTGTTAAACTAAGATAACCAACCTAACTGTTAGGGTTAGGGTAACCTAGCAGTTAGATTACCTAACCCACAGTTTCATCAGGTGAGCTGAAACTATCAGCTAGACAATTCATAAAATAGATTAGAAAATTATGATTCAGGATATTTCACAGAATCATGGAATCATTTAGGTTGAAAAATGCTATTGCAACTTTTGGGTCATCAGAGAACTTGGACAGCTCATATGTATCCTGGAATTTGTTTAGGAGGGATATGAATAAAGTACAATAGGTAAACAGCACGTAATATTTAAGCTATCAGGTAGTGATCAAAGTGGGGGGGGAAGGGAAGGGGAAGAGAGGTAGTATTTTACTCTCAAACTTTTTTTTTTTTATTTAGATAAAATAAGTTAATTTCTTGTTAACTTAAGAATTTCTCATATTCTTTGGAAACAGGACATGGATATCAAAACTAAAACATATTACCAGGAAGTGTAGAGTTAAGTCAGTGTTACTTTATACCTTCATTTTCGGCTTGCTAACTCCGCATTTAATCTCTGTCTTAGTGGGAGGATGTAAATCACCATAACTTGCAATGTATTGTATAAGATTCATTAGTGCAGCACATGAATCAGAGCAGGTGCGAATATGGATTACATCACTGGAACAATGCAGCTCAAAACGTGGTTTAGTCTAGATAAGAAACACGTAAGAATATTCTTAAAACCGTTCTAAGGTTGCATAAAAATAGCTTCTATACACAGATTTTTTAAATTAGTTGAACTAGTCAAAATGGACTTAAAAAATAGTACATGTAAGCTGAAAAAAACAGATTCTAAGTGTAATAAAGTAATTTTCAAATCACATATCTGTCCTGCAGACTTTTTTTTTTAAGTTGTGATTAATTACTTACTCTTTCCCCCTCAGAATCAGATTTTACTGTTGTAATAGTTAGTTCCAGCAATCCCATATCCATAACACGAACATAATCTGAAAGACAATGTGTTTAAAAAAGAAAGTACTATACTTAAACATTTCCTTACTATGCATTTTTGGTTATTAAACAATTAGAAATAGTATAAGCATAAAAAAAAGGATCTTTTTGCCAAAATCTTTTATATTTCTGTATTTCCTTCAAATATGAAAAGTCACAAGTTCAAGTATCAGCTATGCAAAATGAGAATTCAAAAATTTTCAGTCCAATGCATAACCCCCACAGCCACCATCGGTGCGCAATTTAATCTCTAAGATATTTATCCTCATCCCACCCATAAGAGTTAGAGATAGAGGCACACAGAAGCTGGGTGACTTAGCATCTCAGGAGTTTTTTAGCCGAAGTAGGAGAGAGAGCACATTTTAATACTGCAGTAATCCTTCAGTACCACAAATAACTTATTTCCCCTCTTTCATGTTTAAACACAGTAAGCACACCTTTATTCCATCCTTCATTAGGGACCTCTTACCTAAACTAAATACACCCATTTGTGCACACAGGGCTTCATTATTTTTGCAATTTATTTTTAAATATTGCTGTAAGCTACTCAGTCCTAATGGTTGTTACTGTATGAATGAGAGTAAAATAGTCGATATCTTTCTGAAAAGACTACCTAGAATTCCACACCATAAAGCACCTTTCAAGTACAGCTATTGAGAATGTATAACTCATTTTAAGAGCTTCTTTTTCCTATTTCTTTCTGTGCTAACTTCAGATTTTCACAAAATATGCTTTTTTCAAATACCTCATACGCAGCTGTAACAAGAACAAGAGGACTTTCAAGTTTCTGTTCTCTGACATGCTTCTGCAACTACAAATCCAAACAAGAACACTCATTTTCATCAACACCACATTACTCATTCATATTCAACTTGCTGCTCCTTATCTTCTCAGATCTTCTTCAGTAACTCATATATGCTGAATATTCCTGTAATTTTATTTCTTTATGTACTATCAGAAATTGAGCAATTGATTACAGTTGTTAGAAAGGTCCTTACCTCTATGGAGGTTCACCATAACAGTGTTGCATTTGTCAGACAGATGCAAAGCAGCTTCATCTAAAATTATTCTAAGAGAGAAAAAAAAAAAAGAAAAAAAAAAAACAGAAATTAAACACAATAAAGAAATGTTGTGCAATTCACCAGAAACAGTATTAAGTTAGTATACAAAAATGTTTTAAAATACAAATATATCTCAGATATCGTAAATCCAAAAATTCTTCACTTCAACATTTCATCATTTCCAAATCCATCAGGTAACTGCGTAACATGGATCTAACAACTGTAACGTTCATTCACCATCACTAAGATATTATTGGCTTTTCAGTTTATAAACTTGGGCCTTTCTAGAATAAAAAAAATAATCTGTTTTGGCATGCTAAATTATTAAACAAATACTTCTAGTTTTTTTGTTGTATTGTTTTTGTGTTTTGTGTTGTGGTTGTTTTTTTTAGGAAGTAAAAAGACACATTTTTTTGAAAGGTTATTTATAAGGTTGTATCAATAGAAACAAACAACTTGACAGATAGCTCACATCAGAGAACCCATCAGGGAGCACGTGCTTACAGTTACTTAAATGTACATTCTGATGTGGATGTGCACAGAATATATATTCAACTTTGAATAAATAGAATAATCCCTATATAATATTCAACTTTGAATAAATAAATAATCCCTATATAATTTGTTAAGTAATTACTTGTCTACATATAAGATTTCTTAAGGATTTGCTAAAGTGCTCCTAATTAAGAAAATACAATTTCAACTTTCAACTGGCTTTATTAAAAATTGCAGAATTGCTAGTAGAACAGAAGTACAGAAGTAATCCAACTATATAATTTATTTAACCTAATAAACAGAATAATTACATCTAATCAGAGTATATTTCAATGGTATATTTTACCAGTGCAAACATTTACACAATATGAGTGCTTCATAGATCAAATAGTAAACAGGCATTACAAATTTCACAGAAGCTTCCACTTTTCACTAAGCACTTCAACTTATACCTGAGGGTAGAAGAGGATTTATCTACTGCAACACTGCTGGAAATGCTGAAAGTTTCAACAGTAAGTAGTGATCTGACCGGCAAAAACAAAGGCCTAACAAGAAACAGAAAAATAAATATATATTAATACTCCATACACGCTTAAAAGTAACTAAGTCTTCCAATTTTCAGACAAATATTTATCCTACTTTAGACTGCTTACACTATTAAGCATTTTTTCCAAACAAGCCTAAATACATGTTCTTAACAACATGCAAACCAGAACATCCCTAAAGAATAAATATGTAGCTGCAGTGCCACCAAGTGACATACACTGGCATTTTATTTACCTGTAATCAAGTGCACAACTCCACAGATGTACGTGAAAAGTTGTAACTGTAGCTGGAGGATTATATCCCAAAACAGGCTCATCAGAAATATTCAAAAAATATAAAATCTGAAAATCACAAACATATTATTATAATATTTCAATATCTGCTAATTTAACAAACAATAATACATTAGAAGAGAGAAAATGTGTAATTGGTATGATAGTAAAATGCTTGATTAGTGCAAGGACCAGGAAGTGAAAGAAGCTCAGATATTTAAAGGTGCTCACCCAGTATATGAATACAGAAAAGCACTGAATGTATATACAGCAAAAGATACAATATCCAAACTTGCAGACAAACGTATGAAAAGACCAATCCACAGACACCTAACTGGCTACTTGTCCAACACCTCCCAATTCATTTCTAAAGCATTTCCCAAATACAACCTCACTCATCTTTCTGCGTCTTTGCTATAAATGTTAGTATTTGCTTTCATATACTGCGGTATCTGTAGTAAGGTAGCCTAAAATGCTTAAAATAGATCCTATCCTCCTCCTTGAGACCTGTCATACTTCTCTCTGTTACACTCTATAAATTCCTCCTTAAAATAATTTCAAGCAGCATGCATACCAGCACAGCTTGGCTTTTTATCATTTTCCCTACCTACTCCATTGGCCAATTTCACTGCCCTCACAGCAATAACTGAGCTCAATAAATAAGCAATATTCACTCGATAACTAAGCGACATCATGTAAAGCAGGCTACAAAAACACGTAAGAGCACTATGTGGAAATAATAGTAACAGATCTGTGTGCAAAGCAACAAATGCAGCTCCATGCAGTTATATAAATAAAAATGAACATAAAAATACACCCACCATATTGAAGAATAAGCATTGTAAGCTTAAACAACAAGGTTTACCATCTGTAATTCGGTATGGCATCCACGCAAATAGATGCAACTAGACTGCTACTCTAGTGATGGCACATCTTTGTTTATGCATGTTTACACACAGCTTCACATTCTGGGCTCTCTAGTCTTAACTGCTGTGCTATACATCTGTAACTGATCAATCCAGGCCCTCTGATTCAGAAATATGAATTACTAGCATTTACATAGTCAGCTGCTTACTGCTTCCCCAAATTATTTTCCATCACTGTTATTCAAACAATGCAAAACAGGAAACAGAAGGAATGATGCAAAAGGAATGAGCAAAAGCGAAAAAAAAATGCAAAAATGGTTTCAGTGCTAGTAGTGGGATTTTTGTTGGGTTGTGGGGTTTTTGTTTGTTTTGATTACTTAAATTGCGTAAGTTGGTAAAATAATAAGACAAAATCTCACACAAAAAAAAAACATTGAGGTTTAGTTTGATATTTAAAGCAATTCTATTAAAAAGTAAGGTATTATGTTGAAGTAATGAAACTGAAATTGAAGATGCAGTTGAAACAACTGTAGCAATCTGACCTGTTCATGCCAGCTTAAGCCTGAAGGCAACACTCTGTGCTGAAGGGTGGCTCCTCTTAGTCCAACAGCAACTAGAAATTCCTGTACAAGAAAGCTGCACGAGTCAATTTACATGAAATGCATACAACTACTTGAGATTTAGATTGTGAAACAGCCATCCTTCTACTCCTAGAATTGAACACAAGTTGTCCAGACAGAATTGTCCAGATTGGCTAGGATTAAAAATTCAATTCCCAGAACAGAAACCCTGTTTAATACAGTCTAATACTTGTTGCAACAGGACAGTTTGGAAACTACAATCAGTTTTGTGGTGGCGGTGGTTGGAAGGCTATCAGTTCATTTATTCTGGGATCCCCCAGGAACTACCAGGAGCACAAACCCAATGCAGTCCCTTATTATGCTGTTTAAACCTGAGTCAACTGAGCCACAATGACATTGTGCTGGTCTGCAGATTCCTTCTTCTTTAGATAACCCTACCAGCTTGTCATCATTATGCAAGTTAACAGGTCATCTTTTAGCCATGCTAATGAATGCTAGTGTTGAAGCCAAATGTACCACTCATTTACCAGAGTGTTGTTCCAAACAGGTAAGCAAAAGGCTGCCTATTAGATGACACTGCTAGTAAGCTGAACAGAAAAGCTTTTAAATATTTGTTTTTGCCGTGTTTTTCACTGGATTAAAACTCAACAAGAAAAAGATCAACTGGATAATAAACATATTCTGTAAACATAGTGTGACGTGAAAAGTGAAGCATTGGAAGAATTATTAAATTGTGCTGATGTGTAAACTTTATAAGCTACCCAAAAGACTCTAATTTTAACAGAGAATTAAAGTGGCTCAGGATTCATGGTTTCTTCATTTATAACCTTTGCAATCTGAAACCTAAAGGCTCCCATATACACTGGCATAACTCAAGTAATTTCTAAAAGCAGAAATTTGAAAAAACAAACCTTTGTATTGCTCTCTATTTTATCTGATTGGATTTTGACTGCAACCGTCAACATATTTGGACAGTCCACTCCCACACCATCTGAAGTAGTCCTACTAAGACCATCTTCTTCCGAAAAACAAATAGTAGGTTCTAACCAATGGGGACGTATTGTGCTGGGCAGTCGTACTTCAGATGAAGGGACGACCCCATCCACCATACCTGCAGAGAGATTTTGTCACAAGTTATCTCGTGGTTCAAAGCTGTTACTGATAGTTAAGGAACATTCTTCTTATTCTTAATACCTTTAAAATCTTTTTCATTACCACCAAATAAAGTTAGTCATGCACACTTAAAACTGCAAATTGTGGAAGTGTGGTTGAACATTATGTAATATTTAAAACCATGGTTTTAGCTAACATTTAAAAACATGGTTCTCCTGTGGGTTACATGGAGTCAGGGGTATGTCTCTGGGAAAAACCTGAGAAGTTTATTTACATGCGGGTTATCAGACACAAACTACATAGCTTAAAATTATTCATTTGTTGACTACAATTAGATACCCAAGAAGACAGAGCAACCTGAATTGCACTGGTAACCTGTACTTTTTTAAAAATCAAGTAACTACTACCATGTAGGAGGTGTTCACTTTCAGAATAAAGAACAGACTGGTTAGCTAATACTTACAAGAGGACCACAAAATCTTTAAAGATCAGAAGTTGCCAAACAAAGCTTGAACTAAACCAATAACTAGACAAATACAGTTATAATGCAGTTGTATTACTGTAGCACTCTAGGAGCATTAACAACAAATTATAGCCAAATCACATACTATCTGAGGAAAGAAAACGGGGGGGGGGAGGGAGGAGGAGGATGGTGTAGGGCAACAGCATTTCTCCTACAGAACTACAAGCATATCTTGTTTCAAATTTAGCCCCCACAGCCACCTTAATCCCACACCTACCTTGGTGATATAAATTGAGGCTGCTAGAATGGAGGCAAACATAGTGTCTGTCTTCAAAGCCTTCATATTTAGTCACACTAAAAAGTGAACCGCTGTTGAATTCAAACCAGAATTCGCCGTATTTTCCTTCCAGTATATTTCCATCTTCCTGCTGAAGGAAGAGCAGAAACATGAATTATTGACTGCTGAGCTTGCTGCAGTTGGATAGTCCAAACTATCTTTATACTTGATACTAACAAATATTTTTCTGCTTGCATTTAGTTCGTCTGTTATACTCATGTTGAACTAAGCAAAATAAATAAATAAATAGCTAAAAATATTATGTCACATTACAGTACAGTAGTATGAAGCTTACAGAATTGTTATACACATTTGTTCCTTCCACAAAACAAAATAGAGTATAAGTGGTCCCATAGCCAAAACAACAGAACTTTTTACATACTATATTTGATTTTACATATTGTTTTCCAGATACAGTGCCTTACCTTTACATCTGTAAATATTGACACTAATCCATGTGTCACATTTAGCAGCACAGACAGAAAGCTTTGCGAGTTCTTATTCTGAGAGTCAAGCTTTTTCCTTCTGCGTGAGCGATAGTTTGGATCAACAGCAGAATAGTATTGTAGTGTTTCCTCCTCTGATCCACTCTCATCATCTAACAGATAAAATGAAAAACAATTAACTTTCTAGCTACTACACATTCTACCAATAACTCATTTTCCCAACAGTAATGTAATTCAACTTCACACTTTACTTAATTAAAAAGTAATTTACTTTTTTCCTTTCTTAAGTAAAGACTTTCTTACAAATTTGCACATTCTTTCCAATATCATCTTAATCACTTCAGCCAATTATGCTTTTGTATCACTATAGTTCTAAAGGATTTATGAAATGTATTACCATAATGAACTGCAGATTTAAACTGACTAAAGCTGTCTTTACTGAAAGTGTTGATGAGCTGGCTGGCCACAGATAATCCAACACCATAAGAAAGGTTTTCAAATGTTTCTACAGGAGATGGAGCTGTTGGCTCCCACAGCAGTAAATCATTGCTGATCCTACAAAGAAATACGTTGTTATTATTATATAAAACACATTGCTGTATTTGCACTTAGTATAAGGTAAAACAAGCAGTATCTCCTTCACAGATTTCACGTAACAAACTTCATAAGCAAGGAAGAGGAAAAAGTTAAAGAGAACAAAAAGGAGTAACATATTCAAGAATAAAAACAATAAATAAGAAAATGTTTTCCCTCCATAATCATAGCATGCATTTATCAAAATCTAGCATTTGACAGTGACACCAAGGCCTCTATTAATAAAATGCATCTTGGATAAATAGGTTGGGGGGTAAGGAGGGGCAAATACCATTTTGACCACATCAATTTTTAAGCAAAGTTGCAAGAAACATTAATTTTAAGCAACTCTGTATCTAAAGATCTGTGACATTCAGTACAGAAGTACAGTAACAGAACCTGTACACTCAATAACCTGAACATTCAACAAAAGTTTCAGCTTTTCCACTTTGGAAGTAAAATAACAGCTATTCTAAACTAAAACAGATCAGTATGTCTCTTCATGTAGCTAATATGTAGCATAATGCTTACATGCTTATTTTTTTAATTGATTAAATCTAGTTGTTTTGTTTTTCTGCAGATTAGGAACAACTAACAGAAACACAGACTGGGATTCACTATTTCAGAAAGATTAGAGCAAAACTAGAAACTGTGAACAAAGATCTAAAAACATTTTTCACCAAAATCACGGGACTTAATTATGTTCACAAAATCTGCCAAATACTTTTTCAGCAGCTGACTGCTATGGCACTGATCAGGTATATGATAGTGTCCTTAATACTTGGAAGAGTATTTACAGAGCACTTTATATTCTTAGAAAACCACACAAATAAATACCCACTATAGCCATTTGTTCAATTGCTTTCACGAACAATAAACACAGAACTAAAAGTACAAGTAACAATAACTAAGCAAAAACAATTATCACACTTGCCTGTTGTAAAGTTTTTCGTAAAAGCTTTTGTTAGGTAATGTTAAGTGAATGTTTGGTAACATGAGTTCCAGTACATAATGAGAATTGTTAATTGTTTTATCTTGAAACTCTGTCATTTCAACTATATCTCCTGGCATCACCATCTGAAAGAAAAAAAAAAAAAAAACAGAGTCAGAAAAGGCATACAAAGTAGGAGATTGATTTTGATTTTTTATTTTTTTTTTTTTATCTACTGTAAGAATAACGCAGTAACAATATTTTATAGTACCTCTTCATTTTCAAACATGACCCTACGAGAAGAAAAAGGAGAAGGCTCTGGTCTTCTAATATCACAGACATCCTTCAAAGAATGAGGCCCTCCTTCTTCTTCCTCTTGAAAATTACCATCTCCTTCTTCCTCCTCAGCGGCTATCCTTTCCAGAATGGAGTGCACAGCCAGAGGGTTTATTTTCAATACAATCCTGAT
The DNA here is from genome assembly GCF_964211825.1 of Aythya ferina. NCBI lineage: Eukaryota > Metazoa > Chordata > Aves > Anseriformes > Anatidae > Aythya > Aythya ferina. Next base: position 50,880,358 of record NC_140301.1, read on the forward strand.
ATTGGAGAAGTTATGCAAAACAAGCCATTAGAGATGCTCAGAATTTTTATATTGGTACCACAGTCATGTGTCCTACTCTACTAGCTAGCCAGTAAATACACATGGACTAAGCAGGTCAAAGATCAAAGATCTTTTATTAGACAGGAACATCTGTTAGGGGGAGTGATACTATTGAGAAAGATCACCAAACTTAGAGGCACAAGGTAATATAAAAAAAGAACCATTGCACCAAAAGGTTCAGGTCTGCTATTCTCAACTCTACCAAGTGACCATTAGATGACCAAAGAAAAAAATTAACGCTCTCCTAAAATAATGCTTATACTATTAGACCACCAGCAGCTGTTAAAAAAAAAAAAAAAAAAAGCTCTGCATGCTCTTTGCACACTGTATGTACACTGTTATAAAAAAAATTACTTGTACACAAGAAAACCATAGTGAAAATAATTCCATACAAAAATAATGTCCAAAAAGACACTGATTTTTGTGACAAAAATGTATGTGGCAAATTCTAAAACAACCTCTTTCAACAGCTTATTACTTGTCACAGCTGTTAGGTGATTCTGTTCGGTAACTGTAAGGTATTGAATTGCCTTACATGTGATATAGGCTGCAGTAATACAGTCATAATGCAAGTCTCTTTATTGTTCTTACAACTTTGTACCATCTTATTAGTATTTTAAGACAAAATGCAACTGAAATCTTTTTGTTGGTTGTCTGTATTCAGTCTTCACTGTAAAAGTAGGAGAAAATGTAAACCGATAAATAAGAATGGATAAAGTTTCAAGTCTCCAATCATCCACATTTCACTGAAATTTACTCAAATCTACCCAGAAACTTTTATACTTTAAAACCAACTTGCATTATTATAAATGCAGAAGTTTTAGAAGCTCTTTGGTTCTTTTCAAGAGTTATATGTTCTTACTTTGCAATTAATTTTAAAGCATTTGCCACATAGATGGTCTGCATTAAAATTCAAAAAACAACAGTTCTTCAAAAATCCAAACAACCCACACAGAAAAATAAAACATTATTTTACCGAGGCCAGTCGAAGTTATCTGATGATGTCATATCTCCATCTACACCACCAGACACTTGAAAAAATTTTATTGGTGCTTGTGCTTTATCTTCTTCAAACGAACCTGAAGAGAAAAAAAATTACAAAAAAAAAAAAAAAAAAGAAATTAACACACGAATAACAACTGCTAACTTTAGGTTGCTCACTCCTCAGGTTGGGGTCGAACAAGGCGCCTTTGAAACCAAAATGCTTTCACATTATCTTCTAGCTATCAAAAGTTTGAAAAACAGATGCTTCTAATGTATAGGTACCTGTATTTACATAGCATCACTAGATTTATGACAGCCCCTTAGAAGGTGCAAGGAATGACAAATCAGCAGAGAAGGCTGTAAATATAAAACAGTCTCAAGGACTTACTACTTTCAAAGCTATTAGAGGCATAAAAGTACTACAGTTTTCTCAATGGCAATTATTTAGGACATAATCAATCACTTCGTTTCCAGACTAGAATTGAGATTCCTCACTCATTTTGGGACAGAGATCCCAAAGATGTCCTAAAATGAAACAAATTGGTATGACAATATGACTGAAAATAACAGAAATAGTAGCTCAGGTCTCAAAAACAAGAAAGCAAACACTACACACACATCCATTACTCTCATCTCCCAACAGTATTACTTTGACTTATGCAGATATTTAGTACAGAACACAAGACTGCCGCAGAGATATCTGCTTCAAAATGCAGATGGAAAGGCATTCCTTCAAGAGGAAAAAAAGTCATGATTAATCCATAAAAAACTACCTTTGTCTCAACTGCATAATTTCTGGGAAAATATATAAAAAAAGAATACTTAAACGTAATATTCTTACCAGTTAGCTCTTTAAATGTAAGTTCTAATTTAACTTGTTCTGGAGTTGATCCTCCTATAAACTCAGTTTTAAATTCCATATCTGCAAATTCAAGATGAAGAATCTCCTTCTGAAGTGATTTCTTAAACCATGGTCCTCTTTCCTGATCTGACCGCAGGTCAGGTATTGGGAAGCGAACAGACAGATTTAATGCGGGGGCAGTGACTTGAACCGAAACTCTACAGTTTGCAGGAGTATGTGAATCATCCAGAAAAACTTCAGTAAATGCTTTATGCTAAAACAAAGTAAACAGAAAAAGTAAAAGAACTTACCACTGACTTCAGGTTTGTTATCAAGCATACAATCACTAAAATGAGATAGCCACTGTTCTTTATCAGAAGTTAAAAACAAAAATAAACAAAAAATAGACTATCCTGTCTTCCTGCTAAAAAAAAAAAAAAAAAAAAAAAAAATCAACTTACCAGGTTTATGTGCTTGTTGTAAGAAGTGTACATGTGAGATGCCATCATCTCCACTGTAGTTAGTTTTTGTGGTTGAAGTAAAGAATTTAATCTATCTACAATACTAATATCCAGCTCACAAAACACCGGACTTAACTTTATTTGTAACTCTGCTTTCTGTGGAATAGAACTGAGTCTCCCTTGACTACCCTGAAAAGAAAGAGAAAAAGCACTAAAATCCTTAAAAACGACATACTGAAACAAATTATAATAGCTGAGAGTTGAGGACTCTCAGTTGCACAAGGTACCTTTCTGTTAAAATGAACAGAATTAGACAAATGCTATTATGCAGAAACTTGGTGTTTGTAATCTCCCTCCTTACCTGAGGTCCTCTGTTATCTGAATGCTTATAATGAAGCTGAAGACAAGGCAGAGCATGAGAATCTTTTTCTTCTTCAGAATGAAACGTCAGCAGCTTTAGAATAAAAGAGTCAAAAATAATTAGTGGATAAGGAGGCCATAGGAAAATATATTTATGACATTTTACCTAGAACAGATAGCATGCAATCCTGGATTCAAGTCAGTGAACAGAGCCCTGGTCCATCCACTTACTCAATCCATTTGTTCAGTTACTTCTAATGATGCCCCTCATCATTAAAGAGCAACAAGCATCACCTAAAGAAGCCTTCCTATTGCGTAACTCCACAGGTTAGTTTTTGAAACAAAATCTTACTCTAATTCCCAAATTACATTAAGACTATTTTAAAGAGAGGTAAACTACCGAAATGTGGCTACTAAATACTGTTTTTGTCAGGAATGACAGCAGTCTGGTTTACCATTTGAGCTTACAATTAAAATATGAGATGTGTCTTAAAACCATAGCATTTATAAAACTTATAACTTAATAATTGTAACTAAGTTAAAATCTAACATTTTAAATCATACATTCCAAATTTCTTCTGGGGGTACTCCCTGCCTTTTTTTTTTTTTTTTTTTTTTTTAAATAAAAAAAGCATACCTCTGTATAGTGAGGCTGAATGGAATGAGAGTCAGTAGAGAAAAGGCATTCCAGTAACTCCATATCCCCAATGGATAAATCAGTACTGAAACTTCGAGAAGCAGACCTTTGTCTCTGTTCATATGACACTTTGATGCCAGTACCTATAAATCTGAATTATGAAAATTATGAATTACAGAAAGTAGCATGAAATAATAAAATTATGAAAAGTCAATCTTTAAACATATAAATGTTAAAAAAAAAAAAAAAGGATCACTACAAGCCTTTTAAAAAAATTGTTAAAACTGACAATTTTTTCTTTAAAAAGACGTTTCTCATTGTAGCTTTAGCAACAAAGATAAAGGATTTCACTTGTCATATGTGCAACAATGGTCAGTGTGGAGAAATTAATGAAGACCACTTCAGACATCTAACTTAAGGTATAATTCACATAAAGATGGGAATCCTTATATAAACAAGGAAAAAGTCAGGTGCCTAAGGAAGTCTAGCTTATATGCACAAGGTAAGAAAACACGTTTACACCCTTAAACATTCTGTATCACACACTGTACTGGGACAGTAAAAACTTCCAGGAAAAAAATTACTACCTGACTAACTGTAGGGTTTTTGTTAACTTTTTTTTTTTTTTCCACATTTCTTATCCCTACTAATACTATACTATTTAGCATTAAGTAAAAACCGAAGAAACAGAAATCCAAACAGAAATATCCAAACAGAAATTTCCAAACAGAAATCCCTCTATTGCAGTAAAGACGGTATTAAAAATACATCTGTTTCTAAAGAAATATTTTACTTAATGATCCTGATTCTGTAGCTTTCTTCAGTAAACTTTACCTAGATTAACTGATCAATCATAGAAAGGTGCTAGGTTTACTTTAGTGTTTATATTTTAGCTTCTTTTTTTATATTAAAAATACACCTTGGACAACAGGTGTCAAAATACAAGGCTATTTCGAAGTTAACAAACAAGTCCAATGCAATTCAATTAAGTGGCATTTCCAATGGAAATAAACTTCTTTATTTTATTCAAGTTTACTTAAGAGATAAATATATTTACTTAAATTAGATTTATTAACAAGCAAAGTTATACCTAAGGTGATCATGAGAACAAGCTTCTGCAAACACTTCTCGGAAAGACAGAAAATCTTCTGTTGCAAACTTGGCTGGCTCAATCTTTTCTATTCGGGCAAAGAAATCCCGAGCCATTGGTGTCAATGGGTTATGGTTCAGTGAACTTTCAGGTGGGGGTAAAGGGTCAATATGAAGTACAGACACTGAGAAAGTTCCCATTGCCAGTCTAAAAAGAAGCTCAGGTCTGGATTCATCCACAGAAACAGATCTGGATGGAATAGCTGAAATACAAAAGTTTGTCGATATAATTTTTCAGCAATAAAACATTCATAACATCATCTTTCTTTTGATTTTCATTTCTTTTTACCAAGTTGCTCCATTAACAATTTCTTTCCAGAACTATCTGGAGAGTAGAATGTAAGACAGCATTTTTACTCACATGTCCTTCTTAAGGAAGTCTGGTGAACCACATTGGCTGTAAGCGAAGAACCCCTTGGAGGTTGTAGCTCTTGTCTGTTACGGTCAAGAAAGTCACCCCAAGTTGGTTGAAGCTAAAACAAAAATATGCTACATCGTAAGTTTGCTAAATAGATGTTTGTATACTTATTTATTAGATAACATATAAACAGTAAGGCAAAGGAACATGGAGACATGCATAAACAATCAACAGCATGCTATTTCATGGCATTTTAACACTCAACTGCATGATGTAGATATGCTTTAGGCTACGTTTTTTAATTCTATAGTAGTCTTTATCCACGTATTTATAAAGCTGGATAAAGCTGCTCTCTCAATGAACATCTATTATCTTGTTTCTCTGTAAAAAGCATACATTGTCCATAGCTTTAATTAAGTAAAACGCTAGGCACCTAATATCTCCATCTTCCCCAAATCTGTTAACAGCATAGCTTTTGTTCTCTAGGAAATGAGTATAATGATTTTGTATTTTCATTGTCATTGCCAGCATAGTCCATGTTAAAACAAGACTCAGATATCAAATAGACAGTTGTGAAAAATCAAAGGGTCTTTCACAGATGACCATTGTTAATTTCTGAGGAATTTCAAAACAAGTACTTTCCATTTCCTGTCCTGGTAGCCAAACAAAAAAAACAACTTTCCAATACAGCTTCCATAGCTGACAAGGAATACTATCAGCTCTAAATAACTTCATGCCTCAAGACAGCTCTTAAACAATTTCAGGTCTATACACAGACAGAAGGATGCAAAATTGCGGTAACAGGAAGTGTTGACTAGTAACAGTTCTTGATATTGCAAAGAATATTTATCCAACCGTTTCACAGAAAAAATGTTGATTTCAAAGAGATTTTAAATGCAGTTAATACTATACATACCACTGTAGTGCTCAGCGGAGATCCTGCTGGTGTCGTTGTGTATGTACTAGTTAAAGACAAGTCTAGATCCATAGTAGGAGGGTCTCCAAGAGGTGGAAGAGAGGAAAGGCTGTGAGACATGTCCATGTCAGCCATCGAGAAAAAAACTTCTTCTTCTAGTAAGAAACAAGGATAATAAAGAGTTACTTTCTGAAGTAAAAAACTAACTTTATTTTTAATGGGAATGTATTTCTAAGTTCAGAAATCCAATGGCAAGGAAAAATAACCAGCTAAATATATTGTTCACAGAAGCTCCAGCTTCTCCTGACACTAAAACAAGTAGTACATACAGACAGAAATTACAAAAAAAAAATGCAAGAAAAATAAAATGTTAACCGTTCTGTTTTTACATTCAAATTGGCATAGTTTCTATAATTTCACACCTTTTTACAAATCAAAGTTTTCATTTTCATATTCTTACTGTTTTTTAATATTTAAACAAATAAAAATATTAGTGCAATGCAACTATTACTTTTCTCAACCATATTTTGAAAAGATACTACAGTTCACATGTATTTACAATGTTGCAAAATAACATATAGATTACTGAACACTTTTAAAGAAACACTGAATGAAATCCAGCCTAATACTGTGAGTTCATTTTTAGCAGTACAATTAGTAGCACTGAATAGTAGTATGTCAAAGTTCTTTTGATACTAAAATTACTAAGATTAAAAGATCAACACTCAATGTATGTAATTTTCACAACAGGTTATTTGCTACACTGCATCATCTTTTATACTTGCCACGACTAGAAGGAGTTCTGGCAGTCTCTGTCTCATAGAAGCTTTGTTCAGATGAGGCTCCTGCAGATAAAGACTCTTTTCTTAAATAACGTTTCAACTCCATCTGGATTCGATACTCATCTTCCTGCTTCATCGGTCGGTTCTTCCTATCTTTATTTGACAATTCTATCCTGCTTAGGCTCTCTAAATTAAGAAGACACAAAACTCACTGTTACTTCCTCACCAGTATCCCAAAGAAAATTAAAATCTGAATCTGAAAATTAACCAATTGTCATTGTTGTGTAGATTTATATGCATGTCTATCTGTAGATGCACACTCATCTGTTGTGTATCAGATGTATATATACACATTGGTTTGGGGATTTTATGCTTCCAAGATGGATTATTCTCTCTTTAGCATTACTTTCAAGTCTGAAGTAACTGTTTTAAGATCATATATGCAGATATGTTCACATATGGTATCACTGTATATTTCTGGGTCAGCTTTAGAGACTAATGGACACAATCCCTTGAAGATTTTACTATTAAGGAATTATTAAAATTTCAGGTTTGAAGATGATACAAATCAGAAACTATTTGTAATGTTTTTCCAGTTATCCAAAACCAATTAACAAGTCTAGTACAACAAAAATGCCAGCATCGTTAGAAGAGTATCAAGCATCTACCCAGTATTAAGTGTTTTCCGTGCCTGTCTCTAAAGCATAGGACACAGAACAAACTGGAACGCTTCAACCTAAACCCTCTGGTCAAACAGAAGCTGTAAGAACCAGAAATGTTCTGGCCTCCTGACTTTCTCCAACTTCCATTTCCCAATCTCTAGTCTTTAAAAATATATATATAAAAATAAAAAAATAATTACCTGCATTTTCATTACCAACAATCTGCAACTGAATAAAAATCGCATTATAGTAATACGCAGAGCATTTTGCTAAAAACGGATGAAAATTATTAATCTACCACCACAAACATTTTTTCCACTGAAGAAACTTGTTTATCTTACAAATTTTCGTTCCCGTCAACCTAAATACACATTTAACATTTACGGAACGCTCACTTGCCTGGTCCTGCAATAGCTGCTACCATGTCCAACAGAAGATGCACCTGCCTTGGTGACATAAACAGATGTACAGAGTCTATCTGTCCATCTACATCCAACTGCAAAAAAAAAGGACAAAAATTAATGAACACAATTTTTCTTGCGAAGTCTTTACTCAAATATTTTGATGATACATTTTGATGCTGTGAAGAATACAGCCATCCCAGCAATACTTTCGTTGTCCAACAGCTAGAACTTTAACAGTGTATTGCTTCTGATCTGTAGCTTGGCAAGATGAACAGACCTGTCTCACTGTTTAGTTGATTAAATTAAATACAGAATCACCTAGCAGGAAAATTCAAGAATACCATTTACATGCTAGTAGTTTTGCTTCTTTAATAATTTTAGAAGCAACCAGAAGTATACATTTAGTTTTTATGTACTAATTACAAAATACTGAAATCAGCTCCTTCTGAAGTAGATCTTGAAAACTGCAAAGGTTCTCTCTAGAATTTCTCTTCAGTGTACAGATTAACAGATTTAAATACTTTATTCCAAAAGAGCAGGATGATTTTAAAAGTCTAATTGTTTTAACATGGTATACCACAGAGTAAGCCACGTATCTTGTGAGAACAGCTCAAGCTAAATTTACATTAAGAACTGCTATAGATTTATTTTTCAGTTCTAGAATCCTATATTCATTATATTGGGTGTAGGTGGCAAAGCGTTGGTAGCAGGGTGTGCTGTAGGAATGGCCTCTGTGAGAAGAGGTCACGGGCTGTCCTGTGCTGGGCAGGGCTGGTTATAGCCAGCCCTGCACCAGACTCTCCTCAGGACACAGCTGAGCTCATCAGTGAAGCAGGTTTTCACCCCTGCAACAACATATTTAAGAAACAGCAAAATGCTATGTAGGCTGCAAGGAAAAAAAAACAGCTGTGAGAAACAATCCTGCAACACTGAAGGTCAGAGAAGAAGGACAGGGAGAAGGTGCTCCAGACACTGGAGCCAAGATGCCTTTGCAGCCCATGGAAGAAAACTCTAGTAGAACAGAATTTCCCTGCAATGGTTAATAGATTATTTTAAAATTGGAGACAAGGGGCATCTATTTATACAAATTTACTCATCTATTCACACCTTTAAAGAAAAGAAAAAAGAAAAAAAAAAACTTTATTTTCAACTGCTTTGTTTCCTGTATTTTTAGGTCAAAGTCAAAATATTATTTTAACTACTAGCATTTAAATATAGCATTATTATGTTATTGCTATAAATTTTAACATAAAATCTCAAAAGTAGAAACATTCACATGTTTTACAGTGCTGCAACCTAAGTAAGAATTTAAGGACTACTTGTAATTCTAGAGGTAATTATATCCTTTTACAGTGTTTTTAATCAGCCATTTCAGCATTCCATGCATACATAGGCAAAGTTAGTCATAGTGCTACAAGAAAAAGGATAAATGAATAGCAGCAGGAGTTTCATGAAAACAAAACAATTTCCTCAGGACTCAATGCCATACATAAATTCATTCCATCTCCAAGATACAAGAACCCTCCTTTAAGAGATTTCAATGCATTTCTTGTACTTCCAAATGTAATTTTAATTAACTGTCCTCCTGCAGTTCCTTCTACTGTTTGCTTTGCACAGAAATAGCAGGAGAATATCTAAGTAGTTAACGTGTTTACTTAAGAAAAAACAAGAGACCCACAAACCCACACTTATTTATAAGTTTAAAAACTGTATAATTGTTAGGGGATTTTTTTTTTTTAACAGATAACATATATTTTTTTTTTCTTTTTTTTTTATATTTTCCTTTTCTTTTTTCCTGTATTTTATGATATGTCCTGGGAAAATATCAGATATCCATTGTAAAGATGTTTTATTAGACATACACATTGGCTGCATTCAATACCAATCTAAAACAAAACCTAAGCTGATTCTTTTGAATGGTGAAAATCTCACCATTTTTATGTACAGTTAAAAAAAAAGTCCTACATAACCAATAATTTTAAAGACCAGGAAAGCTTGACTAACCTTAGCTCCAGGAAGTACTTCATTTTGCTTTAATGTTAGGCTCAGCTCCATTCTACCAATCAGCTTACTGATCTGTACAGGGTCAGAAGGAGTAATTTCTGGCAAGTTTCTTGTTAATTGCGGATGTGGCTCATAAGTGATTTTTGGGTTCCAGCTAGGTGAAAGCTTTGGCTCAGTTGCCTTAAAATGTTACAGAGATAGGAATTAGAATATATGGCATTTCTTATCAAGAGATGTAAACATGCACTTCAGATAAGCTTATCACACAAATGATAATTTCACACAAATATAAATTTGATAGTGGTATTAAAAAAACACATTAATAACCATGAAGAAACAAGGCACATGAAAATCTGAAACATTAGGCCATCACAAAAAAATGGAGCAAATTTCCACAGAATAGCAAGTTATAGAGGACTTCCACACATTAAACTTGCAAACCGATTCCAGTACAATACATTCTGAATTTTACTCAGTAATAAAGTCTCTATTTCCTTCCCCCTTGTCAAAAATCAACAGAAGTGTTTATGAACGTTAGCAAATACAGATGCAAGTAAAAGTTCAATTTCTATATCCTTTAGAATGAATCTAATACATCAGTGTAACAATATATTCTATGCTTCATCACTTTACATTCTTACATAATGCATTTTATTTTACCAGCTGTGTAGCTGAACACACTGGGGAGGACTTTGTTGATGCGGGAAACTCATCCCAGAAGAAAGAGACACCTGAGAGCTGAAGTAACTTGTGAGCAAAAGCTGTGGGCTGATGTACATTAATTCCAGAGCACTCATCAGCAGTTTCATCACAGTACATAGTTCTGGGAGACAAAAGCAAGGAAATAAAGATGGTAGGAGCATGCAAATTTTTACCTTTATTGTGCCATTTAGCCTCTAAGTTTGTACATGCTCTCTCCCTCTTCAGACTATTTACAATGCCGTAGACTGTCCTGAAAGGAGAAACCACCACTCTCTGGGAATGGGTGGAAACCTTCAATTTTCTACAGGACAATTGCAACATGCTTCTAGTGTAAATATATCCTGGTGTATTACCCTTGTACTTATGTCTAATCTGACTGTAAAATGAAGGAGTCTGCCCATCACTGTTTCCACTCGGACATATGTAACTCTTGCTTCAGAATCCTGTTTTTTGGAAAATATATCATCTAATATTTTTATGTTGTCTACAAGCACTATTTGAAAGTAATATTCAGTGTCAGTATTAAATTTGAATATTGAGAAAATGTATTCCAGTCCCATAAATTTTTGGTGCAAGTCTCCACATAAGAGAATCTGCAGTGGAAAAATACATCTGACTTTCCATAAATAAGATGTATCAAATATCAAAACAGCATGCTATTTATCCCTTTTGAGTAAGAGGTGGCCTGATTTGCCAATAATATCAAATGACTTTGGAGCTTCTGAGAGACATTTTTCATTAATTGTGGAAGTGGTCATTACCTTGTCTTTCGAAAAGTCTAGATCTCTTCTAATTTGATGATTAAATATTGTGCAGTTATAGTTCAGTGGAGAAACTGCTCCCTTGCTCTATAAAAGAGGTAGCCTTAACAGGGCTACTCGAGATCTAGTGTCTAACTGTATATAAATATGTGTTTATGTGCACATGGTAAAATACTTTGTACAAGATGCAGCAAAAAAGTCTTGAAAAAAATATAACTACAGATAGATTTTTCTGAAAGTCTTTACCTTTCAATTCGAATTTCAAGTGCGGTTCCACTTTTAGAGTTTTCTGGCACATGTTCAACTCGCAAAACAGTATCTAAAAAGGTAACTTTCACTCTTCGTAGAACTTAAATGAGAAAATTAAAAGACAGCAAGCACTTAAGTCACTTTACTCAGTAACAACTTTTATAAACCAAATGAAAGGCCATTTTCAATTGGCAAAGTTCTCAATATTTATTTCAGTGAAAACAAATTGCCATTAAGTTTAATAAAGTAACAAGATGTCAAGTGACGATATGAAGTACTACTAAATGTCTAGTATGTACAACCACACCATGAAATGGACTGTAATGGACTTGAGCAAACAGCAACTCAAACCAAGTTGTTCTATGGCTCAACGTGGATGACCCTTAAAACATCTGCTGCATTGCACACCATGTCTCAACTCCTAAACATTGCTATAAGGCACCATGGGTCTTTATCTGTATACTTCTATTTCTAGATCTGATTTTAAATGTTTCCCTTAGCTCAGACATTCCAGCACAAGGCTCTCTATTCCATCACGTGGTCATAAACACTTATTTTCTTCCACTTCAACAACAGCAAGCATAGTTTCTAAAGTATATCTAGCAACATGGTGTGATCCTTGACATACACATCCTAACAAGTCAGCTTTGTGTAAAACAAGTTGAAAAAACATTCTGATTTTCTTCAAAAGCATCAACACTTAGAACAGTAAGTTTGCATGATGTACTAAAACTGGTACCTCCGCAAGTAAGGCACCTCACCAATCATTCACGCACAGATTTACCTCAGTTTGTTCTGGTGTAAACAATGGCCAATTTGGCCCCGAAGAAGGGCTCATTCTGTCGACTGAAGTATGCATACACACATTTTTAAGCATATTCCCCACACACACACCTTGAATACAGGAGCTATTGTCCTGTCTGCCTGTTTACAAGTATAAAGTGAAGATTTGCGAGGAAAGTTAGGGCAAACGAGATGCCATTTTGCAGAACTGACATACAACAAAAACTGTGATGTTCACTCAGACCTCAATAATGAATTCATACCTGTTTCAATAGTTTCTGCAAATTTCTCAAGTCCTTCAAAAGGTTGGGATCCTTCTCCTTGTTCATCTGTCAATTTTTGGCTAAGACACTCTTTTGCAAGCTGCATACTACTGGTCATAAAACTTGACCAATACATAGGTTCAGACCCCGATGCTGTAAAGTAAGAGAAGTCTTAATAAATTTGTCTGTGAACATTTTGAAACAATGAAGACAAAATGAAATAAGTAATACATTTTGGACAACAATAAAATAGTTTCAACAACTTGGTAAGAAGTCATACCTAAAAACAAATTTAGTCATGATCTGTCTTTATGAGATACACTATTTTTAAATTACTTTAATCTTTTTAAACTGCACTGGTGAGATTCTGGTATTTGAAAGGATGAAAGCACTGTTCAAATTAACCAATCTTCAGCATTGCTTTAAGTAAATAATTTCACTCTAAAGTTTAATGCACTGGTATGATTTTGCAGGCATAATCAGCAAAATGAAATAAGAGAAATAACTTTGTTTTTAAGAATTATTTTTGGGTTTCCTACTCCATTTGAAACACACCCTGGATGATGGAGGACTTAACAAGGTTTAAAATGTTATCTTAGCATGTTAATTTAAACATGTTTAAATGTCTAATGCAGACCTGACCTAGTAACTATAAAATAATAAAACAGCATTCCAAGAGCACAGCATGTGTTAAACTGAACCATTTTTTTTAGCAGATAGATTAACTTAATTGAAACTCTATCAGCTAACACCAAGCCTTTTGTGAGCAAACACTATAAATCTAGATTAGAAAAGGTAATAAACTTCAAACATAACACTCCAGTACAGGAAACAAACAGTACAACAAGCACAAATGCAAACATATTAAATGGACAAAACATTCCAGCTTAGCAATCAAATAAAACCAGCACTGTTGATCAAATAGGTTTATTTGTTCACTTTCATTCATTTATTTCTTTCTCCTTATACTACCATTCTTTCAAAGAAATAATCTTAACTGGGAAAGTAAGACTGCTCAAAATTTAGTTCCAGTCAAACAAACAAGAATGAAATGGAGAAAATGTGTTACTTAAAGTAACCTGTGAAAGATGGAGAATAGATTTATGCATTTTTCCATTTATGAAAAGAAATATAGAATAATCAAGGAAAAAATATTGGAAGAAAATATTTTTTTTCCACCTTCTTTACACTATAAAAAGGAAAACAAATTAAAATCCTTCAAACATTCATGCTTTAATTTCCACAAATTAAAAATGCACAGGGATGTCCCACACATGCTATAATAGTAAGTGTTAACAGATTTTCTGGGGGTTTCAGAGTCACTAAAAATTTATCACCAGAATAATCAAAACTAGATCATCTAGATTTGTATGAATATAGACAAACCAGAAGAGCTCAAACAATGCTCTCAGAATTATAACCAAAGCTAATAAGTATTTACAGTAATTATTTCAGACTGTGATAGCAATTAAAATGTATCTGTTATCCAAATATACACACTACATGCAGATTCTGCTATGAAGTTGCTGAAGAAAGCCAGTACCTCACTGAACCCCCTCCTCATAGTCTCACACTGTTGTGTTCTTCTCCTGCCACGTAACAGCCAAGGTCCACATCTACTAATGCTGACTAACAGCACTTGGCACACAATAACCAAAAAAACTAGCTAACAGAAACTCCCTACCATGCTGCACTGTTTCATTTCAAATATGCCTGAAGCTGTTTGGAAGAAAAGATACATCAGTATTATAAACATTGTAAGTTATTTAATACAACAAACAATTAGGAAACACTTGACAGTTTCTTTACAACATTCCCTATTGTTAATGTATGTAAATTAAAGTAACACTTTAAATAATGCTAAGAACTGACTAAAGCAGGTGCAGCCTTTTTCCCTCTGAAAAACTGTGAAGTCTCCTTTTCAAAAATGAAAAAATAACAAGCCTACCAAGCCTTGGTCTTGGCCTGAAGACCATCTCTAATCCTTTTACTTCCAACGCACAGTTATCCTGTAGCAACGATCCCCATGGAACAGATAAAGAAATTGACTGGATAAAACCATCTGTGACTTCCAGAGGTGCATCTGCAGACTCCAGGATCTCATTAAGACACTAGGAGAGAATCAAGAAAAAAAAATCAGCATAATAACAACAATAATGCATATATATGCGTGTGTATGTAAGAAAACATTGATCTATTAGAAAAGGAATTAGAGAAACAATAAACCAGCTGTTTCCAAGTATTTTGATTCCATCATAATTTGTTTCCATTCACTACTGAGCTTTCAACATAATACAGTTTTATCTGTGGCTAGCTATGTAACCTGTATTTTTACACCATATCAACAACTTCTGCTATCCTACTGTTATAAACACCACAATACTAATACAGGTTCATCTGTTCTTTTTCTACCAATACTGGAAGACCAATTTCTAGCAATATTAAGACTAAAAACACGGTAAGTACCTGGTTTCTGTGGCAAGCCTATTTCACAAGACAAATTTTAATGTAACACTCATTTGACCCTTCCCTGCAACAATGGAACAACACAACCAAGTAATCATCTCTTGCTTCATACCATACTTGCCATTTCTAAATTAGATTTTATTGTGTTCAAAGTCATGTTCAGCACTAATTTAAAATTACAAAAATTGAAACTCAGTTGACAATCCAATATTCAACAGAAACTGTTTCATTAATCGAGTCCTTTATAATGACATTATAAGCAAAACTCCAGTCAATCAAGTTCCCATAAGTATCACAAAGAGTGAAATTGATGACAGAAATGGAAGCTCTGAAGCAGTAATTAAGGATTTTGAAGTTTTCTGTAATCCTCAGAAAGGTCGTTTTGCACCATAGTGATTTCATTACAACTATACAGTCCAAAAAAGCCCTTTTTCAAACCAAACACATTTTCCCCATCTATACAAAGAAGGCAGCCCCCTGTTTGCACTAATTCAAATGTTCAGTAATTCCAATTTTCACTAAATAAGAACTATCTAGGCTGCTCTAATAAAATAAACACAATCTCTCACATCAAACTTGGTGAGTGTAACTTTCTGATGTACCCAAGACACTACTGAAGACTGCAGCTGTAGTATTACGAAATAGCATTCTACAGACAAACGTGTGGTTTCAACCTTCCTGTCTTGAACACAAACTTTGATTTTACCTCAAAAAAGTATAAATTCAATATGTTAAAAAAATAAGGAATTAAAAGATGCTTTCAGTTTTTATTTATTTTTAAAATGCTGTTCTATCATCTCTATAGGATGATTTAAAACTAAACTGAACAAAAACTTCGGAAAATTAGTTTTTTTTCATTCGTAAGTCTCCAGTTGTAACTGTCACTTTGTGTTAACTTGTTCTATACTCTCAGTAAATTTGCTTTTAGAATTTTGTCTACTTGTATGCTTTTCTAGTTCCTGTTCCAAAGTCCACTCAAGCAGTAGAAAAAGACACCAACTTAAAAACAGAACTTGAAACAGTTCTGTCAGGGAAGTTTTTAATAATCAAATAATGAAGATTCAAAGACATTAAAATGTTATTTTGAATTAAATGTAATATTTATAGATGTGGCAGTAGCATAAGATAAAGCAAGAAGTAATTATTTGGTATGAAAAAAGAATCAGTGTTATTTTCAAATCAGGTTAAATTACTTGAACCTTTACAAATTAATTTGCTATAAAAGGAAGTAAGCTAGTTATTAAAATGAATTTTGAATAAATCTGACCTCAAAACTTTTTGCTAGCAAGATACACTACAACAAAAATTATTAAATACATTCCTTATTACTTTGAAATAGAAATTTACTATCTAAAAGACAAGAAAAATCAGGCATTTTTATACCTGTTGTGCCTAGAAAGCACTACTTAGAGCATTCTAAGCAAGATTTTAAAACTGAAGCACAGCCTTCGCATCAGGACTTTTTCCCATGTTTGACTGAAAGTATGCAGCTGGAATCACAGCAATACTACCTGCTAAAATACTATTCAGTGTGCACTAACATTCAACCACAAATAACGTGGGATACATTCTGATTTTTCTCAACAGTCCAGGCAGCAAGGGTGTTATGGCAATAGCCCCAGGTATTTCTATCTGTAGAAACTGTAAACACATGTACATCTTACTGCATATTAAGATGAACAAATGTATCCACAAAAATGGATGAGATAATACGCAAAACTACAGTCATCCTGGTGATTCGCTGAGAACAAGCTTACAACAACTAGAGGAAAAAAAGGGGCTGTAGTACTTCTGTGACATCTGTTTTGCAATCTGTCATACACGAGAGTCACGTGCAGAGAACCTCAAACATGTCATTCATTGTTTACAAGTCAGAAAGAAAAATGTTGATCTACAAATGCGAAAGATAACCTAAGCCTTAGTGTACAGACACTTAATCACTCTGTATCCATAATTAAGTATTCATTTACTATTGTCTATAACTGCCTCTATTTCAAAATACTTGTATTTCAAATAATGTCACTTTGACTAGTGAGGACTGCCGTGACACCCACTAGAGGGCATAATAACTCAAAGCCTAACAGCCTTACTGCCAGCCACAGAAAACAAGATGTGGACAACACTGAAAAGGAAGAAAACAACAACTCCCAACACTAAAACCCTGGTAATTTTGAGCATTTCTACAAATGTCTGTCCCCTGCCACTTTCCAACATACTTGTACATATACAACAGGAAAATCATTATCTGAAAATATCATTCACAAGCATTTTAAAATGAACCCAGAGCACAGTATTGTAAAAACGTGTTTTGTCAGTAGCTTGTAAAGCATTAAGCCTGCATAGTTAATCATCCATGCTACTTTTAAAGTCAGTGACTGACCCACAGAAGCACTTAAAGCTCCTCATGACACTCACTTGACTGGCAGGTGGAATGCAGTGCCATTGGTAATTAACCCAAGAAACTTTACAAAACACTACATGGACACAGACTTCTGAATAACTACAGTAGGGTACAAGTGTTTGTATGTGTACAGACACATACATACGTATATATAAATATATACAGAACAGGGCTGAAAAAAACTTCTGTTGGTTCAAAGCAACGCAGCCCACCTGCTAACTCAGCTAAAAGCAGCTTCCCATTTCTTGTCAACACATACTGTCATCATTTCCAAGCCTAGGCTGTGGAGATCCCTAAGAACAGTCCCTGAAGTCCAGCACAACACTGCCAGAAAGAACTAAGGGCCTCCCTGCTGAAGACAAAGCAGAGATAGAACAGGGATCACTATGTGTTTTTATCGTCTCGAGCAGTAGTCAGTAAACAGGATTCTCAGGAACTACAGCAACAATTTCCAATGGTCTGGGCAGCACTGGCTCCTTCTCCCTGAGAAGTCAGCAACTCCTGCCTTCTTTCACTTAAACTGCAAACACCTCTTTTCTCATCCATAATCAAAACCAAACAACAAAACCAAGCCATAGCCAGAAAAATATATCCGTAATAAATGCCCAGATTATTTTTTTTTCAAGTGTTCGCACATCAGAGGAGAGCTCCCTGGATGAGACGCTAATTATGGCTCTAACTTTTTACATAAGGAGGCCGGGTACTGAAAACGAAGTGGGTGGCAGCCGGGGGCAGGCGATCAGCTGGTCCCTCAGCCGCAGCAGGAGCCGAGGGGGCGAAGCGCCGGCATCTCTTACCCACTTATCCAGGGGGACCTGCGTCAGGGAGCCGGTGCCCTGGTAGAGATCCAGGCTGAGCTGCTCCAGGCTGAGCTTCTCCTGCAAGAAGTGGCCCAGGTACCTCTGCAGCAGGTACCTGCAGGCCCTCTTCTTGATGGACTCCGAGAAAGGCCACGGCATGGCGGCGGCGCGCTGGGGGCCGGGCAGCGGGACGGGGCGGCCGGATACAGAGAAGGGGGCGAGCGGCAGCCGCCGGGCCCGGCCTCGCCCCTCAGCGCTGGCTCCCGCAGGGGCTCCCCGCGGCCAGGCACGGCCGGAGGGGCGGCACCGCCTGCCCTCAGGCAGGTAGCTCCATCCTCACGCCGCCGCCGCCGCCATCTTCTCGGCGCCCCGCGAGCGGCGCAGGGGGGGGACGGCGGCGCCGCGGGGCGCGGCCAGGAAAAGGGCTGGGGGGGCGCCCCCTGTCAGCTCTCCGCTGCCGTGCCGAGCCGGGCCGTGCCGGGCCGAGCCGGGCCGATGCGGGCTGTTTGTTTGTCGCCTTCCTTCCCGCTTCGCCCCCCCCCGCTCCGCCGAGCGCTGTGCCCGGCCCCCTGACGTCCGCGAGGAAATGGCGTCCCCGGCGGAGGAGGCGGGGGCGGAAGCGGCCGCGGGAGGCGGTGGAGCCGGGGCCGGGGCCGGCTCTGGCTCTGCGGGGAGCGGCCCCGGGGCGAGCGGGGCGAGCGCTCTTCGGTGCCGGGCACCCGCGCCGGTAGGTGGGTGGGTGGGTGGGCTGCCTGCCGGGAGGCGGCTGCCCGCTCCTCTCCGTGCGACGCGAACCTGCCCTGAGCGGCCCTCCCTCGGAGCCGCCGGGCTTCGGGGGCTGCCTAAGCCTGGGCTGGGTCCGCGTGCGGGCGCCGGGTGGGTTTGTGAGGCAGCGACGGAGGTGGTGGGGTGCTGCGAGGGGTTTGTTCCTGCTGGGGCTGCGCTGCAGGGCTCGGGCAGGTTCCCCGGGGTGTGGGGTAGTGCCGGGGCCGGCTCTTTGTGGTAGCAGGCCGGCTGTGTGTGTCGTACTGGCTTTTACTGCGTAAAAAACAAGGGAATGGCGGTTTAGTGCAGCAAAACAAAAACCTTGTTCTTAATCTGTCCTCATAACCTTTGATAACCCATTTAGTTCACAGACGCTTGGAAATCTGTATTAAATTCATCAATAACAGTGATGAATTATTCGCTAATAGACTACGTTCACCAATTTTCAGCAGCTGTTAATTGCAGTTTTTGCTGGCATCACTTGGCTTTCTTAGTGCATTCTGGATCAGCGAAGTGCAGAGCTAGCTGCTGCTGAATCATAACAGAGCCTTACACAACTCACTGCCAATTGCCTGTGTGTGAAGCAGCAGCTCCTGTGGTAGCTCCTGGGTGCTGGCAGGAACAAAACAGCAAGGTTTGGAGTTCTCTGGGCTGTCTCGAGTTGCCAAATTCACTGAGTCTCCTCTTTTACTTTTTCGGACAGTGGTAAATATGCCTGCTTAAGATACTCCTTTAGTTTTGTGTTATTAATGTCATACATTGAGTGTAGCGGTATAATCTAAAATGCATGTTTCCATATGCAGAATGGAGACTGACTGCAATCCTATGGAGTCTCCCAGTAATACAGGATTTGAAGAGGATTCTGATTATACAGACTTTGAAGGAACAGATGTGAAAGATATGAGACTAGAAGCCGAAGCTGTTGTGAATGATGTTCTTTTTGCTGTCAGCAACATGTTTGTCTCAAAAACACTTCCATGTGCAGAGGATGTGGCGTATATCAATGTGGAAACCAGGGAAAGGAACAGGTACTGCCTGGAGCTCACTGAAGCAGGACTCAGGGTAAACTAATTTGTTTATAATTTCTTATGCCTCTTTGTTTTGAGTAATGATCTTGTTCAAAACGTGCCTAGAGAGATACTTCAGTGGCACCAAAATAACACACACATTTATCTTGTACTTTTATGAAAACCTGTTTTACATGTTTCCCTAGAAAGGGGAACTTCAGTTACTTCAAACAAAGCAAGAAGATAACTTGATGGAAAAACAGGCATTTTTGTATAGACATCTACAAAATGATGAAGACTGAATTAGCCAATGGACATATTTATTATAGGCATAACACTCTGGGTTTCTCAGGTACCCAGATAAATCATTAACACAATATGTATACAACTCCATTTTGTACCATTTATAGTGTTTGTGAGAATCTTACATAGATGTAAGACTTCTTTTCAAAAGTGACAGTGACAGTTTTTACTAATATTTTGAGTTTTGGAACAAAGTATTTGAAACAGCCTAAATACTGTATTACCGGTAGGCCCCGCAGTAGAAAGCACAGACTGCAATTTAAATCAAGTATCTTGTTTGCATATTACTGTACAGCCTGACTGGAAAACTTAAACTTTGTGGTATCTATTTCCCATTGCAAAGTGATCCTAATCACAAAAAATTAACCAATGATTTCTTTGTTACAGATAGTAGCTTATGATTTTGATCAGACTGATGACAGTTTGCAGACACCGTACCACGAAACTGTCTACTCCTTATTGGACTCTCTCAGCCCTGCATATCGAGAGGTGTTTGGAAATGCATTACTACAAAGACTAGAAGCTTTGAAGAAAGATCAGTCATGATTTACCCTGAAGTGAAGAAGATCTAATACTAGAAGGAATTCTTAGTATGAGGCACTGCAATCTTTCGTACAAACACAGCCACAAACATCTTAAGCTCAATTTCTTGCATTAACATCTGCTATATACTAGTACTGATCTATAGCATTTTGCTTCAGAGGATTTGTGCATATCACAGTGCTATTGATAAACTGTAAAACTACTAAACTTATTTTTTCTTTTTGCTGAAGGTGAGCAAATAACTTGCTTCTCACAACATTTAAAAAAATTTGTTCTCTTCAAAATGTTACTATCCAAAACGCTTGAAAATACGTAGAGACTGAATATTACAGAGGCAAGTAGTAATCTCTTTTTGGCGTATGCTTACTGATCATTGTCATATATGCTTTTTAAAATAGAAGTTAACTGTCTAATTAACATCTAGTAATTGCAATTGATTGGGTAGAACAGGCAATTATTTTCAGTTTAAAACAGATCTTTTTTGCATAGAATAGAATTTCAGCTTGATTTGCTGTGCATAAATCTGAAAATTCTAAGCTTCAGTAGCAAGAAAGATGACTTTTGAACAGTTGAGTGTTGATTATATAATAACAGCACCTGAGTTAAAAGGAAAGCTCGGTATTGTTTGATCTGTCTGTGTCTGTGTCAACTAACACACTCCAAAGAGTGAATGAGATGTACTGCTACTATATGAATGTATTGTCTGAATTGCAAATGAGCTAAGCACAGAAGTAAATTCAGATGTAACAGGCTACATTCCCTAAAGACGGTGTTATATATGATATATATGTATGTATGCTATATTGTAACTGGTTGGAAGGTTTGAAAGACATTTTAGCCTGTTTACTGTTCTGAATGTCTGTTTACATGATGTACAGGATATACCCAAGAGTATTTTTGCTTCAGCCTTTACTTTCTATAATACAGTACTTTGGTACTCCTGTTTTTCAACTTTTCTCCCTCGATTGTACAGCATCCTCTCCTAATGAATAATGAGTAAGCACTGTAATGTTACTTGCATTGTATTGGTTTGAAACCAAAGGTTGTATGAAATTTGCTAAGGCTAATACAAGCTGGAAGGTGTAACTTGTATTTTCTACTTTAAAAATGATATAAATCTCTTTATAAATCTATTGTATTGCTGTAACTTTTCAAGTACGTATTGAATGGTAGACTTTTTTTAAAAAGATACTGTTGGCTAGAAATACTAGAACTTCTAATCTAGCATTTTGTGACTGTCATACTTTTTGTATTCTTGTATTACTCAGTATTTGTGCATCTTAATTTATTCTGCCATGTTTAGGTGCTAAGTATATGCAGTAGCTTTCTTGGAGTCACACTTAACAAATACATCAGTTCCAGTGATTTCAGTAGACCTATATTGGCTTACACCTGCTGAAGAATAATCTAATTAGAGAGGCCGCATAGAGCTTTTATAATAGCTTTGGGGTAGTGATGTTATAACTATGACTGATGAGACAACTGCAGTCAGTGCTTCTGTTTTCTAGAGCTTGATTTCTTTATCTTGTTAGGTTGACACTTGGGATGTTAATCCTTTGCTCCAGGGTATGAATCTATGCTCTAAAAATTGTTCATAGGCTCTCTTTTGCACACAGGTCTGTGGCACGTGGTTAGTCCTCTGTGAGGAGAATGTACTTTACTGAATTTATATTTGAATATTTTCCCTTGCAATTAATTTACTTGTTCTATTTAAACGAGTAAAGCATTAAACAAATGCAAACACCAATGTGTTGTAGCTTTCTTGGGAGGGGAGAGGGGATGTGAACAACCAAAGTTATTCTTTCCTTAAACACTTGTTAACAATCTAATATTTAAGAACTATTTCCAAAATACCTCTGGCTGCAAACTTGTATCCACTGAACCTGTCATGCAAAGATATGGTAGGTGACTGTAGAGGGACTTGGAAAGGAGGCATGACAAATACAAGTGGAAAAAAATGACAAAGATAATGTTACATTGCCAAGAACTTTTTCATAGACATATTTAAAATGCTTTGTCATTTCAAGTGCTTATTATAAACATAAGCTGAGAAATACTTCTAAAACATATGGTTTGTAGGTGTTACCAGAATAAATTTATGTTATTTCTTGTACTGAACTATTAACGTCAAAAGGGGAGAGCTATGTTATTCCACAATTTCTTATTCTGGGTTTATGAGTAACGCGTTCTCTGGTCCTTATACTTAAAATTGTTGCTTGAAGGGAGCTTATTTGAAGCATTCACAGTGAACAATTTTAATAGGTCTCCTTAGACCAGTTCATTGTAATTTTTTGAAACTGAATAAATGCTGCTCGGCCTAGTGCACCTTTCCAGAACATTTAAGATTATGCGTTATCATTGGAAGAACGATCATTGAAAGGTAGTGTTGGTTGCTAACAAATTACCAGTGATTAATTACCTAAAAAGCCTCAAAGGCTGCTTACTATCCAAAGGATGTCTAATACCATAGCTTTAACATAGCTTTAAAACTTTTTTTTTTTCTCACAGAAATGCTAGATTTTGTCTTCATCAGTGTCAAGAAGTTATGAATAAACTCCCTCCTTTATTGACCGCAGGTTTTCATGTTTGTTGTAGGATAGATTGAATTAGGTATGAAAAAAAGTATATGTACATACTAAGTGCCTGATTATATTTGTGATAGTCCTTGAGTTCCTCAGCAGAGCTCTGAAAAGCAACTCCCCAGATGAAATGTTTGCGTGAGGACTGCTGTGGGTACGGCCTCTGGAGATGGCCATGTTGAACTCTGTGAGGAAGTGGCCTTACAGAGCTGCTCATTACTCGTTGCTCCCTGCACGTTACTGCCTTGCCTTCCTGACTCATTCTCGATTGATCTTGATTCACCTGAGGAAGATGATGGAGGCAGAGATGAGAAAGGCACACTTCCACTCCATGCTCAGGCAGGCAGGCAGGTTCACAGGTAAAACACCCGAGGCAAGGCTACGCCAAGGCTTAGGCTACACCAAAAGTCCCCATAGGCGGCCACCTGCTGAAACTCCCAGGCCAGCAGCAGCCGGCTGGAGGGCAGGATGCCGGTGTGCGGTCCCGCAGCCTTCAGCCCGTGCCCGCAGCGCTCCGCGCCGGCTGTGAGGGCGATGCGGCAGCGCCCGGCCCCGCCTGGCTCGGCGCAGCCGCTGCCCGCCCTTAGCAACGGGCCGCGTCGCCGGCTGGGGCTGCGGCCATGGAAGCGGGGCTCGGAGCCGCTCGGAGCCGGCGGATCTTCCTCAACCACCTCGACTCCTACTGCGGCCGCAATATCGGCGAGGTGACGGCGTGGCGGCCCCCGGCTGCTCTCCTGGCCGCCGGGCGGGTGTCCGGCCGTGGTCACCTAAAATGGCTGCTGCGGAGGGGGACTGGGGGCAACGGGGTGAAGACAGGCGGGAATGAGAGCAGGAGGTGGAGGTGTGCGTAGAGCAGGTCGGGACTGGGGCGGCAGCTGCGGGCTGTGGTGAAAGATAATGCTTGGAGATAACATCTCCCTGAGGTAACGCCTTCTGGAGAGGAGTCAGGTTGAGGAGAAGAGGCATCTGGGGACACAGCAACACCTTCACCTCTGAGGCTTAGGGCAAGCGGCAAGATAAAATGTCGCTGCCGAGTTCGTGCAGTCCATAACATTTCCCTGCTTACCCAAGTCGTATTCTGAGCTACACTGCCTGCAACAGCATCTAAGCTAGTCAGCAGCATTGGTGTCTTCCCAAGACTATGAGAAGCTGCGTAGTGCAGTCCCAATGTGATACATATTTGCATACAAATGTGTGTCTTGTATATTGCAGTATTTATCCAAATGTGTTGTTGGAGCATCACTAGAAAGCGTAGAGGAAGAGGAGGAGGAGGATGAAAAGAACTCAGCTGCTGAAGTTTCTACTAGGCCAAAGGAGGGAGTCTACCAAATAGTTGGTACCCTTTCTAAGCCAGGAGGTACTAAACCATGTTTTGCAGAGGAAACATATGCAGTAAGTAATAATCTTATTTCAGGTCATTGTTAGGTAACGTTAGGAATATTGCAAGTCACATAAAATGACCAACCGACGTTAATAAAGTGTTCTCTTGCTGCTGGAAATTGTATGCATATTTTACTCCCTATGCTTCCTGCACACTTGTTTCCACCCTGCTAGTTCTCATACAGAAAAAGTTGAAAGAATCCAGTCTTAAAATATATATATATATATATATATTTAATGGACAGGATGTTATCAATCCTGATAATCCACAGGTCTGTTTTCTTTTTCTTTCAAAGCACACTCTCTTGTGTCTCCTGTTTCTTTTATCAGCTTAGGTAGTAGTACTGGAATCAAAGTCAGTGTCCTCCCATCTTAATTTTTCACTGAATTCACAGCTTTCGCTAGCAGCTAATTGTTCTGAATACCTGCATCTTTGTATATGTGTCCAGAGTTTGGTTAACTGAAGGAGGCTTGTTTTAAAGAATGTAATTGCTTAATGTTTTCTGAAACTAAAATTGACTCTGTCTCAAGCTGCTTATTATCCAGAATCTCTTCAAAATTTTGAAAGTTTTGTTCTGAACTTCTATCAAGATGAGCTGTTTAATCTGAAAATTATGGTTAGCTATATTTAATCTCGCCCACTGCTGTCACGCAGAATGTTTGTTGGATTTGTTCAAGTGTTGCAGACAATCCACATTTAACAAAGACGGGATGTTGTTTTGCAAGGAAACTGACATTTTCCTATGTCTTGTCCATTCTGCCAGCTGATCCTTGCTTAAAATACCTGTAAAAGTCATCGATTTTTTTTTGTGATACTAATAATTATACTGAAAATACAAATCCTAAAATAGCACTTAAAATTGTACATACTTCTGAACTATATTAATGTCTACTTCAAATCAGAAGCTTCAGCATTTAATTTTCATTTCATCATCTTACTTTTATCTGACAGATTTAGTTTGATATCAGTCATATGAATTATTCTAGCATCCTTTTCAGAAATCTATGTGCAAGAAAACTGCATTCTATCTATCAGAAAAATAATTTTGAATAGATTTTCCCCCCTTCTTTCCTGTGTTTTCTAACAAGAAGTTTTAACTATTTTTCCCACAGGTCTCTTCTCAGAAAGAGCTCTTAAGTTATTTGCTTGAATGTGAGATTATTTTATATAACATCACTGAGGATGCAAATCAAATTGAAGAAGCTAAATGGGCTGCTTCTGGTTAGTATAGCCATCGACTGAACAGAAAATTGTTTGCTATATAGCCACCAAAGTTTACGAGAAATGTGTAATGAAATGACCTTGGATTTATAGTTTACTGTAATATAAAACTGGCATCCTTGATAGGGAAATGCTGCATGAATTGTTCAATTAATTAGCAAGGGACCATTGATTGCATTTTAGCATTCATAAGCTAGAGAAGCTGTCATAGAATGGTCTGACACTTTAAATGACATATCTGTGTAGGCAGCTATTTCCATAAATAACTGTCCACAGCCATCTTATTTATTTGTGTTTGAAGGTGGGCAGAAAACTTGCTCCTTTGGTATTCAAATAATGTTTAATATTTTATATAATTATTTTAAGTTTTGGCTTAAAACTGCAATGAAAAATACCATTTGGTCTTTCTGCAGTTTCTTCCTGATTGATACAACCAAATTCTAATGGGTATATGGAATCTTCTTATGCCGACAATGCAAAATTGCTCTTTTTATGATAGTTAACCTAAACTATACATTTCCGTGTATTGTCTAAATACTTAAGTAACATTGTAAGTTCAAGGACTTAACAAAGTATCATCCACATGTAATTATTTTGTTCTATATAAAATTCAAAGAAAAAAATCTTATTTTTGTAGATTTGTTTCAATTATAAAACACTTTTATTTCAGTATCTTTGTAGTCAATAAAGATAAATAATTTTCTAGTATAGATTGTTTCTTTTTTTCTTTTTCCACAATATTTGTTTCTATAGAGATTATATTCATTAGTGGTAACGTGATCCTTTCTTCCCATTATTTTTCTATTTGTTTTATTATTCATTATTGGTTTATTTTTATTTTATACCAAGCAAAATAAAGAGCATTTGCTTCAAACTACATAACACAGAACACTATAGCATAAATGTCTGTACAGGACCTCTACAGAGAAACAAATATATGGATTCAGTAGAACAGTTTACACCAAATTACATCCTTTGCTTTTGTTTACCAGCCCTACATACAGAAATAGAGCATTTTGCGACACCAAAGGTATTCATCCTCATTTCAACAGTAATGACCTGGGCAAAAAGCAAACCCCCTGACCCAGTAAGTAATAAGAAAATATTTTTTTTAAGTGAATTCTTTTAAGTGAATACTTCCATTTAATGGAAAATATTCATTGAATTTAATTAAAGTATTTCAGTATGTACTTCCTTACTAGCAGATACGGTTAGTGTCAGCAAGTATATTTTTTTCTCACGATCCTTTCATATGAAATCTTGCTTTCTGTCGGAATTGTTAAATCTATTCCACTGGATAGAGAGGTTTAGACGTTGAGCTACAATGATAAGGAGATATACAGGAAGATATTAGGACTGTGTATACATGCTAACTATCCAGTGAAACTTAGAAGTTTCATGAATTTCAAATGAAAACAAAATAGATGTTTTGTAACGTTTTTAAAAACTTGTTTTATCCATCTAGGCCTTTGACATTTGTTTTGGTTTAAAGCATGTATAACAGTTCCTTTTTTTTTTTTTTTTTACTTCCTAGGATGATTCTGAGATTCCTTTTACTGAGGAAGATTATCGCAGAAGAAAATCTCATCCTAACTTTATGGATCACATAAATGCTGAAAAACTTATTCTCAAGCTTGGGAAAACTGTACGTAAAGATCTTTGTGGGGAGAGAAGAGAAAAAGTTTGGTCATCTTAGAGCATTATCTTAATGTTAGAAGTTAACAACAATTTGAATAAATTTTGAGTGTTTTTTTTTTTTTTTTAATAAATGTGAATAGCAACGCTTATTAATAAAATATCAAGAAGGCCACGTTTTTGAAATAAAACATATACAGTATACATAATAACATACACAATACAGATTCCTAATTTTCTCTCTTTATTTATTTATTTATTTATTTATTAGATAGTGGATGAATCATGCTTTTCTCATTTGATGCAATACATTGTTTCATTGGTTGTATGAGAGTGAAGTAAAGCTGGAGACTGTGAGGGAAAATCTCAAGGATGATTTTAGACCTATCCCCCACTTAAAACGTTTTATTCAAATAAAACAAACCAACCGAACAAGCCCAGAGCTGATTCTACTAGCTAAAATGTGACATCTAGTGGTTTTAATGAATATTACACAGGAACTTGAAGGTCTTTACCAGTGACTGTATAAATGGAGCTTGCCTGATCATTTGTGGTGTGTTTTTTTGTTGTTGATGTTTGTTTGTTTCTATTAAGTATATCCAAGTCATCTCAAGTAGTACCTTCTCATATGTGTGATTTGTGACACTAAATATGTATTTTTAGAGAATTTTGACTTCTTTTGGAGGTTTGTATTTCACTGGGTGCCAAACTATTGTTGCTTTCCCACACAGAAGCTACTGCGAGTTAAATGATAGAAGATCCAATTAGTTACCTGCTCCTTAGTGTAGATGAGAAATGGCTCCTCCTTTGCTTTCATGAGAGGCAAGATTTTCCTGGTGGGAGACAGAAATTACTATGTGCCTTCTGGGGCATGCGTGCAGTCTGTCCAAAGCAAACTTGGGAACTGCTGCTCTTAGGTTAAAAACAGTTTCTTTCTCTCCTAGTACTACACAAGCAAACTTAATACGGGAGCTTTTGTGCTCTCTGCAATGTCTGATTTTAATATTCCATGTGATTACTAACAAGCTGTTGTATTCAATTGAGTTGAGATGGTTTTTATTACAAAGATAGAAACACATTGCATGGATAACATACAGTGATGTATTATTATTTTCTGGCATCCCTGTATATGATGCTTTGCTTATGCAATCAAAGATTGACTAACAGTGTTGTTGGTTTTATATTTCTGAAATAGTATAAAAAATGTAGCAAACTATGTTTTTTTTCCACACACAAAAAAGTTGATCTCAAGTCCTAGCATTTATAGCCTCTGCTGGTAAATGCAGGTTCTGTTATGTAGATGTATAATGTCTAAGATCTTTACAATATCAGAATTATTTAATACTTTTGTTTAGAGTTAAAAATGTCTAAGCGACTGGTCTTAATTTAAAAGATTTGCTTGAAATTTCCCTCCTTAAGATGGTTTAAGTATGGGTTATTCACTGTGTGAAACCATCCTCAACACTGATCCAATCAGTTTCATTTTATGTAAACAGTCATCAAGAACAGGCAAACATATGACCAGGTTTGCATAATCGTCAGCAAAAAATATGAGGGTCAATTGTGATGTATCATTAGAAAAACACTTTATAGTCCACTGATTTTGTTTGAAATTTTATATCAAAATGAAAGCAGAGTGATTATAAAAGTATTGAACCTGCATTTCCCACTTCTTTAGACAATCAAATGCAAGTATAATGCAAATAGGGAAAAAAAAAAGCTTCAATGAATTTCATTGTTACATTTCTTGTAAAAAGAAAGTTGAGGCATAAATTATGCAGATCATTTCATTATTATAAGTAACTTCCGATTTCTTAACTTTTAAAAGATTTTTGAGAATTTCAGTTCAAATGAAGACAGGTCAATTCTGAGTAATGTTTTTTGTTGTTGTTGTTTTAAGGAAATATTAACAATATGTCTTACAAAACTACAAGCTATGCAACAATTGGTCTAATTCCAAATTTAAGTGATATAACTTGAGAAATTACATACTAAATATATAAAGTTTCAGTGTAAACCATTAGGAGTACAATAATTTTATAAATACTTGTTGTTTTTACTTCACAGAATAAACATGTATTTTCAACTTATGTTGTTGCTTCAGGACTTCAGTATGGAGCTGGGGAAGGTGCCTTACACTACTTTTTTAAGGTAGATATCTAAGCATTTTGGGGGGGTTATTTAATATCTAATGGCAAATTGCAATGGAATTAAATGCATTTCTAATAGCTTTGGTATCATAAGTGTAATGTTCTTGTGAACAGAATTCATTATTTGATCCCTTAGAAAAATATTTTAGCTACAATTGAAGTAATTTTCACTTTATTTTTTGGATCTGCTTTTGTTTGTTTGCTTTGTTTTATTTTCATAATTTTAGAACAGTATCTACAAGTGCACTTTATAATGAGAATGACTATCAGATCAATGGAACCAAGAAAAATGTCTTTCTTTTCAACATTGCATTCCTTTTTTTTTTCCCAAGCATTTTTTTTTTGGGGGGGGGGGATACGAAGTAATAAAAACATTTGTCAATACCAAAGAGTATCCTTTTAAAAAATAATAAAAATTATTATTTTTTTTTTTTGGCTGCCAGTATTTCTCAAAATTGTTTACTACAGTTTCATCAGTCATTCAGTAAATGGAATTTTATACTCCTAAATATATAGATTTGCCACTACACAAATATACCATATTAAATCTAACCATTTACTTCTAACTTTGTTGTCAATTTGTAATTTCAGATAGGTTGGCTCAGTGAGGCTACTGCAATTCCTGTTTTTGGACATGGAAACAATTTTATTCCAACCATTCACGTTCTTGATTTAGCAGCGTAAGTTTCACTTGGACAGTGATTGATAGTTAGCTAAGTAACAAACCCAATAGCAGAATATTGAGCTTTTTAAACTGGGGCAGAGAGGGTTTAAGAATACTATTTGGCCCATCTTATTGAGGCAGGCAGAGACTTCAGTATCTTTGGTACTAGATATTCCTACGGGAAACCTGGGTCTATTGTACAGGTTCTGTGCTTTTAAGAAATTACTGGCAAGGCTGGATATAACGAGTAGTATCACTTAACTTGCACAGAACTAGAAATGCATCACGGACTCTACAGCTTAAATTAATATGTTGTACAGGTGTTGCTTTTTATCCTTTGAACTTCTTTACAAATAAAATATCTATCTTTATTGAAGGTAATATCTTCTTTATTGAAGGTAATATGCATGAAAATATTGTGCTCTGAGTTTTCCAAAATTAAATGTAGTCATTGTATTTGGACAGCTTCTGAATTGCATCTAACGCGAAAAGTCCCAGTATGCTCCTATACTGACCAGCCTTGACGTTCCTATGTTTCAGAGTGTTACAGAATGTAGCAGACCACAAGCCAAGGTTTAACTATATACTTGCAGTAGATGAGTCTATGCACACTCTTCAAGAATTAATAAAGGTAAGAGATTTTATTCCTTTTCCTTTTCTTTTTTTTTTTTTTTCCAGATATTTATAAGATTTTTCAAACTGTACATTTTCATTGAAGTAGATGTCCCTAAGTCTTCCTGAATTATCTTGTGTAATAAATAATAAACAAAATAATTTTGAAATCTACCAAGACTTTTGTCCTTTAGACAAAATGTATTACTTTGACCTCTTTCTGCAGAATTAACTTTGAAAGTATTATCATTAACTTAAACTGAAATTTTACTTAAAACTGTGCTGAGGTGTTATGGGATTCACAGTACTATAGTCAGATACACAGAAGTCTTTAGAATATTTTTTCTTTTGTTTGTATGAAGATATTTTGTTTTTCCAAGCATTTTGAAATGAACTCTAGAAATAGTCTGGATGACACTATTGAACTGTAATTTACAGTGAGACTCAAGAGTTGAGAGAAGCAGCTAATACAGTGTAACAAGAGATTTTCCCATGTAGATTGAACAAATGTTACATAAGAACAGCGCATTCTTTTTCAGTGTCAAAGAATATTTCATGGAACTGCCTTGTAGGAAGGTCACAACAAGATGTATCCCTTGTTTTGGTTCAGGCTTAAAGGGTCTCACTGAAAAGTTAATAGTTGAAAAGTCCACCTTGTATAAGTGACCATAATTCAACATTCATGTGGAAAAAGCAAAGGTCAAAATAATCTTTATAGCTGTGGCCAACTATAGGAAAGAGCATTATATAAAAATGAGCATAAAAGACATTAAAAATATTAAATATTTAGAGAAGAAATGTAGAAGCTATTGAAACTCACATTATTAGATGTATAAGGCCATTGCATGCTACTTATTAAGAAAAGATTGGGAAAGATAAAATGATAATTGGCATGGCTGAGGGAAGCAGGATGGCAGACTTCAAAAAGTTAGTTATGTCCTGAAGAAGAAAAATCGTAAAAATCTGGCTGGATAAGAGAAACAAAACAAAACAGACTTAAAACAATATTAAAGGTCAATTATCAGAAAAGACCTAAAATTAATATCCTTCTTTTTTTTTCAAGCCTTTGAAGAACAAAAAGCTTGCCAGGAAATCTGTAAGGCCAATCAATAGTATAAAAGGGTCACTTACAAAAGCCTAAGCTGTAGCAGAGATATTTTGCATTTAGTGAGTATAGGTAAGAATTATGAGAAATACCTTGAGAATTACTTTAAACATACCACAGCTGTTTCTAATTTAGGAAGACTCTGAGCTGAAAATAGTCAAAGATTAGGAGAGCATTTGGAAGAAGTATCATGCATGCTTTTCCTACTCTTACTTTCATTTAGGTGTCCACTAGCTGAAGCTGTTTGAGACAGAATACTGGATATATTTGGTCTAGTGCTCTATAGCTTTTTCTGTTATAATTTTACGGAATCTAGCATGTTTTTTTGTTTTGTTTTGTTTTGTTTTTTAACCTTTTTTTAAAGGACTGCAGGAGTGATTAACTTCTGGTTGATGATGAAATGAAACTGAAGAGTTAATGCTGGCATTCCATTGATCTGAAAATCTTTCCTGAATGTTAACAGAAATACTTATAAAATCTGAAGTGACAATGCTAAGAAATAAGATAGGTCTTCAATTTGATCTTAAGCAGTAGGAATTTATAGACTTAAGAGCTTTGAAGCACTTGGCTATTTTTTGTTGTTGTTTGGTTGGTTGGTTTTGTTTTGTTTTATTGCAGCTACTAAAAAGGAAGTGATATATAGCAAAACAGAGATGTTTAATACTAACATTAAAGTTAATGTTCTTTGATCTGTAATTCCAATCAGTGTACTGATTTTTTCAGGTATAGTGTAACATAACATTTAGAGCACAGATTTGTTTTTTTCCTAAGAATCTGATTTGATATGTGCCTTACCTTATTTTTTCTTCTTCTTTATAGTGTATCAGTAAAAATGTTGGACCAGGAAAAATTGAGAAGATTCCAAGAGAAAATGCATTCTTGAGTAAAGAGTTAACTGTTAGTAGTTTTATTTTATTACTTTTCCTTTTATTACTTAAGGAAAGGATCTAAACCTAAAGAAAATAATGTGAAGTATTATATTATGAAATGTAATTTATTTTTTTGTATTTTATTATTAAAATATATTTTATTTTTTTACCTCAATTAATACTGAGGTACTACTAAGGCTGACAAACACAACATATGTAAATGATCATCTTCATCTATTTATGTGGAATGAACTGTTCATAGGAGAAATACATAAATTAAAAACCTCCTAGTTTTAAGGTGTAAAATGAATTTATGAAAGAAGTTTTTTTCTCCTGCAATAATGAGACCTCTGTATAGTACCAAATAATTGCTTAATGGTTAATAATTTGATAATTCTCAAGAATACTTAAATATATATTAAAAATGTATTTTTAAAAAAAGCTTAAAACGTATATTTTGCACTTCATGCAAACATGCTTTCCCTGTGCTTACATTCTTTCTACACGCCCCCCCCCCCCAATCTAGTCTTTAGTTTAAGCCAACAGTGTTATTTTAACATCCTAACATCCATAGATTGCATCTTTAAAGTAAATGTAGTTTTCCTCCCTCAGCAAACACATTTGGATATTTTGCTTGTGAACTTACAAATGGAAGCTGTATTTCTGAAAGAGACTTTCAACATTAAGTGGGTTGCTCAGACAGGATTGGTGGAGAACATTGAAAGGATTGTTAAGGAATACAAGCAAAGTCGAGGACTTCTGGTAATGGCTTGGTGTATGCTGTTTTAAAGTGCTCTATTTTTTCAAATATAAATAGCTATATAAACACAAGCTTTATCTTTTTAAGTAAAAATGAACAGAAGACTGACAGATGAAAAATAAGTGAACATAAAATCTGAAAATTCAATTGAAGAAATTAATTAGACAAGATAGAATATTAATTAAGGTAATCACCTAATGTTTTCTGTTATGCCTAAAATTGCAATCATGTAAGTGAAAACAAGCTTCGTGATGGAGAAGCTGCTGCTTTGAAATTAGTTTCTGTAGGCAATATATGGCATTCCTGGTATATTAGACTTCAAGAAAGCAGTAACTGTGTATTTTATTTAAGATTTTTATGTCAGAGTCAGTAGCTAGGTGAACATTTTGTGTCCTTCATTATACTTAGTAAGTCAATATACTTAACTGCAATGTGGCTTTCATTTTACTCCACTCTGTTGTATAATGTAATGAGCAACTTTGCTGTTTCCTATGTTATCTAAATATTTAGCATTTCCATATTCAAATGTATAAGGAAGTAGTTATTTAAAGGTGCATAAAAATGCTTGCATTCATTCAAGTATTGATTGTCTTTAGTATGATAAAGCTATTCAGCACGTCTGTATCATGTTCAAACTATGATAGGTTCAGGAAGTGTAAAACAAAATATAACTAACATAATTTGTTCAAAGTTTTTTCTTTGAAAGTCCCTGCATACATCCAAAAGGATTATCAGATCTGTGTTTGTGTTAAACTACTGCATCTGTGTAGGTATGCCTGCAATTCAAAAAGTTTGATGTATAATAAAGGCATACCATGTGGTAAGTAGAAGAGGGAAGGCTAGCTAGACCTCTGTGCCAGTCACAACTCTGAAAAAATTCATTTGCCAGGTTTTGTTAGAAATTATGTTAGAGATTATGTTAGAAGTTAATGAATTCATTAGGTTTATATTAAAAATACTGTCAGGTTTACTGAATTGGGATATGAACTTAATGATGTATGGTTTTGAGTTTATTGCGTGATATTTATTAAATGTATTTTGTAACTTAGTGATTCAACCATGGGCAAGATAGGCTGAAATGAAAAATTATTAACTTAAGATGGTGATGAATCTGAAATTTTTGAGGTCAGAATAACTATGGTGATGACAGCAACTCTACCTCAGCTGGAAAATAAAGTGATTGCATTTATATAGTAGAATATCTGCCACCTATCTCCAAAATCCACTGCCTATAAGATTGTGTTATGTCTCTTTTAACCATTTAACCTCTAATAGTGCCACTGTAAGTTGGTCTGTTAGGCTGCTAAGTAGAAATATACCTTTTTCTCCAAAGCTGAAGTTGTACCATTGAGTTAACTGCATTACTCAAAAGCAGTGGATGATATAGACCATGCTCGGTGTAAATAAATCTAAAATACATTTTCAGTTTTAATTATAATAGTTATTTCCTATTAGTTATACTGAAAATATTGTACCTTTTAAATAAAAATTTCAGTAATGTTTGATTGATGTTACATCTTTTTTTTCCCCAGCCTCTCAAAGTTCACATCCACGGTCCGCCTGGGATTGGCAAATCTACCATCGCTGAAAAGCTCTGCAAACACTACAAGCTACATCACATTAAGATAAAAGATGTGATTTCTGAAACAATAGCAAATCTGGTGTGTTACTAGCTGTTTTTTAGTATTGCTATTATTTTAGTTTCTGTGACTTTAAAATGTTTGCCATTGTTTTAAAATGAATTAAACTCCATAATTTAGTACTTTAAGAGTTACCAAAGGAAATAATCATCATATTCCAACAAAATGTTTTGAAAAATAATAATATATTGATTGCTTTTTAAGTCCACCTATAACTGTTGGTATTATTTACTTTCTTGCTTTCTTTTCTGATGTGAAAAAATACATTACCAAAACAATTTTAGATTTTAAAGTGGAAATAGCTTTCAACATACTGATCATCTCTGGGGATGCACTGAACTCTTTTTTAAAGATTTAAGGTTGCTCAGTCTCTCATAGTCCAGGAGCATATGTGAAATTCATTGTTGTTTTTTTTTTTCCCCCCATTTATTACATCTGTGTAGAAGAAAAGTTGTCCGTAGAATTTCCGAGCCTATTCACATTTCTGATCTTGTCTTCAGGAGAAAATTGTGGCTCCTAAAGAAGTGGACTATGACAGTGTGGGTGAGGAGGGAGAAGATGAAGAAGACGAAGAAGAGGGTACAAATGTAGAAGAAGCACATGAATTGTTGGCTGGAATTAAAGAAAGCATGGAGCAGAATGCAGGTAGGAAATATGAAGTAATAAAAGGGGACCATCTTTCTATTTCTTTATACATTTTATATAATTATTTTTAACCCCATAAGTTTATATGTATGTGACTGAATGTTCAGAATCTTTAGATTCTTAGCCAGATTTTTTTTTCTATCAAGTTTTCTTCTTGGAACAGAGAGCATAATTTAAATAATATAAAGTAAAAAGTGAAGTATGTAATTAGCAAATTTGCAACGAAAACTATTTCAGCAAGAAAAATAATGGCAGTTTTCTGCATTCTTTGTTTTGTTTAAAATAATAATGCCTTTTAAGATGTAATATTTTAATGATATCAATAGATTCTAATTTTGCCTCAGCTTTTAGAAGTCTTAAATATAAAAAAAGAAGCTGGAGTCAATCATTGCAAGACAAAAAAAATCAGGTCAAAACAAACTTTACTGCCATATATTTGCTCCACAACGTATGCTAAGTTAATAAGTCACTTTATATCTCAGTCTATTAATCTGAAAATGAAACTTGCAAAACCTATTTCACATTTGTTTTTGCAAGAATTTGTCTCATGGTTAATTGTAAATAGAAAATGATTGCTTTGTAACATACTTTTTTCTATTCTATTTCTTTTCATATCAAGATCTGACTGCGTTATTCTAAAATGCCTAATTTCATGTTTAGTAGCCTTAAAGTTCTAATACTTATAACATTGTAAACACAGGTGTCATTTTATTTCATAGCTACACTTATATTCTATAAATCTCTTAACAGCATGTAGTACACACAATGACATAATTTTTTTGGAGTTCAGAAAGTGTCTCTGATGCTCTTTGCTAATATGTGTGAACATGTTAGTAAATAATTTCAGGTATTTCTTTTCCATAAACTAGGTTCCTATTAACCTTCTTTGTGTTTTAGGTTGTTTAGATGATCAGTATGCTGTTAAACTCATTAAAGATAAGCTCAAATCTATGCCTTGTAGGAATCAGGGATATGTTTTAGATGGGTTCCCAGAGACCTATGACCAGGCAAAAGAGCTTTTTAACTGTAAGTACTGCTGCTTTTGTTTTTATTGCTGTTAATATTATCATTATTTTTCTCAGTGCCGTATTACTTGAAGTGCATCAACACTGTTTTGACAGCAGAGCAAGGCACAAAACAGTTGTTTTCACATGCTGCTTAAAATTTAAGGATTGTAATGAATTGTTATGCACCTTAAACAAGACAGTTTTCAGATGATCTTGGCTGGCAATGTCCTAAATAAATGACCAAATACAGAGGATACTTTCTGTGTTGATATACTGTGTGCGAGAAAGCTGTAAGGCAGACTTTCTTCATAATATTAAAGGGCTGCTTAACAGGGGGATCCAGACAGCTCACCAATACATATTGTGTAAACCAAATTAGAGTGGGTATATTAGATGAGCTTCACTGGATATGACTTCTGTGGAGCTCTGCAACATACATCTCAAATTGTGAGCTAGCACTGTCTATGCATTAAGACCAAGAACCATCTCCATAAATTAAAGGGTATGATTTTAAGGAAAACAAAATTCAGTCTTATTCATTTTACTATGCTGGGCTGTAAATCATCTAGCTTAGCTGATGCTCAAGTAGTTGAGCAGACTATCCATATCAAGAATAGCAGACAATTAACAGCAGAAACCATTTTAACCATACCATAGCAAACCATTTCTACTAACTAAGCTCTGTCACTGGCAGAAGAAAATATGGAACAGCAGGAGAAGCCAGGGTAAAGTAGTATGGACATATTTTGAAACTGTGTATGAAAGTGCATGCTCTGCTGTATAGGTAAAAAACTGTTAGTGTCCCATGGTAGAATCTGTGGCAGGCAACAGCATAGATTACTTACTGACTACTCTAAACTGGTGTCCAGGTTAGATTAATTTCCAACAGTTAGGCTACAATTTGAATATTAAAAAAAAAAAAAAAGTGTTTGTATGGGGCATGTTATTAGTAAATATAAAAATATTTTTGCTTCAAATGATAATGTCAATCATTTATTGCTTTTGTTTTAGTGGAAGATGAAGATGAAGAAGAAGAAATCAAAGGCAAAATACCTAAATGTGATAAATTAATCACACCTGGTAAGTTTGACTTTTTAAATAAACACAGGAGTTTTCAAATATTGCTGCCGCCAACTAGAAGTTTAAAATATCACTCCATCTGTTCATATTCCATTTAAAAGAAATATCCACGTAATGCTGCTACCCTGTTGTTTAAAAGTGAACAGTTAATCTATAGGAGGGTTTGGGTTTGTTTTGTGGGTGTATTTTCTTTTTTTTTTCTTTTTTCTTTTTTTGTTTTCTTTTGTGAAAATGCCATCAGCTGTTTTTACCAAGAGCAGTGGCTGCCTTTGTTATGATCCATCTATTAATACCATCTATTGGTATTCCATCTACCAATGGAATAAATGTGAGCTCCTGAACATGGAATATTCATATATATATACATATATATATAAGTTTAGGCCTTGGTAGCGTTCTTTGCAGTACTTAGCATTGTATCTTGAATGATACTACCAAATTCATTTTATTGCATCAGCAAGTTATACAGGTAGTATAAAAGCTGAATACCTAAAGCGTTCAGTGTTTTTTTTTGCAGCCTGATAACTCACTAGCTTCAATGGAAGTGGAGAAGATTCAGAACGTCCTGAAAAAATTATTTCCTTTTTGCACTTAAATGAAGGGGAGAAAGAGTTGATTTAAAAGTAGGCTTTTACCTGCTTTCATTTAGGAACTGCTGATTTCTGAAGTAAAAAAGGAAAGTGTGTTCTTTATAAACAAAAACACTTTCAGTTACAATAGCAGAAAGAGGAAATGTGAATTACAATGGGCTGGAGAAGTACCAGCTCATCAAATGTGTTTAAAGGTAACTCCAATGTAATTTAAATGTGTGAATTATGATGGACTGGAGAAGTCCTAATTTCTCTCCCAAAACAAGGACTTCAGGCAAGGGATCTGTTTTAGAAACACCTTATCAGCCTTGGAGAAAACTTGTTTTAGAGAACTGAATGAAAA
Source organism: Aythya ferina (assembly GCF_964211825.1). Lineage (NCBI taxonomy): Eukaryota > Metazoa > Chordata > Aves > Anseriformes > Anatidae > Aythya > Aythya ferina. Next base: position 50,919,300 of record NC_140301.1, read on the forward strand.
TGGTGTTCTTGTTCTTTCTGGTGTTCTTGTCTATGAAAGTACTACAAATAACATTGACACCAAATTTGATGGCATCTGGTACCATAGTATGTTTAATCCACTGTTGTTGTTTTTTTTTGTTACTTTTTCCTAATTTACTTTATTTAGGAAAATACAGATTTATTTGTGAGATGAGAAATTGCAATACACTGTGATGACTCTTGAAGACTTGACAAACAAATGAATTGTTAAATTTTCCAGTGTTACTTCCTAATTCAGCTGCAGTATTCACATTTGTTTATTTCTCTTCCTATACCAATTACATGTGTTGGTTCTTCTCTGTTAGCTTTCTCAGAAAAATTGGACTATGTTTGTTTCTTCTTTCAAGAATAGTCTTGTTGATAATGCTAAGAAAGAACTTGGTAGAATTAGAACATGTTGCTTCTTTAATGCCTCCTCTTCATTTTGTTGGATTGCTCTAACTGGAGAAGTTGCATATCAGCATTTCTTAATTAAAGTATCTATAAGGAAATATTTATATGCATATGTGTGAATTTATGTTCATTTGTCATTTAAAATGTATTATTAACAGAAGGCAGATATGAGGGAGGAAAAATCATATATGGACACTGATAATGTGTTCTTCTTCACAGAATTTGTTGTATCTTTGACTGCATCTGATGAATTTCTTAAAAACAGAATAATAAATCTACCAGAAAGTGTTGTTGCTGGAACTCATTATACTCAGGACCGGTTTCTGCAGTCTTTAAGTCTCTTCAGAGAGATAAACACAGAAGACGAGACTGTTCTCAACTATTTTGATGAACTTGAAATACATCCTCAGTTTATTGGTATGAAATAATAAAATTCTTAGCTAAAATATCAATAAAAATTCCTATTGTTACAAATGTAACACTTGTGAAGATTGTACAGTAAATATATAAATATTTTACCTAACATATCAGAATAAATATACAGCAGGCATCTAACTATATACCTGTGGAAATATTTATACGCTCATAAAGATTCTGAATTGTGCTGATTAGATTGTACAGTTAACATGTCTTTAAAATTAGTGTTTTTATTAATCATTTGGTTTTGTAGGCTAAATAACCAAGATACATGTAGTTTTCTGATATAGTTTACAGATCTCTGCACTTGGCATCCTTCTGGACTACTACTAATATATTTTCATGGACTTTAAATATTATAGCTGCTCATATATTTTTTCTTTAGATTTAACCTTAGATGTGGTGAAAATATATGGGTATTCTGTAAGTATGAAAGAATATGATTAGAGATTAAAGGTGGAAGGCTAGTAATACGTCCTTCTTGTTTCATACCTATGGGTGAGAAAAAATTTCTTCCCTATGCACTCCTAGAACATCGTGATCACTGGGAAATCTTGAGAAGATTGCTATAATCTGATAATTCAAAAACAATAAGTACAGGATGACAGCATTCTTAATAAAACTGGTTTTAGATTGTGGAAGGGAGATGGAAAGAAAAGAGTAGAAGAGAAAGAACGCAGGGAAAACCTTGCAACTACAGTAAAACTGCTGATATGTGGATTGTCCATCTAAATGAGTTACAGGAAGTGATTTGTTGAGCAAACTTAAAAAAATAAAAAATAGGAAGTCAATTGATTAATGTCAGTCTTGGAGATTATCATGAAAATAATACCATATTGAGTTGTTAGGAAATGTTGCAGTGGAAAAAAATAATGTGAATATAATCATTTTAGATTTAGAATTATTTCTAAGCTACGCTCACATCTTTACCCTTTTAAGTATCCAGGTACTGAGTGATTTTTGTATTATGTACTGATTATTTTCTTACACGGTTTTCCACTAAAATCTATTTTACCATTTTCCAATTCATAAAAGAAAGGAGGTGATAAGATAAATATATTTGGCTCTGTTGTCTTCAGTTGATGCCTCTGTCTTTCTTAATCAGATCCAAATGATAAAGATGATTGTCTTAGTCCTGGGAGGCTTGATATGCAGGTTAGCTAGCACTTTCATTTAATTAAGTCTGAAGTAACTCTAATGCAGAAAGTAAATGTAAGAAATAATAAATATTAAGAAGGTGTGATGTCATTAATTGGTCATATTTTAATCTTATAAACTTTGGGATATACAAGTAATAGCAAGACATTGTTTTATCTTGGTGAGGACTTTAAAGTGTATGGTCTACAACAGCATATTTCAGTGTTTTATGCTAAGAATTATGTCCAAAGATTACTCTAAAAATCTAGTTAATTCTAAATTAGGAAAGTCACTGGTCTACTAGCTGATTAACTATTGAGGTATCACAATACTCACTGGTTAACGATTGAGGTATCACAGCTGTGGGGCTTAGTGACTTCCAGATGAATTTCACGTTCAGTTTATAGTGTTGATTTCCATCTTAAAAGCAGAAGCATCTTTAGAGCCTGTTTATGTCAGGAACTGTTCCTTTCCCTATATTCCCTAAAATTAAAAGGTCAGATTGCAAAGATAATTTCACTGGGGAATCTTCAGCTTTGCATTCTAGCTGATATTCCTGTTGGTTTATCAGAACCACTGAATTAATATCAACAAATTTAAACAGGGAAGTGACTGTTATATTGGTCAGAAGAAAGAAAAGTTACCTAGGTTTACCTTAGTGGAGAACTGTTGAAGAATTGTGCTTGATTCATTAAATACTGACTCAAATTAATCAATATTTTCTTCCACCTTAATTTTAGAAAATCTTAACATATGGCCTTACAAATTGCTTTTATGATTACTTTTTTTTTTTAACTGAGTCTGAAATATGATTAGTACAAAGGAGTGGGCTTCAAGATTCTGGAAACGCTGCTCTGCTACAGTGACTCACTTCATGAAGTCTGCAAGTCTGTGTCTTGTTTTCTTCATCTGCAAATTGGAGATGATGACACAGGCACATTAGATCATCTACAAAAACGAATGTTAAAACAGAATTTTTCATTTTTTGGTGATCTTTACTCCCTGTTAGGGACAGTGATAATTTTTTTTTTTTTTTCATTTAAAAACAATATTTTTTAGGACATTTTAGCATGTAATTATGATTGCTCTAATATTTGTGTTGTAATCTTGCTTCATCATCTGAGAAAAGACTGTAGTCTTTGAGACCTCAAATTCAATGCCAAGAATGTTCTTAGCAATAATTTAAATGACTAGAAAATTGTCTTGCACTGTAATTTGTATATCCAGGTACAGCAAAAGCTGTATAATTAATGAACTCCTTGGCATAAAAAATAAAATCATTGTAGTTTGGAATACTTCAGGAATGTAATTCCTGATTTTTGGAAAGAAGAGGCTCTGAAAGAAATGTCATCATGCGTCATGTAGAATTATGTTAGCTTTCTACCTTGTTTCATTAGCAGAGTTTGGACTTCAGGTCTAAATCACAAAGACACAAATTCTTGAAATAATGGTATGAGTAATGCTTCTGTTTGAATTAGTGAAGAAATGAGAAGCATGCTTTGCCAATAGCTTTCAACATAACTTCATAAAGCAGAGGAATGTGGAGTAGGGACTAATGAGCTTTAGACTAAATTCTGTTTTTCAGTTGTTCTGTATACCTCAAATCCTCACTTTTCCTCTTTTCCATGTATGTTACTATACCCTTTCTTTCAGGTATCTCCAGCACTTTCTGGGCTCCATATGCATTCAGTGCCAGGAGTCTTTTCCTTCTCCTGTCTTTTCCCCATTTTTCCATTCTCTTATTTTTTCACTTTTTTTTTTTTTTTTTCTTTTTCTGCAGGTTCAGTCCCCAAATAGTCTTCAGCAGTTAAAAGGGAGAAGGAGTGAAAGGAAAGATTTCTGTGGTCTCTGTGCTTCTACATGAAGCCACAGATTAGTTTTGTAGGCATAATGTAATAAGAGTTCAACCAGAGATAGGTCTGTGTAATGGTAAAACACTGCGTGAGTGAAAATTTTTGAATTTCTTGCCAAATTCTAACCACCTGTTGTGGAACCTGCATGAAGATACAGGGTCAGAAGCTGATGGTTTGATACCTGTAGATAAGCTGGCATAAGAGTGTCAAAGAGAAGTATCTCTGATACTGGAATAACCTTGTATGAAAGTTTCAAAACTTAGGAATGCTGCAACTGCTGAATGGAATAGTTGTAAAAATTAACTATTTTCTCCCTAGCACCACATTAAAAAGACAAACTATTTTAGCTGAAACTAACAAAGAAAATTAGAGATAAAAAAAAAAAAAATCTGCTTTGTATAGGAAAAAAAAAATAAGACATTAATGACATTTATAAGACACTCCAAAAAAAAAACCATACTTGAAAATTCAAGCAACACGAACACTGTATATATTTAGGTCTTGCAGTTATTCACTAATGGCTATTGATAATTGAGAAAAGCCTTGCAAAGTTCTCTCTTGTATTGTTTTAAAGATGTAGCCAAATTTGAAGATCCTGAGAACAGATTTATTGTAAAAGAGATTGTCAAAGAAATTGGGGAACCTCGAAATTATGGTTTGACAGATGAAGAAAAGGAGAGTTTGGAACGGAAAGCAGCTGAGGAACGCCTTGCCAGAGAAGCTAAAGAAGAAGCTGAACGAGAGCGTAGAGAAGCTGAGGAAAGGGCTGAAAGGATGGCAAAGTGGGAAGAGTGGGTATGTTAATTTGCATTTTTGTGGAAGCCATTATTATTTATGTGTCTTAGAAAGCTGAAGCAATAGCATTTCCAGCAATCTGTTATGTAAATATACTTGGAAAGTGTGGGATAAATTCTCTAGTTTCTTATATCATACTTTAGATCTTTCTCAGAATATCTTCACAGTGCATTTTGAGGCTCAAACTAAAGAACAAAGAATTGATCGATATCCCAGGCTGCATTGCTGAAAGGTTTCTGAGCTTGCAAGAGAGACATCGTTGAGACATCAGTCCTCACTTCAGTGCAGCCTCCCTGAGGCAGTCTGAAGGATGCTTTTTATTTGGTAATACTTTAATAAGTACCTAGTATTTAGGGTGCCTGACCTCACAGGTTTTGCACATGGTACTTCTCCCTTATTTATTTCGCCACACCTAAGAAATTTTAGGTAAATAACCTGAAATACATAGTATAGGAAATTGCTTGTTCACACCTAAAGTAATTTTTTTCTCTTTTTTTTTTTTTTTTTTCCCCCTCACCAGTAGGTAGTTCTTCTACTGCCTCCATTTAGAGTTATTCAAAAACAAATTGATCATTGCACAGATATTTTTTTTTACCTTTGAAAGGCCATACATATGCTTTTAAAGAAGCATTTATATTGCTCTGATGCTAGCTTGTAAATAAGAATCATCTTTGTTATCTCTATGCTTATTTTCAAGGAAGTGAACTGCATTATACGGAGCTAAAGTAGGTGTTTAAATAAAATGTGTAAGTTTATCCTTTTAAATATCCTTTTAAAATCTATGCATCTATTCGGTTGCCCTTGAGATTGTAGATTAGCTGCACTCTGCGTAAAAAGACCTAAGAGGATTATACTCAAACGAATTGCTTTAACCTGAAATCAAGAATAAATTCAGCTGAACTGACATAAATGAAAGAAAAAAAAAAAAAGATTTAAAAAGACATATTTTGAAGTTATTTAATGAGTTAGGCATCTCTCCTGTGTAAAAATATTCTCCTTTTCCCCAGTTCAAGGCACCCCCAAGAAACCATCTACATTTGCAGTAGTATTAAGTTTTGAAGTGGTGCAGTGTTTACCAACCATTTTGCCAAATACCTTTGGAAATAGAAACACTGGAAAACTTCAGAATAAATCTCCTTTTAGGTGTTAGGGAGAGAGAAGTAAAATGATTTTGCTGGGAGGGTTATTTCCGTTTTCTTCATGCTTAGTTTGCCATCCTTGGTGTGCCATGTCCTTTAAGATTAATAAGCAGTTCATTGTTGTTCTGTTAAGTGTGAGTTTTAAAGTTGTGTACATGATTTCTAGCACTATTCTCCTTTTTTCCCATAGGTCACCACCATTAGTTAGTAAAGTACTGGTAAAGTACTTATAGGTGTTCTTCTTTGTTGTTTGGTTAATTATTTGTAGAGTAAACAACTGGAGGAAGTCAAAAGACAAGAACAAGAGTTACTGGAGGCCCAATGTATTCCACTACGAAACTATTTAATGAAGCATGTCATGCCAACACTTATTCAAGGGTTAAATGAATGCTGTAAGATCAGGCCAGATGATCCTGTTGATTTTCTGGTAAGGTGATTACATCTCTTTTTAATGAAATATGTTTGTAAAAGCTTAATGAAAATATTCACATGACTCTATAGAATCTCATTTAACATAAGGACTTGAATTCTTTTTCCGTATTTCATGATAACAATTAATTACCTGCAATTCAGGTAAGTGGGAAGTATAGTGAAAGCTGAAGTACCCAGTAACTATATTGGGATCATTTGACACATCAATCCAGTTTTGCTTTAGAGTAACAGGAAAATAATTAGTACCAGAATCAGGTACACTTTGGTGAGTGTTCTCTCACTCTGCACTTATGTACCCTGCCCATTCTGCTGTGACATAGAGACCTGCAGAAAGAGAGGCATCACTCTAACATATCACTCTAGGCACAATGATGCATGTTATTGTAATGTCTTCAATAACCCCTTCACGATACATATAAATTCACGAGTGAATCCAGACAGACATTCATGGAATAATTCCAGTTCCAAAACACCTCAAGAAGATATTTAGTTCAACTTTCTGCTGAAAGTCGAGACAACATTGAATTCAGACAGGAATTCAGATGCCATAAAGCTATAGTTGTATATATAAAACTTTCACTTATCACTGTATAAGTAACTTTCCTAGCAAATGGAGTAAGAAAAGCAGTACAAGCAATCACTGTTTTAATGAAGAAAAACAAACAAACAAACAAGTAAAAGCTTAGAATGAACATTAAGTGTAGCTGTAGCAACATGAGATCTTTCCTACTAATCACGTAACATTGTATGATCTGAATTATTGATCTGAATTATTTACTCTTTTGGGTCCAGAAATCAGGCCCTAGGGTACTCCCTAGGATTTTTCATGGAGTAACAAATACTGTCATAATATATGGCTCCTTCTCTTGCCCAAGATACTGATGGGGTCAATGCTACAAAGAGGCAGAACGAGGTGTGTGGTATATACTAAGAAAAGGTTTCTCTGACATACTGGGCAGAGATTAAATTTTAAAGCCACTTAACACTTTCTGTGATTTTGTTTAAAGCTGTGTTATCCACTACATTGTTGTTGTTTGGTGTAAATTTTAAAGTTGGAGACTTGAAAATAACTTTGGAAATCTTATTTTTATAGGCAGAATATCTCTTCAGGAACAATCCTGATACACAATGAGGTAACATTAAATCCTAACAGCTGTAGAAACTGTTACATGGAAAGGAAGAACATCGCTAATGTATTTTACAATAAAAATACTTAGTTTTTGAACAAAAATAATCATGGTTTTGTTTAGGTTCATTATCTAATCTAAATTTTTATTTCTCATACTCTACTAGTATGTTGCATTGGGTTTTTAATATTCCTTCTGTAAAAGTATCATACACTACACATTAATTAATACATTTGTGTATCTGTATTTCATGTATCTACTTCAAAGTCTGAACAACATGAATCTGTTCTTTCTCCAAAACTTTCCTCTTGGATTTTTTTCAGTTGTGCATCATATTTAAGCAATATATTGTTGTGATCTGGAAAGGATAGCCTGAGGAAAATCTTTTATTTAAAAAAAGAAGAAAAAAAAAAAAAGAGGGAGAGAAGAAATGGCATCTTCACTCAAAACAGAAATAATAGAAGCAATGAGCACTCATATTTTCTCCATTACCTATCAAGAGGCCAAAACACTTGCAACACAGCCCTCTTGTTGTGCTCTAGTGACTGACCAGTTAAACAATTTCCCAGTATAGGTATGTCATAACACCATTTTTTTTTTGTTTTTGTTTTTTGTTTTTTCCTGTTTTCTTTCTTCTTTGGTACAATACAAACTGGTGTACGTAGGTGTAAATCTCATCATTGATACTTGATAAATGTTTTGAAGAATGAGGAGTTTCCAGGCTGTTGATGTAATTCTTTTCTCTCTACTGATTTTCTATGCCTTTCAGAGAACCTGTCAATGTCTGTGCTGAGTGAGCTGACACTTGTATCAAATTTGGTGTAAAACAAATGCAAGATTTTGTCAAAACAAAAAGACAAGGACTGGTTGGGAGAAAGAGGAAAAAAGGAGAAAGAACTGTGAAAGTAGTGATAACAAATTGCACCTCTTTTACCAGTTATAGTATTTAAATTTTAGATGTATTAATTTCCGAGGTGCTTATTCAGATATATTACTATTTTTACAAAGAAACAGTCCCCTTTTGGCTGTTTTCGACCAGTCGCACAGTCAAGGCAGTGATGATAGCCCTAAGAGAGTTCAGGACTACTATCTCCTACACTAAAGGAACATTTCTTGGGCATGTGGAGTTCCTGTATGCTGCCAGTCCATGTTACTACTTATCACGTGAGGCAACTGAAGATGAAATAACTGGTAATTTTAGAGAAATTTGTAGGTTGAGTGCTACTTTTTCAGACCAAAGATGAAAATCGGACAGTAAAAAAGGAGGTAAAATAGGCCTTTAGTGTAGTTGCTGTTAATATATGTATTTTTCTAAGAAGAAACTTTTCTGAGTAGATATGTGAAGTGTGAGAATTTTTAAGTTTTTGAAATCGGCGTGGTCTCCTTTTGGCAGAGCTTTCGAAACACCTATTAGAAAACAAACTCCCAGCTCCGCGTACGGCCAAAAAAAAAAAAAGCCTGCTGCGGCTGACCACGACCCACATTGCCCCAGGCCGCGGGGCTGCCCCTGGGACCCCAAGCGGCCCCCACATGCCCGGGTCTGCTCCCGCCGCCCCCGTTTCCATGGCGACCGCAGGCCGCGCTCTGCCCCCCTCCCCTCGGGGCCCGTGCCCGCCGCCAGCAGCGCGAACCGCCGGCCCCGCCCCTTCCCGCCGCGCGCACGCGCCCCCTCAGAGCCGTTAGCGCTTTGTTTTCAAACCCCCGCGCGGCGCCACGCGGCGGAACTACGACTCCCGGTACGCTCCGCGGCGCCGCGGCTTCTTGCGCAGGCGCGGACGAGTCAGCGTGCGCGGCGTGCGGGGGTGGCCGCGGCGCTGCGTGGGCCCCCCCCCCCGTTCTAGAACGTCGCTGTGGTAGCGCCCGGGCGCCATGTTAGAAGGCCGGAGGGGAAGAGGAAAGTGAAGCGGCGGCGGCCGGGCCCAGCAGCGGCTCTGCGCTCCCGGCCGGCCCGCGGCCCGGCCCTGCCATGCTCGCGGCTCCCGCTGCCCGGCGGGACGAGTGAGCGGCCCCCAGGCGGCGGCGGCGGCGGCCTCGGCGGTGGGGGAGGACGAGGAGCAAGAGGAGGAGGCAGAAGGGGAAGACGCGGCGGTGGTGGTGGTGGCGGCGGCGGAGGAGGAGGAGGAGGAGGAGCCGGAGAGACGATGCCGTTGTAAGTCGGGCGCCGGCCGGGCGCCTCGCCTCAGCCTGCCCCGCGGCCCCGTTACCCCTTCCCGCCCCCGTCGGGTGCCGCAGTGCGAGGCCGCACGGCCCCGGGGCCCCCCTCCTCCCCTGCGGGTGCCGGACCCGGGGGGGTGCCGAGGCGGCCCCCGCCTTGTGGCGGCCCCCTCACGGTGGGGCCGGCTGCGGGGCGCCCCTCAGAGAGCGCAAGGCGCGCGGTTCGCCCCGGCCGCCAAGCGCGGACCTTGTTTTATTGCACACACATCTTTTTCCCTCCCAAACCTGCCGGCGCAGCCTCCCCCATGCGAGCGCGTTTCCTCAGGCGCCGGCAGTGAGGCGGTCCCGGCCGAGCCCGCTGCCCTTGCCAGCCCCCCTCCCCGGTGCCGGGTGACTCCGAAACGCCCGGGCACCTCGCCGCCAGGCCGCCGGCCGGCAGCGCCCCCTGGCCGGCAGCGCCCAGCCCGGCCGCCGTGCCCCCTGCGAGCGGCCGCTCCGCCGCCGGGGCTGCCCCCCCAAGGCAGGGGCCTGCCGCCCGCCTGCGGGAACGCGGGGAGACGCAGCCCCGGCCTGGCTTCTGCGCCGGTTTCCTTTCCCCCACCTCTTCCTGTTTTTATTTTTTCTCGCGGACGTTCTGACGGCTCCGGGTGGATTATAGAAAACTCCTTAGTTCCGTAGTCCACGATGGTAATATTTCGTTTATACCTCAGTAAGTCGAGGGAAGCAGCTATGGGTAATGGGTTAAGTAGGCTTTAGGAATCAGGTATGTTTACGCTCTGAGCTTTTTGGGGGGAGGAGGGAGAAGGTAGCATGGGGACATTGAAAGAGAAATACAAAGAACTTGGAATTATTACATGCGCTGTTGGTTTACATATGCAGACGTCATGTGAAGAATAGCCCAGTTTGCCTGGTGCGCTTGTTTTATTAAATCTAAAATACTGCTATATTAGTCGCAGTGCAGATAATGTGGGACAAGCTTAAGAGTTTGTGGCAAAAACAACACAGTAGGTGAATGTCATAAGGAAAATGGTTATGCCAAGTAGTTTCCAAGGCTTTTGTAACAAGAATTGAATGTATTTATAAATAAACTTTGCACATGTTCATTATGGCAATGAAAAATTGCCAGAAACTATGGCAGTGAAAATTTACCAGAAATGGACTTTGAAGTTAGCTGCTTTTTTTTTTGGCTTCAGGAAAATGGGAGGGTACTTATTCTGTCTGCTTTCATTTGTAGTTTATTGTGTTGTGTCTACATAAGTTCCAAATGCTTCATAACAGCATTCAAAGTTTGTGCTACTTCTGATGAATAAATTGCGTTCCTCATCATAATGGTCTTCAACTTTGAAAAGTTTGGAATGATTTATTATTCTTAAAGTAGCTAGGTGTTTATGATAACTTAACTAGAAACTCTTAAGTAACATTGTGTAGTTGTAGCTGCAGTGATGCATTACTATTTTCACCATAAACATTACTTAGCAACTGTACTAATACAAAAAAGTTTATTTTAGCTAGAAAAACAGAAGCTTTCTTGGGTTTTTCATTTGTTTTGTCATCTGTATGTTTGTGGAACAACCGGCTTCATATTATTCAGTCAAGACTTCAAAACAAATGCTGTAATGCTAGTAAGCTGTAATGCTGGTAATGTTAGTTCTAGAGTTTCTGAAGAGATACCTCTGACTTAAATTAAGAGTATTGGATGTTTACAGTATTTTTTAAAAAAAAAGGGGGGGGGGGTCATAGGAAGTTACTTGTTTGCGTAATTCTTTCCAGGATCTTTTTCTGCTTGATGCTTGTATACTTCTGTATGATAACCTTCTGAATAAGGGTAGAACAACCAACTCTGGTCCCATTATCACTGCCATGCTTTCAGGGTGGCAAGCAACTTAAGGGATGTCTTGAAAGACATTTTCTTTTAGGGGTGGTGTGTGCTATTGACAGGCCAAGTCAGAGCTGACCTCCCACACAACCAGCAACTGTCATCAGTCTGTACTTCAAAAGCTTTCAGAGTTCTCAAGAGGTGTACAACAGTGGTCGTGCTGAGCTGTCTGTGTATAAATATTCTCTTAGCAGTATGGTACAAAACAGTAAAAACAAGCAAATTATTTATATACAAGGCACTTGAGTAGTAAGAAAGCAAACTCAGGCTCTGGTGATGCTGATAACTAGTGTTTTGGAAAAGTCCTTTTGTGATTAATAAAAATACTAAGTATATACCAGAAACTTACATGAGTGCTTATCATGGTTCTCATTAATCTGCATGATGAGATAGCTGCATCAAGAAAAACTCTTTAACTTTATATAACTTCATATTAAAAAAACAACAAACTTTTTGGAAACAAAATGAGTATTTCTTCTGTTGTAGAGAGATATTTTAGTGAACTGTTAGATACAGAGTACTTGTTCCTGAGCATTATTAAACCAAGCTGCTAGGGAGGAGCAAAGCTCACTAAGGTGTTGATGTGCTTCAGGTAGGGCTAGATCTGCAGAAAGGCTACTGACTCTGTGAAGCGGTAGCTATGCTTTTGTGAATGAATGGTGCAGCCTCTTTATGTAACCTGGGCCTCTCTGACCCTCCAAGCAGAGGAATAGCAGTATGAATCTGTTTCTTGTTAAACTGCTGATGGTAGTGCACTTGCTTCTCTGCTGAACTTCTGCATCTGCTGAAATCTCTGCTGAAGACTTTTTTAACCAGAAGTGAAAAAGTTCAGAGTCAGATACCTGAATGTTGAAGTTCCATACGTGCTATGAAAGTTTTAAAGTTTTGGTGGTATTGGTAACTGCCATACAACAGGTTTGGAATGTCGTTAGTGGTCCCCTTTTTTTTTTTTTTTTTCCTCTCAGTCTATTGTAGGCAGCCAAACTTAAAAGAAATCTTCAGAAGTGAAAATGTTTTCTTTTGCTGACCTTTGGGTTAATGCAAAATCATTGTTTTGCTGACTTAAGTGACTGTCAGTTTTATGCCAGAAGAAGTATGAGACCATTTAAAATGATTTTCAGTGATTGGGGTTAGATAAACGGTGTGTTTCTCAACAAAGCTAAGATTTTTATAGACTGTATTTTGGAAGGAATTAAGTTATTACTAACTACAGAGCACTGGACTTACTTCAGAGGAACAGTTGCCATAATCGACAGTGATAGCTTTATTAATCAAGAATAAATTAATGTAATAACCTCTACTGAAGATGAGTTTGATGTAGTAGAGAGGGAAATGTGGCAAATATACAAGGTATTGTGATAGCTTTCAGTCTTCTACTGTCACTCCAAAAAAGTCTGAGTTCTCGCTTGGGGACCTGCTGGAAACCCAGCTGCTTTGGGCTGAGCGAATTTCACCTTGGAGGCAAGTTTCACATGGGTGGCAATTTTCACCTCTTAACATTGAAACATTTCATCCAACTTGTAGTTCTTTGCTTGGTACTTCCTGTTATCTTCTGACTCAACCTTACTGAATTTCTTAAATGACTACCTCTGGAGTATTTTGTTCCCAGAACAGCAATCAATCTTGGTTTTGGTTCAAGTGCTGCCTGCAGAGTTCAGTAAAAGTTTCTTCTGTTTAAACTTGGGAAACTTCTGAAATTGTTGTTAGTAAGAATGCAGTGGATGGGTGTGTGTCTGGACATGCTGTTTCTACTATTCTTCTGTACAAAGACTGTCCCAAACAGAAGAGCCAGAGGGGACTTAGGAATGAGTCAAAGGTTAGCAGAAATTGAATACTCTTCCTTTTGCCACAGTTGCCATCTCTTCCATAGTTCTGTTGCTTGTCATTTCTCCAAAACACATGGTCAGGTCTGTTTCAGGTGACTTGAACATACCACGCCAGCAATTTTGACACTTTTTTTTGCTAGATATTAAAATCCTACCCAGGAAGGGCAGCTGTCTTAACTTAAAATGCAACTTCACACGTAACCAATTTGTACAGACTTCGTTCAGAGTTTTCCTTTACTTCTGGAATTGTGTGTAGTGATTATTACGTTAGCATTAAGCCAGAAACTTTCATCTGAACTTGCCATTTAGCCCTTGATGGAGAAGACTTCAAAATAGACAAAACCCTCAAAACACTCTGAAACCTAACACAGCAGAGCTTGAGCTTTGTGAATTTCCCTTCAGTTGCTTGACCAGATGGTGGGATGGCCAGTATTGCTCCAGAAATCTGGTGTAGGTGTCACCATGGCATTTGACTGGTGTGGTCAGTAGAGGCAAATAGAGAGGACAGTTACTGAGATTCTGTAAGTTGTGTGTTTATATCAGGAGGAAAGGCTGAATGAGGCAGAGGTCCTGACTGAAGTTAGATGTTTAAAGTTAGCATCCTGTGGGCTCTCGACACTATTTTAAGAAAGAGAAACCATAGGCTTTTTAAATGTCTTCATCAGTGCTGGCTTACTGCACGTGTCAGTCTGGACAAACTTCATCCATAGCTTAGATTTAGTAATATATGCAGTGGAAGGGATTTTTGTGTGAATGATTTACTTAGCACACATTTACGTGAGTTAAGTCTTGGGTGATTTTGATCTATTTAAGGATAGATTACAGTTCTGTTACAATTTGTTAAAAATTGGGCATTGTTTTTTAAGATTCCAGTTGTTCTTGTTGCCTTTTATTTCCGTTGAGGATTCCAAATTGCAAGAGTGATGTTTGGGTAATGTGATGCTGATCGCAGCTATGTTCTCTTTGCAGTAAGAAGCGTGCAGTCTCAATTCAGATAATGCGTTACCAGTAGAAATGTGGTAGAATACTGGTAGTAAAGAGGAAGAAGTGCTTAAAAAAAAAAAAAAAGTTTGCTCAAACTTGACGAAAGCGGTGTTGAGATTATTCCAGCAGTTGAGATAAAATGCAAAGAACACCCTCATTTAAATCTTTTTCTTTTATTTTTGGAGGGAAGCATGCTTGAAAAAATTTAGTGATTCTTATTTGTTCTGTGGTATATGGAGTAAGGTTCTAGTATTGCTAGAGATGATGTAATAGCATAGTAATGAAAAATGCTGACCTCTTAGTTAATGTGTGGTACGGTGTTTTATGTATGTATAGATGCACACACCTGTCTGCTCTATTTTCAGGTAACATGGATGTGTTTTCATGGTGTCGCCCGATCTTTCAAAAGATAAAAAGTCTCTTACACCCTTATTTTTTCTTCCACTCCTTCAATCTGTTGTACAATGGCTTAAGCAGTGGCCATATTACCAGGATCTGTTCTTTTTAATTAAGTAGTTATCAGTAACTACATACGAAGATTCAACCCACCAAAGCTTTGGGTTCTGAAGGAGGTAAAAAAAAAAAAGTCTTTTAGGTATGCAGCTGTAAACTTAGTAGAGACTATAATATAACTGTGTGTGTGTGAGGGCACTTAGTGTGGGGAAAAAAACACATCACAGGTACATTTCCCGGAGAGTTTGAGACTAATTCATGTTTACCATGAGGTGTTGCATCACAGCACTTGAAAACCACTGTAGCTGGTGTTGAGTTTACTGATGTTTAATCTGTCTGAAGAGCGGGCACTCTTCAGACATTCAGGTCAAAACAAAGCAAGAACAATAGTGTGCTAAATTTACCTCAAAGACCTTTTCTACAACTTTGTTTTGTATTGAGCTCTTGGCAGGTAGTTTACATTTATAGTAATGTAAAAGCAAGGTCTGTGCGTGTTTATGGGGTTAACTAGATACAAAGCCTCAAGCTAACTGTATATTATTCTTCTCGATGATCTTAAAAGTTTTGTCTCCTTAAAATAAGTGAGTACAGTTCTAAGCATGGTTTGATCTCTCTGATTTACCCCGCTTTTGTTAGGACTGAGTAGTTGGGATGGGACTTTCTGTTGTATTTCAGTACTCTTTGCTTTTTGTTAATGCTTAACTTCAATGACTAGCAGATTTGACTAGCCTTCCCACCCCCATCCGAGGGACTTAACTTCCCTAATCCTCTCAGCTAGGAGGATAGCAGTGATGCATGCTTACCTGTCCTTTTCTTCTGAGTTAATTCAGTAGTTTAAACCAGGAGATTCTGAAAGTGATACTTCATAATACAGCACAGGTGAAAACTGGAATGTACTTCTGTCTTTCTGTCTTTTCAAGGGGGAAGATATTAGAATAATCTTCTTTTTTTTTTAAAGCAACTCTAAGACCATTAGCGGTTATGGGCATGTAGCATGTAAATGCAACATTAAAGTTAGAAAAAAGCAGTTGATTCTGATGTCTGTTTTTCTATTATAATTATTTTTTCATCTATAAAGCTGCTAGTAAAATGCTTTATTTGAAATTTCTTGGTTTCATGAGTGGCTATGCCTTTAAATCTTGTCTTGTAATTCTGAAGATTTGCTGCTGTTTAAACGGATAAATACGGATTGCATAGGACAGGTTACCTTACTGTATTAAAATCACTTCAGGATACAAACTTCCTAAGTTGAATACTATTCATATGTACTTTAAAAAAAAAAAAAAAAAAAAGGCATTTGGTATGTTTGGGAAAAGGTAGAATAGCCTTAACTTCGGTAGGTGTAAATGGAGGGCTCGGTCAGCATTAGTGATTTCAGGAATCTACTTTATTGGTTCAATATCAAGAGTGATTTTTTTTTAATCTAGGAATAGTTTTTGCTAGGCTAGGTTTTGTCAGCCTTTTCAATGAAGTCTAGTATACAATTATGGATGGGTGAAATGTGGTGAGTCTATCAGGGAATAGTTATGCAAATAAAACTAAAATACTATTGCTTTAGCTTACTGGTTTACAAACATTAAATTAACTTAGTTTTCAAATGTTGTAGTTGATTATTTTTTTTCAAATTAACAATTGGCAAAAGAGGGGAGAAATTGTAGTTCAAATACACCTGACTGCTTTGTAATACAGTTAAAAGATTCATAATGTGTAAGGGATGTTCAGGTATTGAAAACTTTTTTTTTTCATGACTGCTTTTCTTGTAGCAACCTAGTGACTGAAGGTACTGTTCTTGTTGACATCCTTGAAAAGATTATTTCAAAAAAGAGAGAAATTTGTACTGGGTTCCCTTGTCCTTACTATGGTTTACTCTTTTATATAACTCATCTTAACATTTTTTTTTTTTTTTAATTTTATTTTTTTATTTTATTTTTTTCAAAAATGGTTCACGCAAGGTCCTAAAGTCTATATGATTTGTTCAGCTGCTACTAAGTTCTTCACTAGGTGATTAAAGCTTCTTAGCTGAAGGAAGCCTTGTCAAATAATGTTCTCAGACATGATTTCTTGGGATTTGACTTACGTACAGTTTCTAGTATTTTTTTTCCTGCTTTGCCTTTTTATTCTTTTACTAACAGACAGTTGTACTGGGCAAATCATATTAGGAACCGCTTGGCGAGAAACTTGTTGTAAATGATAATGTAAGATAAAATACTAAAACTTAGAACAATTTTTAAGTGAGCTTAACTTGTGGAAAAACACCTTACATTTTGTTGATTTTGGTTAATTTTATTAGTTAAGATGCTCTTATGAATATTCAGGAACGAGGAATAAGGTCCTAAGCAGATGATGACCACAGATCATTATGGAAGTGAAAATGAAGTTGTGCGCTAAAAAAAATTGTAGTGTCATAGAAACAGTCCTTCTGTGTAAGAATAAAGGACTGATAATACAGTAATGTACTGGGAATGGGGTATTTGCTGAGGATAAAACTTTGACAGAAGTGGTCAGCCTCCATTGCTGAACACAGAGCAATCTTTTTAGGCTTCATGAAGATTGAAAGAGACCAAATCGATAGATAATACAGCTTTTACCTAAGTAGAATGAATAATTGAATTTGGGGGAAAATGTATCAAATGTCTAATCTGAATTAAAATTATTACAGTGTTAACTTGTACATTTGGTATTAAATGCAAGCTTTATACTGTTGAGAGTGAGCTTGTGTAGCAAGAGTATAACATGTACTGGAGATGAAACACAAGCATTACTTTAACTTGAAGGTAGTGCTTTAGTTGTTGAAAAGGCTTTTTAATAGCTGTTGATATAATGGTTATGTTTCTTGTGATGTACTTTGAAGGGGTTATAATGTTGGTCTCCTAAGAACTGATTAAGAAACAAGTCTGTTTCGTATTCTTTTAATGAGAAAGTTCTTTTCAGTACACTTAAACAGTGATTTGTTACTTTCAAGAATAACAGGTGGGGGAATAATACATATAATTTGGAGGAAAGTTGTCAATATATCAATATAAAAATAGTATTTATTGCTGCAAGTAACCTTTGGAGCCATTTTAATACAGATTTAGGTAGTATATTCTACATCTGAAGTATATAAGTGGGAAGATTACTGAGTGTTCTTACAGATAAAATTTGGCTATTAGAGACGATAAGATTATTTCTGCAATATTAAGAACAGTTCTTAAACAGCTTTTTTTGCAAGTCTTTTAACATGGTGCTTAGGGATATGGTTTAGTGGGTGATGCTGGTGGGGGGAGGGGGGAAATGGTTGGACCAGATGATCATGGAGGTCTTTTCAAACCTTTATGATTCTACGACTATTGATTCAGAAAGTTCTAACTATGTGAGTGTAGCATGTAATAATCAGAATCTAAACACTGATGTTCCAGAGAAGCAAGTTCCGTTTTGAAATATTCAGAATTACTAGCTTTAAAGCTCCACTGCTCTGAAAATTAGGCTGTATTTAACTGTGATTGTCACAAACTAATCTATAGCCATTATGAAAAACTGTGTGGCTGTTTGGGTGCCCAGGATGCTGATCTAGGAAAGCTGTTCCTAGATTTTATAGCAAGATGATACCCTCACTTCCATGTTTATGTTGAAGCTCTTCTGCTTGTGCTCTTGTGCCCTCTCACAACCTTGAAATATGAGGAGTTGAATTGAGAGTGCTGCCTTTCTGCTTGAGGTTTGGCTCATAACTCTTTGCATAGCTTGAAAAGATGGTCTTCAAAGGTCCCTTCCAGCCCAAAACACACAATGATTCAATGAATTGAGGATGTATCTTGTGTTGTAACAAAATTGAGACGTCATAAATTCCTCTAAATCATCCTGTAATGTAATGATAGCCAGATGAGAAGTCAGCTTAAAAGTAGCTTATTCTAGTACTTCTAGTATGATGCTCTTGCTCAAAATATGTTAGAGCCTCCTTAGGTGAATATTTGCTGTGTGAAGTCAGCTGATATAGATCATGTTTCATAGCAACTTGTGACCCTGTAATCAGTATTCAGAGTTGGAGAAAAGTAACAGTCCTTAATAACACCTATTTAACACAGATTGGTCTGGGATGTGGCTGCTAACAGGAGGTTTAACTTTTTTTTCCCCCCTTTATTATGTGTGTCTTGTTTGCTACTTGGATGAGAATAAATTTATTTGTTCCTGATAGTAACTTTTATCTAATTGCCTTTATTAGTCCCGTTACAACCCAGGGATCACAAACACAGCAACTACAGAAGCATTATGGCATTACCTCACCTATCAGTTTAGCTGCCCCCAAGGAGTTTGACTGCATGCTTACCCAGAAATTAATCGAAACCCTAAAGCCCTATGGTGTATTTGAAGAGGAAGAAGAACTGCAGCGCAGGTGAGTAAATGCTCTATAAGTGGTTTTCTCATACCTCTGCATTCATGCAGCTAACTACTGAACCCTGAGCATGTTTGTGTTCTTTCAGGTGCTTTTTTAGAAAGCTTGGTGAAATACTAAGCTTCTTCCCTTAAGAGGAGTACCTCAGTACATAGTCATTAAAATAGCCCTTAATTTTAGGAGTTTGGCTTGCCATTTTTTTTAAATTGTTTTAGTGGCCCTTGCTCTTGATTTTTGTTATTTTTAAGCTTTCTAGAGCTTTTTGCTGTCAGTACTGCTGCTTACTGTTCTTTTAGTTTCATGTATTGAATCAATTGAGGTTTTGTTTTGAAAGTGAATAGAAGCCATTTACCTGAAATATATGTAGGCCTTGCATGCTTTCATTTCTTCTCAGCTTAAATTTCTTCAATGCCTTTGAAGAGGAAAAAATAGTCTGAATGTTGTGAGTGACTTTGTTTCAGTGTATATATAGAGACAAGATCTGTAATTAGATCTGCAATGTTGTTCAACTTGATTCATTGTGTGATGATGATCAGTGTCTTAAAAATAATGTTAGTTTGCTCTTAAGTTCATAGTTTATGATTCTGCTGTTTTATCAATAGGATTCTAATTTTGGGAAAACTAAATAACCTGGTAAAGGAGTGGATACGGGAAATCAGTGAAAGCAAGGTATGGATGTATTTTACATGACATTGTTCAGATTAAGATTGCTGTAGGAAGTTAATTTCAGTTCATGTTCCTGGTATAAATGTGATGAATCATAGGTTTGGAGATCAAATTAGGAAAACAAGTACAACCTTTGGTTCCAGGCAACATTGTAACTTTAAAGTAAATCTTAGTCAAAGAGAAACTTTGAGAAGAGGAGTGAGAAAATAGCATGAAAGTTCATGGTAGTTGTAACAGTAATTTTCAGTTGTTCTCTCCTCCACTTAGGTAGAAGTACAACTCAACTTTGTCAAAATTTGTTTACTACTATGTCAATTACATGCTTACGTGGCTTGCTTTTGTGAATTAATCCTAGATCTTAAAATGAATTTATTGCGAATTTATGGTACTTGGCCCTTTTTCTTTAACATCAATTTTAGAAGTTCTTTTCCTGTAATGCTATTTTATTTTACTGAAATAATGATTACAGTAAATTTAAAGTTTCACTGAAAGCAAGCTGGATTAGTCTTTTCCTTCCCATTTTTGTAACCAATATAGACTTCCTGTTCTGAAATGCTAATTGTCTTTGGCCACAGTGCTATGATGACAAGAGTTCTTTAAAGGTGCAAATCCAGGAACTTAAGTATCTTTATGCTAGTAAATATAACTAAATATTTTTATCACAAAATAAACACCTCTCCTCAAAACAACCTTTAAAGAAGAATGTAGGATCTTACAGATGGCTCTGAGAGTAATTTAATAAACGTTGATACAGAAAATAGCATGTTTCTGCTGCTCCAAATTAGAATCTATCATCAATTTCAAAGTCAGCATAAAGTGTGCGAGTGTTAAGAAGAATCTGTTCAACATTCATATCTTAAATCTTCTGCTCCTAAAGTGTAGAACTACTCAAAGTTACTGAGATTGAAGTGATAGTAGTTCCCAAATGGCAAAACTACTTCTGTCTTTACTAAGATTATTTCAGTAATCACTGTACCTTAAAGGCTATGAATCAGAAACAATATATGTAAGGAGTGAATTGCTACTCAAAACAGCGTTAATCTTTAACAACATAAATTGAAAGAAAGGAAAAGAAAGGAATATCTTTTTGTATATGAAGTTGTGTGTGTCACTATAATCTGCTAAGAGAAAAATAACGAATTTTATCTGCTCCATCTAGAATCTTCCACAGTCTGTAATAGAAAATGTTGGAGGAAAAATTTTTACATTTGGATCCTATAGATTAGGGGTTCATACAAAAGGTAAAATTTACTTTTATTATAAAAATGGTTGTGCCAAGCTAATACATCTAAATGTCATGCTTAAGTAACAAAACTTACTGTATTTTTGTGGTGGTATTAGAGTTTTGTCAGCTATCGCTAGTCTTCATTCTAAATAAAATAAATCGGTTCTTGTTGGGGGTGGGAAGCAGACAAGAAAGTTGGAAGTTGTTTTGTTTTTTTTTAAAGTTGCATACTTGGCTTCTTGTGGTTTGTTCTTTGAAAGTTACTACAAATGAAAAATTGAAGGATGTATGCATGCATTCAGTGTGTTTAATGGCATGAACATTTTTCTTTAATTTGTTTTCATTTAGTGTCTTTTCTTAGGAGCTGCTACAGGAAGAGAAATGAAATGTTCTGTTTTTGTTTAAAAAATAAATACATAAAAATTCTGGCTATTGCTGGCATTTTGTGTGTGTAAAGTGTAAGTAACCTGCTTGTGTTAATAAACGCTTCCAGGTGCTGATATTGATGCCCTATGTGTTGCACCAAGACATGTTGAAAGAAGTGATTTTTTCACATCGTTTTATGAAAAACTGAAACAACAAGAAGAAGTAAAAGATTTGAGGGTATGTGAATGGCCTGATACAACCAGCTGGAGTGAGGATGCTGAAAAGTTAAAAGTGCAAGATGATTCCTGAAATAAGTAACTTTGCTGTTAAGGCTTGCAGTGGATATTTAGTTAACTTGTAACAAAACCTATCAACATAGTTGAAATAAGTAGAGATTCTTCCAAATTTTCTGTGTCCTATTACTTGATACGGTTGTTTGAAAATCTGGATCGCAGAATAATCTGGTAGCACTGTATTAGTGTTGCAAAATTTCTGTTTGTACTATGTAGCAGGAGGCAGGTGCAAACATGTTTGGTCCCGATCCCTTTCAGGCTAAGTTTTGTTGAAGTTTTTAAAAACAGTAGCACAACAATACACTTCATAATTTCTTCCTTATATAAATCACCACTGTGATTGATACTAACCAGATCTATATTGGCTGTCAGCTGTCCACCTGAACATGGAGGTTACATTTTTTAGATGCTTGTGCAAGATTTTCATCAGGTGGAAAGATGAAGATTTTTTCTCTTGTGTTCATGAATGACAAGCCTCCGTAGATTAGTTTAAATCTTAGTAGTGTTAATTTAGAATAAAATTTCTCATTTGGAATTTGTTCTTCTTAAATGAAGATAATTGCTGGTAAATACTAAACATTTTTTGGTTTAGTCCTGCCGTGTCCTGAAATTGAGGTGCCTCTGCAGCATTGTCTCAATGCATCCCATAGTAACTCTTTCTAGTGTAAACATCTGGTGGCAATACTATATGTACTGAAACTACTGTTCAGAATATTTTATTATCTGAATGCTTTTTTAGTAATCTTTAAATCCACATGCTATAATCAAGAGGATTCTGCCTTTCAGATTTCCTATTAACTTTGCTATAAACTCTTAATAATGATTCAATGTAATGTAGCTGACTTAGCAGCAAGGGAGATCAGAACATGTTTGCTATTCAGTGTGGCTCTGCATTGATGTCAATAACTTTTAGGTCAGTCTTAACACTTTAAATTAGTCCAGCTAAGTCTTAAAAAGTTTTCTTTGTGGAACCTTGACTTTATTACTGGTTGCTCTAGTGAGTGAGTCTAAGAGACTTACAAACTTTAAATTGTTAGGATGTATCCTGCCAACTAGTAGACTAAGATTGTAGAGTGGAGTTGTCTTCTCCGTTTAAGAACTGGAACGTTCTCTTAGAACTGTGCTAGCCTCTGGAAGTTCCTAATGTTTGTTATTGGAAGTAAGCAATGTACTTTGATTTTACAAAAGCAGTGCTCTGCAGATTTGCATCTAGTTCAGGTGCTCAGTTTGGGAAGGTGGTATTCCTAGCTGATTACAGAACAGTTACCAAGTTCCATAGTTTTATCACAGATACTGTTGGTTCAACTAAACTTTGTTAATGACTGCAAGAAAAGATGATTGTTTATCAGGTGAATATGGTTGTCTTCTTGTCATTTCTTGTAAAATACTGACAGCAGAAACAATACAAATAAGATGCCTGTTAGAATAAGAATTCCCATAGGTTAGCTTTAGAATATGTAGAGATGCTGTGGGGTGGAAAAAGAGTCCTACCAGTGTAGTGAGGAAAAAAATTTGGTCTTGAGGTAACACCGTCGCAACTGGCTGGTAGGAGTTTTGTTTATAATTTTTATCTAGGAAGCTGTGGTACATAGTAGATCAGTGTTTACTGCGTAAATCCTCATTGGTAGAAAAAGACAGCTGACAAATCAAACTGAAAGCAGAGGAAAAACATCTATGTAAATAGTGTTTCATAATGATTGTTCAGATCTCCTATCTATTGCTTGTAAATGTTCTTCTCTATACTGAAAATAAAATACAACTTTTTTTCCCCAGGCTGTTGAAGAAGCTTTTGTCCCAGTTATTAAACTTTGTTTTGATGGAATAGAGGTAAAGATCTTTTATGTTTTATTTTATTTTGTTAGACTGTGGTTAAAACAACGATTTCAGGATTTCCATAATTAATATTTATGAATACAAATGCTATTAAAGTGACAATCCTAAATTCACATTCAAGTGATTGACAGCAGTCCTTGGCTGTGTGAGACTTTGAGACTAAAGTAAGTCTTTCTTGATCTGCTTAAAGCTGCATGAACATCTACCTGTTCTTTCTTTTACCCTCTTGTATTGATGAGTTTACTGACATGTAGAGTACAGCATTAGCACTATTGAAGACTTAATATTTAATAGAAATGACGTATAAATGTGGCTTCAGTAATTTTTTGGCTATTAACGGTTAACTGCCCAAACCTTAAATTCAGATTCGCTTTAATATGTTGTACTGTAGGCGGATCTCACAAATGTACCGCTGAAGGGAAGTTAGGTAGCCACTTCACCCTATTTCTTCATGCTTATGTTAACACATGACCAAAATTATTGTTTCTGTCCAATTTGTCTGTAGCCTGACGGATTTGTTTGTTTGGAATGATAATCATGCTTAACATTTTTACTACTTTGGGACAAGTTACTAAGAAAACAGGAACATTTCTTTCAAAAAATACTCCATAAATCTTTTTCAGACCATCTTACAGTCAACATGTCATCTTGGTGACAAGACCAAAAAAAAAAAAGAACTGTTCATGTACATGGTTATGTACTATATTAACCACTAGCTGGTGGGTATACGAAGGAAACTTCCCAGTGGGAAAGAAGTCCTGTGTTAGCTATCTGATACAGACAATTTGAAAAGTAGTTATACGTAGGTGTAGCATTGTACACAAGACTGGAGAGCTCCTTCTCTCCCAGTCTCAGTTGGATCTCAGCCTTGCAATTATAATGATCCTTAGGGTATTGGTAATTTCTGAGTCTCAGGAAGATGATGAACCACCTCCTTCACCCTGATCATTCCTGCTTATTTGTATTTTCACTAACATTTGTTTAAGATGACACTTAGCCAGAGAGATGTACTTACTCTCAAATTAGAGAGATGCACAGAGATACGTGATAGCATGCAGTAAGCTAGCCTGTGACTTTTAATTTGTCAGCTACTTTATTGCTGTCTGTGTATTAGGTTTGTGTTGTATATTAGGAACTTTTTTTTTTTTCCTGGAGAATTTGTTTTCTGTTTACCTATCTTAGTTATTCATAATAAATACTGAAAGTTGTCATAGGCGTTCTTTGGTATGCCTGTTATTTGCATGTTTTTTAATCATTTACATTTAAGCCAGTCTTCTCTTGTTTTCCCTTTCCCTGAAATTCAAAATACAAGCTGAAATAGGGGAATGAAAGGATTATCTCCTATAAGACTTAGTAGTATTTTGCTCCATTGTAGTAATTCATAAACGATGGGCTGTGATGGCTTAGGTTTATGACTCAAGACTTAATCCATATTGCTGACAGTGCATTAAATAATTCTTTTGTCTTGAACAAATTTATGATAAGGGTTCTTTTTGTATGCAAGTGTTGTTAGGCCACAGTTTCTGATGTTTGTGTTGGAAGATTGTTTTTCTTTTGTAATCCAGGCAAAAGATACCAAGAGTTATTCCCTTTTGTAAAGAAAACCTAAGATCTCAGGAAAAAAAGGTTTTAGTCATGTGGTGATCCTGTCAGATAAATTACAGATTTTTCTGCTGATGCTAGTAGTAATATATGCATTGAAGTTTTTGATTTTCTTTTTTGCATTCCTGAGCTAGAAGTGATGCTTTTTCCTAAAAGATTTTTATTTACATTAACAAGGGGCATAGTTCTTATGTGCTGGTTCTGTATTGATCTTGATAAGTATTTTATCATCTTGGAATAGGAGTTGTAAGATAAATGAAGTGTCTAAAAGTGATTCTTTAACATCTGTGAGTGGTATTCGTGTGTATTGTTTAAAGAGATTAGTTGTACTAGAAAGTGCATTGTTCTTACTATTAGTAAACTTGATGAAAATGAACTACAAAACTAACTTTACAGAAAAAAATGGGTTTATCTCATGTTTTATTTCTTTTTTTTTTAAGATTGATATTTTGTTCGCAAGATTAGCACTGCAAACTATACCTGAGGACTTAGACCTCCGAGATGATAGCCTACTTAAAAATTTAGACATTAGATGCATACGAAGTCTTAATGGTATGTATTTGTGTATAAATTTTGTCAAAACTTTTAATAAGTATCCTAGATTATTTGATGTAGCAGTTGAGATGTGTACTTGACTGAAAATACCGTGACTCTGTGTTGGAGTTTATATCGTTTTGTACAGGAGAGTTGTTTGTATGGACTGATTTTTATAAAGCCTAACTTTTTAATTGGGTAATAAATGGTGTTCCCTAGAAACTAACGGGACTGCGAGATTTTAGTGTGGGGCACTACATATTTCTATAAAGAAAGAAAATTGATACAAATTTTGTTATATATGTTATAAAATTTGTATGTATTTTAGTATGCATAGATGTGTACAGAATTGCTTTGAGGATACAGAATTAACTAGGGATTCAAAATACTGTCAACTTGAGGTCAGATCTCTAGTAGTTTACAAACTTGAGTAACTTTTTTCTATGATACAAAGCTTAAAAATTGCTATTTTTGTGGGCAAGGGTAGGGGCTCCAGCCTATGTGCAGCTTGCTGGGGAGGAGAGAGGAACCCATGTTATATATCACTGGTTTCAGTACAAAGTTGAAAACTTGATAATCTCAAGTAAATGAAAACTGCACATTCTTGGCAACTGGGTGGTAAGATAACAGCAGCTCCTGTTGTTTTGTGAAATTCATCTTTGTGCAGTCTCTAGAATTCATGTTTGCCGTTTCACTTTGCAGGGAACTCCTATTCCTATATAAGAGTATTTTCTTGCAGTCAGCTCTCTGCGACTATTAACTGTTAACAACTATTTATTCTTGGTTTTAAAAAATGACTAAAGGAAGTAATATAGTCACCTACGATGTTATTCTTAAGCTTGAAAACTTTCTGTTGAAGTCAATACAATTTAGGTCCAAAAACTGTTCCATTTGGCCCGTTTTCATACACTCAAGCAAAGCTATGACTTTAAACTTCCAAGATTTCTGTGCTGAAGTAAAATGAGGGGGGGAAAGATGATGAAATGACAATATGTTTTCAGATTCAAAACAACAGTGATCAAAATACCAAATAAGAAAGCTTCTAGTATGGTGATTTAAAGTTTGATAGCTTTGAAGGTGGGAGAGGATAAACCAGCAAAAAAAAACACCCTTGAGACAGGCAATGTAACAGATTCTTTCTTTTGGCAGGTTGCCGGGTAACCGATGAAATTCTGCATCTAGTACCAAACATTGACAACTTCAGGTTAACACTGAGAGCTATCAAACTGTGGGCAAAACGTAAGCAGTTTTATTCCAAAATTCGCAAAGCTTTCATTTACTCTTATGGTTGCTGATAACTCTCTCCTTTTGTCTTTTTCCTTCTCGATTCACAGGCCACAACATCTATTCCAATATACTAGGTTTCCTTGGCGGTGTTTCCTGGGCTATGCTAGTAGCAAGAACTTGCCAGCTTTATCCAAATGCAATAGCATCAACTCTTGTACATAAATTTTTCTTGGTATTTTCTAAATGGTATGTTTTTTTAAATTTAGATTCCGCTAAAATAAAATTGTTTTGTAGACACTAAATTTTAGTCCTGTTTTTATGGTACCTTTTTCAGCTGTTACCAGATTAAGTCAATAGTTACAAGCATTGTTCTTGCTGCCAGAAAGTTGCTAGCTTGGGTTTTTCAATAAAAGTCATCCAACATGTCTTGTTCTTAAAGTATCCAAAACAAAAAATCTTAGTTTTAAATTGCTCTTTTAAATTATTTATTGTGACACAGTGTTGCTCTCCAGATAAGATTCTTATATAGTTCTAGATAAGAACAAGCACCCAAAAATACGAAGTCTTTTAACATTCAGATATTGGAATGCTGGGGAAGGGAGGTGTATCAGCAGCAGGTTTAGGCATGTATTCCTCATGAGACTTCACGAGACATGGATTTTTAGAATCATTGTACCAAATTGTGGCTTTATTTCAAGTACAGTGTTTTTTTCCTTCTTACTGTGAAGATAATTTCCACCGTTTCACTATTCATAGGTTTTATAGCCTTTTTGAGAGTCCTAGCATTGAGTAATATCTTGCCATGCTAAGCTGATAAAGAGAAACTGGTTGCATTGGAAGCATTAATGTACAAATACCAACAGGTGGATTAACTTCTGCTCTTCATAAGAAAGGTGGTTTAATTCATGGCAGTAGAGAACAAAAGTATTACCTTTTTTGTTGGTTTTAGTGTGTCATTCAGCATGGTTTATTTATTTTACAATCTGGTTTGGAAATTGCTTTCTTATTTTATTCTGAACTCTTTGTAATGTTCCTAAAACACTATGATCATGCTAGCTGTTTTTGTAGTTTGTCCATGAAATGGCTTGCATGAAAATTGACCCAATATCAATCTTTATTGAGGAATTTATTTAGGTATTCCTATAGGAATTTATAGGAGTCGATGTTAGTTACCTAAGCCACTGGTTGCAAAGCTCAGAACGAAAGAAAGTTCATTGCTCTAATGTCCTAGAGAAGTTACTTACAGCTGTTTTGTCCTTCAGCACTACGTTATTTAAAGAACTATAGTTAGACCAGCTTAGTCTTGAGGAAATGATGCTTTACCATGAGAACAGAGTTAAGAAGGGTCACATTCAAAAAATATTGTTGTTTGAACATACGTGGTTGTATCCAGTAGTCTTATTCAGTGCTACAATCTTTTTGAACAGGGAATGGCCAAATCCAGTGCTATTGAAACAGCCAGAAGAATGCAATCTTAATTTGCCTGTATGGGACCCAAGGGTTAGTGTATTATTTTTTCCCCTATAAGTCACATGTACAGTAAATTCAGTTGCTTAAAGAGTACTAGGTGAGCTTCATTTTAGTTTATTTATATTTTGGTTTTATGTCATTATAGTAGCCTCTAATTCTTCTGAGTATGGAACAAAGCTTTATTTTGTAAACTGACCACTTGAAGCACACTTGCTAAACAGTGTACTTTTTAATTCAACTTCTTCAGTAGGTGATCTTAAGTATTCAGCACTAGATAAATGCCTTAACAGCAATGCGTTTTCGAAAAGTCGCTTACCTTGAAGCTGTTTGCTGTCATAGTTAAAACCTATTAATAGTTAAAACCTATTACTTTTGCAAGTATACTGAATTAACTTAAGTGCAACAGTCACAGTTGGATAGGTTCACTTCTACGTAATAAATGTAATGCCTTTTTCGTTTTGGACCCAAGAAGATGGTAACTTGAAGTCTTCAGTTGTTTTTAATGCTATTTATAATATTCATCTCTATCATTATAGCACCTATATTAAGGACACTGTATATTAATATCTTCAGGTAGTCAAAGGAATATCTTGCTACAGACATACAGTTAATATTTTGACATTTCAGTTGGGCAATAGTGTGGAGGTATTTAGTGCTGTTTTACCAATTATGCAATAATTGGTGTTCAGTTTACCTTTTTGGGGGAAATGGTGTAAGCACCAGAGGTTGAGTTGCATATGACCTTTAGTCCTTTCCATCTGCTATTCTGGTTGACAGAAGTCCACATTTAAATAATGTGAGACGAAGATGAAAAACTGTTCTTAATTCGAACTGTTACTGCTGGGTTTGAGGTCAGTGTGTGATGTTACAGAACTGTCTGTGTAGTTAAAGTGGGACAAGTCATCAATGGGGCTTTATCTTTAATTTGCCATCTACAAGATTACTACCCTAACACTATTTTAAATGTATTTTGTGTGTGTTGTCCCCCTTTTTTTTTTTTTGTTTCCCACGTGCTGTTTAATAAAATACATTAATGCAAGTCTTGCTTCTCTCAGGATGCCTAGAGCCTCTCTTCTTAGGCTGGCTCTTTATTTTCCATAGTCTTAAAGAAATAAAGTATAGAATACATTTCACAAAGTCTGAAAAGAGTCATTCCTCTGAAGGTATTTGTGTGGTGATAAGGTTTCCTTGTTTTGACATGATCACAAGGTGGTTTCTATTAAAGAGAGAGAAGTGGTTCTGTTAAGTTGGTATTTCTTGACTTGATGTGCTTACAGGTTATGGTCCTCCCACAACACCTGTGTGAAAGCATTGTCCTTGTATTCTAAACTTTCTCTGAACTATTCGTAAATTTGCTTGGTCTACAAACTAAGGTGTCTTAGAACTTAAGACTCGATTTTAGCAAAGGGAGAAATCCAAATTTGTTAACTCATGTGTATGCTTGAAGAAAACTGATTGGCTGTTGTTATATGTAGGTAAACCCCAGTGATAGGTACCATCTTATGCCTATAATTACACCAGCATACCCACAGCAGAACTCTACCTACAATGTGTCCGTTTCCACACGGATGGTCATGGTTGAGGAATTTAAACAAGGTAAGTATTATCTTATGCTCTCTATATAAATGTATTCAAAAAGATATAAAATAGTTCCATTGTGGGTATGCTTGAGGGTGGGGGAGGAAGGATATTAAATAACCTCTTAACATGAGAATTTTTTTGAGAGAGGTAGAATTTAGTCTTATGCCTATGTGGCTTAAAGTTCTAAATTCTGTGGAGGGAGTTCTACAGATCTTTCACTTTTAGAAACTGAGGGTAATTAATTAGTGCCTTGTGCTCTGAAACTCATAATTACAGTCCAATGTCTTTTGTTTTTTAGATTTATTTTAGTGGCTTTAGGTTGTGTCCTGCCACATAGAAGATAAATGTAATAATCCCACTTAATGACAGTTACTAATCTTAATATAAGACAATATACTTGCTCAGAATCCCTTAGTTTATTTTAGTAATCTACTTTGATAATTATAGTAGATAAAAGACAATGTAGTCAAAGCAAGGAGTAGACTTGATGCAGAGGGTGACTCCCAGTATCTCCTGCAGACTGTGCAGTGGCTTGTCTTCTCATTGTTTCTTTGCCCCATTGTACAACATTTCTGTGAGAGTATATTGAGTACTGCAAGGAAAAAATTGCAACCTTTTTTTTGGATTGAGACACATAAGATTAAAGATAAAGATAAAGAGATATGGAGAATAAAGATAAGATAAAGAGCTGTGTACCCTACAAAGGAAAAATGTCTGTATTCTTCAGTCTGATCAGTGAATATTACATTTCTGAATGTATTTTACGGAGTTTAAAAAAAAAAAAAAGAAAGACTTATTGATAAATTAGTTTGAATTGAAGGGGGAAAATTATCTATAATAGTATTTGTTAATAAACTGTTTTTATATGGGTATAAAACTGCCTTTTTTTTTTTTTTTTTTTTTTTTTTTTAAAGAAACTTAAATGTGTTTTTATAATTTAGGTCTTGCTATCACAGATGAAATTTTGCTGAGTAAGGCAGAGTGGTCCAAACTTTTTGAAGCTCCAAACTTCTTTCAAAAGTACAAGTATGTATTTTATGGCATGGCAGAATATTAAGTTTTATCAGTTACAATATGTAATGATGCTCTGTAGCACAGGATCTTAAATATACATACAAATGACTTCCAAAAAGTGTTTTGTTAGACTATACAGAGGAGTGAACGTGCTATTCTTCTATTACAAAATGACTAATTTAATCAAATAACTTTTCTGTCTTCAGTGTGTAATTCAGAATCCTATTAGTCCATGACGAGATATTTAGAATTTCACTAGTTAACTATAGGATTGGTATGCTACCAGTAAAAATGAAGATATATTAATTGGTTTGACCAGCAGAAGAGTTACTTTAATGCTTTCAGTAAGTATTCTAAAAAAGGGTCTTGGCTCCCAGGAAACAAGATCTTAAAAGAACTAATTCTGGAGGTCAATGTGTAAGGTGAATACATACTTGAAACTGTGTGTTTTCTTCTGTCAATACAGACAACAGTTCACTCTTATAATAAAGATTTTTGCAATTGTGTTGACTAACTGCCAGATGTACTAGTTATTACTAGACTTTTTTCGTTAAAGCGTAAGGCTTTTGGCTCATATTAATACACTTTCACATCTAGCTTCTCTAATTTTGTCATGTTTCTACAATAAGGGGAATACTGAAGTTCACACCATATTTTTAGGGTTTCTAGTAATATGCTTGTGGGGCAGAAGCTTGTTAAATGTATATTGACTTGCTGAAAGCTGTATTTTTTATAATAAATTTGAATTATTAAAATATGGACTACATCTTCTTTGCCCTCAGTTGAAATTGGAGACCCATTTTTCTTGACTCAAGATCAAATATATTTTACAGTTGTTTCTGTGTTGGGTGGTTGGTTATGTACTAATCTAAAAAAAGATTGAAATATACAGTTCCCCCATTAAAAGAGACTGATGACCTTCATAATGTGTCTGTGTTTTGTTTCTATACTTTTTGCATGATAAAAGCTTTAAAACATTTGGATGGATTTTATTTTGTACCTTGAAGGTTAAGTTTGAAAATGCTTAAAAGGGCACTGTAAAGTTATTTTTAGAAGTTAGAAATGGGCTGCAGACAAGTCAGTTTGTGCTAAAGACACTGCTAATATGTTCCCTACTACATTTTTTTTTAATTTCAAAACTAGGAAAAAATAGGAAACAGTGTTATTTGACATAATCTCCATTTTAATAGAGTTTGTGTACAAGCTGTTGCAGCCATTTTATCAGAGCAATAAAAGTTTTTTTGCCCACATTGATTATCCAGGTTTTGTATGTTTTGCTCAAAGTATCTTTGCTTTTTTCCCCATTTTTCTTTTTTAAAACTGTGAATGGTATTAAGGAGCCTGCTTTAATTTAAATTACTCAAGATTTCCTGTTACATCATAGTAAGTTAATTTAAAGAGTAGACTAATTAAAAAAATAGTTGTATGCAGTTGACAATGTGCATTAAATATGGCTTTATTGGTCAAACCTCCATCAGAAAGCTAGATGTTTTGTGTTTTTTTCTATCCCCCTTCACCTCTCTTCCTATTTAAATTGTATATATCATTGACTTGTTCCTGCTGAAATTCAAAGCAGTGTGTAGTGTTCTGCTGGATAAGAGAAGACCTCAACCTTGCATTAACATAACTTCTTAAAGTGTTTATTTCCTTAAAGCTTAGATTTAGTAGTCTCAGTGTCAGTTAGTTGCTAAACATCTATGTTGACTGTAAATAATTTTGTTTTATTGGCCCTGTTTAAAATAAGCAAACTTGAAGGATGTGTGTGGCTAAGGAAATCCGGAGGCTACTGCATATCTGCATTGAAAGAATTTATTGTAGATTAGGAAAACCTTTTTCATTTTTTTTAATGTCAACAATTACTTGGAGTTAGGAAGTTGTAATGTATTATCTCCCCTTTATCGGGTTTAAAATCTGCAGATGGTGGTAAAACAATGACAACATATACTTGCATTTTTACAGGGAAATGACAGGAATGATTTCAGACAAAATACTGCTAAAGAAAAGTTACAGGAAAATGAAATGATTAGAAATTAAAACCAAGAGGACAGTGTGATGATGAGAGAAATAACATTCGTTTAATGAGCTCTAGCCTATTGTTTCTCTGTTAAAAAGACATGTCCTTCTAAATAGATGAATATAAACATACCTTTAAAAAGGTACTTAGAATATTTGTCTTGATAGGACTTAAATTATCCAGTGCTTTAGTGAAGGTGTAAATCCTGGGAACCTTAATGCAGATAAACTTGAATAAACAAGATCGTGTGCCCTCAGGCTTTTCAGAACAGAGTATGACTTAAAATATGCATTTTTGTAGGTCCAGGTGTTTTATAAGACAATTACATAATATCTACATTTGTTTTTTCATAAAACAATGCTAACAGGGAGATGGTGGGAGGGAAGAAGCAGCAGTTTCTTTTAAAAATGAATACTTCAAAATAATACTACGTATACTGATGTAATTTAAACACCGTTCAGATGGAAACTCAGCTTCAAAATAGTTTTTTCTTTATCATGAAGTAATGGATACTTCTGTGTTAGACATACTTTTTGTGATAAAATTGGAAATGAAGAACTGATAACTAATCTTGCCTTTGTAAAATTTACCAATGAGACCTTGAGCCCTTGTTTAATACAAGCCTTTATGCACCTTTATGGACCTTGAAGTATGTATTCAAAGTACAAGCTGCTTTAAAGTTGCCTTACTGGAAGTGGAAGTAACAGATTTCCAGTGATTAATTCCCCCTCAGCACAGTTAAACAAATCTGTGTTTGCTGTGCTGGAGGTGGGAATTAAATATTATTATTTTTCAATTAAATATTACAGCCAGCATTACCTGAGCAAAAATATAAAATAATTACTCTCATAATTAAGGCTTAGTTTATTATTTATTTTTTTTTAAGGAGCTTACCAGCTAGTTGAGACTTAAACACCAAATCCATGCAATGTTTTTTGAAGTTTTTTAGTAGTTTGTTTTTAAGTGCAGTTTTTGGTAATTATATGGAAAAATTAGGTCCTTCTAATACTTGCAGATTTGTCTGTTTCAGTTCATACGTGGTGAAAAACAACGAAAACCTTCAGTTGTCTTTTCCACTAAATGCATTATGCAAGTGTGTGTGTTTCTATGTGGTAGGTATGATGCAGAAATCTTACATGGATGATAGTTGCCTATCTATAGTGCTCCCTAAAAAGAAACTCATAGACATGAGTAACTTGCACAAAAATTGAGAAAAGGCCACTATTCTCATTTCTTTTTAAAGTGTTTCTGCAACATTGCTGAATTCCAGTTGAGTTGGCAGAATTTGTTTTCTCAGATTTAACATTCTGGGAAATATCTGTTGTGTTTTTCTTACCTTTTTTAAAGCAATAATTCAAAGTTTTTAGGAATATGAATAATTGAGGTGTGCTATCTTAACAAGTAATTGAAAGGAGGATGTTTGCAGTAAAATAAATTGAAGAACTCCTTAACATTTTTATTTTAAGAGGTAAATACTGCTGAAATGCAAAAATAAATAGATGAACCATGCTATTTAAAAGAGGATAAGTCTCTTCAGATCCTTCCTTTTGAATCCTCAGAGTTTACTGACATTTGCTGACTGAATTTAAATGACTAGCTTTTATAAAGGTCTTTCCACCATATTCCGCATATATGTATAAATATGGAAATATGTAGGTACCAGTTTGGTCTTTTGGTTTCGATTTACTGTTACGGTTTGAAGGCCTATAGTATCAGAGGACTGCACCATATTTTTTCACCAGCACTGACTTTGCTTTATATGAGGTAAAAGTACTAGGATATAATCATTTATGTTACTACTGATCTTTAAATCCTGCTCAGAAAATAACCTAAAAAGACCGTATCAGTATAGTGAGTAAAGGCAAGTTGGTGATCTAGCTGGGAAGTCAACTTTAACATCCTAAACTTTGGAAA
This sequence comes from Aythya ferina, assembly GCF_964211825.1. Lineage (NCBI taxonomy): Eukaryota > Metazoa > Chordata > Aves > Anseriformes > Anatidae > Aythya > Aythya ferina. The sequence continues at coordinate 50,954,014 of NC_140301.1, forward strand.
AAACTGATTGTAGACATGAAAGTTTTCTTCCAGCCCCACAATTGCGAGCTTGATTTGAAAGATTTGTATTGAAGTTCACAGTAGTCATCTCACCTTCTACCATCCCTGAGTTTCACTGATTTAAAATAGCATTCTTGTTTTATATACTGTTTTTATGAAACTTACGGAGGGTATCCACGGTTATCCTGGAATGTAATTGGGAGCTTAGAAATTATCATTAGAGGAAAGTTTGTGAAGTGGCAGATAAGTATCTTTAGACAGCTCTGAAATGAGGATATTAAACTTGTAAACCACAGTCATAATTTTACTTCTGACTTTGACAAATGAATATATGCTAACCACTCATCTAACTATTCAGAATATTGTAACACAACAGATGTATGTACCAATAATTGTGAACAATTGTTTTTACTTGAAAAGATTCAATAGTAGTAGATTAAATCCTTGTTCTCATTAGGTATTGAAGCTTCTGTACTGTTTTTCAACTGGTTCTTTCCACGTTGCTAGCCTTTATTAAGGTTACTGATATTAAAGTGTAGTTTCAAGTGTCCCTAAAAGCTGAAATGTTTTGAGAAATGTTATTCGTGTGCTTGGGAGCATAGCCCCTTTCTCTACTTTTTATTATAGGGTATGTATTTAAACTAACAATCCGTAGTTTACAATATAGAATTTATTGAGAAATTTAATAATAAAACTTGAATGTCTAGTTTTAGAAGCATAAATAGAATAGCGTATTGTCTTTATCTCCAAAGGCATTATATTGTACTTCTAGCAAGCGCACCGACAGAAAAACAGCGACTAGAATGGTGAGTATAATGCTTGCTATTTTAAAGCAACAACAAAAAAACAACAAACAAACTGTCATACTTGGATTCAAAGGGAAATTTAGCCTATCTTTTAATGAAAATGTGAAACTTCACTGTTACATACCAACTTCATTTAGTTTTATTTCTGAAAAACAATAAGATGAACTAGGGAGTAAATTGGCTGAATTTTGCTTCTTTACAACACTGCCAGGTTCACTTTACAAATCCTATTTTCTTAAGCCTTATGCATTTTAATTAACAGTGTGACTAGGTCTGTTTCCAGTCTCTAGAAATGAAGTTTCCTCAAATCAAATATATCTCCCCCCTTTCTGTTCTTCTTTTTTATTAAAGAAGATTTAACATTCAGGTATTGGAAACTTCCTCATCTCTTAAATTCAACATCTGAAGCCAAAAGAATATTGGAGAAATACCTGGGAGTTTCTTGCTGCCTGCTTGTTACTGATGTGTTACCTGTTGCTATTTAACTCCATTTGTAAAAAGGAGGCCATATGCTTCAGGGCTTTCTTAAGGCTGCTTTGCATTATTTTTATAACATGCTTATTTGGCTTATTGATTTGAATTAATCTGTCATCTATAAGTGTGTTAATCTATTTGTAGTTTCAAATACTTCAGTAAACAGTGCTGAGGATTTTTGCTTGATATAAAGTTAGATGCTTCTATTTCATATTAATGAGAACTTGCTAATAAGTAACATTTATGCAGGGTGGGATTGGTGGAATCAAAAATCCGTATTCTAGTTGGAAACCTGGAGAAGAATGAATTCATTACACTGGCTCATGTGAATCCACAGTCATTCCCAGCACCCAAGGAGAATCCTGACAAGTAAGCAAAACTGTTTTCTCATGTAACGGTGAGGAGCTTGCTTTGCTAAAATGACAATACATTAATCAATAAACAAACTTTTTTTAGTCTTCAGTGGTTTAGTTTTCAGGGAGAGCATCTAATGTCATAGAGTATAAGATGTTCTGAAGGACTCTTTGTAAAATCAGATGTTCTTCTGTGTAAGAATGTTTCTAACCCAGAAAATAATTTTAAGGAAATAATGTTATTTTTCTGATAACTGTATTAATTGCATAATTGCTAATAATACTAACTCCTTGTTAGCTACTGCTACTTAACTGCTGCTGTTTGAGCGTCTCATATTGGTTGGTATGACAGTTCTAATTACAAGGCAGTGCTGAAAATCGAGTAGAACATCAGGCATAGTAGAAGTGAATCTTGAATAAGTAGGTATGATGTTATTAAATTTAGCAGTTTAGATGCATTTAAACTTGGTAATTGCTGATGCTAGAATTCTTACAAATTTGGGAACAGTGTAGAGGATACCAAGCACTTCAGATTGTTTAGAATTGTATTTGTTTTTCCACTCATTTCCCCTTTAGCCCCAAAACCTGTGATCACTGTTATGAGTGGGAGGAGCAGCAGAACACTCCTTTTTAAGACTATTTTCCATCTAGTGTTGTAATTATCTTATAAGGATTCACATTCTTTTATGTGAAGTGTGAGAGTGGGGAAGTAGGGAATATCTGAAAAGCCTTCTTTACCATCTACATTTTTTCTCCAGAGATAAAATGCTTGATATGACAGTATGCTGCTACCTTATAAATAAATAAATAAAAACATAAGTTAAATTTGTTCCAAGTGCAAATCAGCAAAAGCAGGTAGTAAATCTTCAGCACCATTTTAATGGGTAAATAAATGCTGTATGCATAATCAGACTTTGTAGCTCTTATTTCGGAGGGCTTGATGTGTGCAAGCCTTTTAGGAAAGGTTATTTTCCCAATATCAATAATTATATTTTTTTTACCTGCCTTTCTAAATTTGTTCATTAATTGATTGGGAAGTGGGATAGTTCTGAAATAGACTTACAGGGAAAATATGTGTAACTAAAACATAAAATGTCTTCAGCTGTTCATTTTCCATGTATACTATGTGAAGGTGAGCTGTCAAAATGAAGTGCTTCTTACCTGAAAACTGCGCTTTGCAGTCAGTTACAGCTGAGAAACTTGAAGAGAAGTTTAGGTGGCAGTATTGCAATTGTTTAGTTGGGAAATGCATAAGTATTTTGACTTCAGGATAAGATACTGAAAAGCTGCTATTTCCTATACAGTTACAATGGCTAGTTGGAACTCCTGTAAATGAGAGAATCAATCTGCAGAAGCACAATTAAATGAAATCATTTACTGATAATTTTAGTTCATTAAGTTTGGGAAATAGATATGTCTTTTTTTGTGACTTTTCTGCATTGCAAATGAAAAGGTGAGGTCATCAAGTTAACTTCTGTTTCTTGCCTTTTTATGCCTGGTTTCCCAGTGCTAATGGAGCAAAAATACAAAACTAGCTATTGAAGCAAATAACTGCTAGTTTATTCAATTATTCTGTCAGAACTATGACTGTTTAATATAAATTTTCACAGGGAAGAATACCGTACAATGTGGGTGATCGGGTTGGTGTTTAAGAAAACCGAAAATTCTGAAAACTTAAGCGTTGATCTTACTTACGACATTCAGTCTTTTACAGACACAGGTGAGTTTTGTATTCTAGATGTTTGGTTATTAAGCTTGTTTAATGCTGTTGGTTTTGTTTCATAATCTAGTCTTTCAGTAGTAGAACTGTATCTAGACAGAGAAAAAGATTCAGGTAAGGAGTTAAGGTGTTAATGAAACACATGTTTGATAATTTTTAATACTTCTAGACACTTCAGACTACTAATTTTTCTATTTGTTTTAATTAAAATTGATTAAAGTGAACACAAATCTTTCAGATCTCAGTAAAATGGTAAATTATACTGTGATTTTTGTTAAGCAGACAATTTGATATCATATGGAATCAACTGAACCTAACCTAATTTTGACGATATGTATAGTTTAGGTGTTTTTATATTTGGTGAAACTGAATTTAACAGTGGGTTAAAACTAGTTATCTAGTAGACTCTAGAGTAAAATGGCTTTTATTCCATGATATTTCATACTAGCTAGTTGGTTCCATAGGTTTTAGTTTTGAGTCTTAACACTCAGTGTAAGAAATATTTTGACGATTTTTTTATGTTAAATTTTTGATTCATGAAAAATCACTTAAAATGTATGTAAGAAATTTGTAAGGCATTTGTAAGGAGTGAATTGGTAACAACTGAAGAGTGTGGCTCTACAGAGAATAACTAAGGAACACTGCCTTAGACAGATTTATCTCTTTAAACAAACTGCAATTAAGATCCAAATATTATGTGTTTACAGAGTTAAAAGAGTAGGTTCAAGTACTACATAAATGCAAGCTATCATCTGGATTTCTGAGACTTGGTGAGACTGGAAATGAGGAAACGTGTAGTTGAGGATGTGCTTTACTCCCAACTTAGATTATCTTGACATAGTCCTGGACTTTTTAAAGCATTTTCCTAACATCAACCCAATCATTTTCTGTTAAGTTTTCCAGCAGTTGATGGAAAGTGAAGAATATCCAGTGAAGAATATTCTGTAGTCCTCTTTACAAGCTGTTAAATGTGAGATTTTTATATCCTGTCTGCTGACATAACTTCTACTGGGTGTAAATTCAGTAATTTGGATTGTGACAACTTTGTATTTTATATTTCTTCCCTTAGAAGGAAGGAAAAATGTTTTCAAGAGCAGACATAAATCAGATGTTTGTGTTGCATCTGATCTAACATAACCAAGATATATTTAAGATCTGTATACAGAAGAAAAGTAGGTTTCTATGAGGATGTCTTATTTTCTATCTGCAGTCCAGTTGAGATGAAATGAGGAATTGTCTTATGATCTGTCACTGTTAAAAACTATTTAAAAATACAGTATAGAGAACCACATTTGTCTTTTTTTTTTTTTTTTTTTTTTTTTTTTTTTTAAAGCAAGTCATATGTTATTTGTGCTGTCAGTGCTGCCATAGTAGATGGTTTACTTTTCTGCTCCAGAACAAGGAAACAGTATGCCTGTTCCTGAGGGTGACAAATATTCTGTAACACAAACTGTTTCTTCCTGGGCAGATAAGTGGACTTTGCAAAATGCTTCAATACATATTGATGTTATTCTAATTCTGCAGTTTATAGGCAAGCAATAAACAGCAAGATGTTTGAGATGGATATGAAGATTGCTGCAAGGCATGTGAAACGTAAGCAACTTCATCAACTGCTACCTAATCACGTGCTTCAGAAAAAGAAAAAGGTAAACTTGATTAATACTTGAGAACAGCGAAGAAGAGAAGCCATTGGGAAATGATTCCCAGCTTTTCAGATTTACTAACCAAAGAGCTTAAGTCATGTTTTGAAAGCTTAGTTTTACTTTTATGAGCAATATGATCTTGTTGACTCTTAGCAGTGTTACTGGATGCACTAAACGTTACACTAGATTTCCCAGAATGTCAACACTATGGATAGTATCTTTGGCTCTGTTTATACAAACGGATTTGTATTTTGTTTTAGTACGTTTCAGGTGACAAAACATTAAGTAAAGCATCTCTTAAAGTAATGCATCATGAGAGGGTTTTTGTCCTTCACTGATGTTCAGCACTGATCTTCCAACTGTCTTAAGTTCAAATCAGTCTCTAACTTCTTTGTATTCATTATGTTCTTTCAAAAATCTAATTTGTGGGGTACATTGCTATCAATTTTGAAGTTAGTGAAAGCAGTATCTGTAAGCCCAGAAGAAAAAGAAACTTGAAATAAAGCCAAAATTACAGTCACTAAATATAGTAACAGTTTATCTTCTATTTTTGAACATCATTGGTTAAGTAGAATCTTTACCTGAATTGTGAACATAGAAAATATAAATGCTTATAGCGATGTGATGGAGGGTTATTTACATACAAAAGGATTTGAGAATTGTCCCTTTGAGTCTTGCATTTTTTAATGCTCGTATTTTCAGGTTTCTTCTAAAAAATGTACTTGCACAACTACGTTCAGTGCACACATAGATGCTTACTTCATGGTGGAAGTTCACCCTGTTAAATCACCTCTCATTTATTTTTTCTTCACAAAAGTAATGGATAGTAAGTTTGCATAACTGAAATATTGTGTCATTTTAATCTCAGTTGATTTTTTAAGTGTTTAGACTAACGTGATTTTCTTTCATCTTGTGGATGGCAGCATTCAACAGAAGGGGTCAGATTGACAGCTCTGAATGACAGCAGCCTAGACTTGTCTATGGATAGTGATAACAGCACGTCTGTGCCTTCACCTACTAGTGCTATGAAGACGAGTCCATTGAACAGTTCTGGAAGTTCTCAGGGGTAATGAAAGCTTTCAATCTTGACTCAACTTTTTTTCCTGAATTGTATTAAAAGCATAGCAAATACTGCATGCATGAGATACTGCTGTTATTTCAAGGTGTAAATGTTCCAAATTGGAACCTTCAGGCATCTGTCTTTCCAGTTTGAATGCTAGAGTAGGACTAAATTTGTGGCATGGGGAGCATAGCATTAGACTTCAGTTGGGGAGTAGTTTTAGGGTTGGGTAAATGAGTGTAGAAAAGGTGAAATAAAAACTTGGGGGCAGTTTAGTAACAAGGCGGTGAGAAGTAGTGAGCACGAAATTGAGGTGTAAGAATGAGGAAGATCTACTTGAGTTGTTGATCAAAACGTCAAACAGTAGTGAAGCACAGGCTTTCTGTCTGGGAAATGAGTAGTGCTAATTCTATTACTGATGGTATTAATGCAAATCAAGCTTAGGAATAAAATTTACCCCTGTATTTTCCAAAATGTGCGTGCTAATGTTTTTAAACCAAAATTTTATGTTTTAAGTCTTTAAATTAAACTTAGGATCCCATTCAGTTGTGCAAATCTGACTTTGAAAATTCTCAAGTTTGTCTACTTGATGCTCAGAAGTTAATAACATTGATTTCCTACAGTTGTGCAGTATTAAGTGTATATTATTGGATATTTTGAAGGGTAAAATACTTCAGTGGACTTGCTCCTTTTTGCAAGTGCTCTTTTAGTTGGACTTTCTTGGTAAATTATTTTCATTACTTGATGCCGTTGACTATGCTATTAGAGCAAGTCTGTATAATTTCCAAGCATGATATAAGGTATCATATTCAAAGTAAAACTTGCCCCATATTGTTTTTTAAACACATACTGCTACCCTATTTCATGAAAAAGAAATAAAAATTACTTTATCATTTGTAATCCTGAGGCTTTGCTCAGGATGTCCATATTATAGTCATAACTGAATGGGTAGATTGAAAACAGGCTTTCTATTCTAGTCCTTCTACATTATTCTTGTTCCATTCTTTGGGGAAAATAATTGTAATATTTCTCCCTGTACCTCATCTAGTCAGACATTGTCTTAATTTTAGCCTTTTTTGTTTTTAATGCTACTTCTTACTCAGTTAAAAAGCTGTCTCTGAAGTGATTCCAATTAAATATCTGAAATAGTTTCTGTTGCTTAAGTTTGATACTAAGTTGACAACTTACTGCTTAAGTTGACAACACTAGTTTCTGTCTTCATACTATGACATAGTTTTGTGTTGTGCTCTGTATATGCATAAAATTTTGTCAGCTGTTGTTACTGGCCACACATATCATGAAAAGCAGATGTCACCATAGGCATGCTTTACTTATGTTCAGTGTTCTGTCTTTTTCTCTTTTAGCAGAAGCAGTCCTGCGCCAGCTGTAACGGCAGCATCTGTGACCAACATACAGGCTTCTGAAGTCACTGTGCCACAAACAAATTCCAGTGAAAGCTCAGGGGGTAAGGCAAATGTCATAGTATGCTGTTTCTGTTGATTTTTTTTTTTTTTTGTAATATGCTGTAATGCGTTTTCCTTGATATACAGATTAACTAATATTTTTAAGACTCAGAAAATCATGGTGGAAGATTTTATGTAGCAATACTTGTTTATTCTTACAGATCTGTTTGCCATTCACACTAACAATAAAGTTTTCCATTGACCTAATGCAGAGGATGTTTACAGGTCAGTTAGTCTAATGAGGAAAAAATATCCCATATCTAAGTCTACAAGAGCAATTTTTGCATTTATTTTTAATCCATTTTATAGTTAAATCCAAGAGGTGTTTCTTTATTTCCTGTAAATAATTCTCCTGTATTTCTCCTCCTGCTTCATGAAATGGATTCAGGGAGTGAAAAGGCTTCAGATATAAGCAGAGCACGTGCTCTTTAGTGATATCTTCTTAAATATGTCTGACTGTGCATGCTGCTTTATTCTCCATATTTTCTACAAGGAAAATAAAACTTACACTTGTGAAAAGAATAGACCTTTTAGTGACATAACAAAGGTATCTGGTGAAAACTTTTACTAACAAAGTAGCTGACTTGCTGGAATTTTAGCTGTATACATGGCATAAGTCAGAAATAGATGCAGAAGGGGACAGACCAGTTAGCCTTTCAAGATGAAGTCTCTCCTACCTCAGTCTCAGACATGTAGGATGTCTTGTTCTTTTCAATCTTTTTATCCTGTCCCAGGTGTATCAATATGAGTAAATGTTTTCATGAGCACTAAATGTAGTTCAAGTGACATGAATGTTTTTGGATTTGGAAGCAGAAGCTGTTCTTGCATTTTGATTAATAAAAAGCAATCACATGATGGTGGTTAGTGGGGTGAAAAAAAATTGCAGTGTAACTTTCTTTTTTTCTCATCCTGGGGTTGAGAAAAACAACCTATGTGCACTTACTGGTCTCAGGTAGGCCTCAATTGATGGGGTATAGCTTTGTCATATGGAACATGTTTCAAAAGGGTCTAGAGAATGTCAGATGTTTCTTGTGCTCCCTGATGACTTGATATCCATAATTGCATGCTCTGAGCCTGAGCAATGATAAGGTTTGTGTAAAAAAAAAAATAAAATAAATAAAAATAAAATTAAAAACAAAAAAACAGATTCCTCTTGGATTTGATAAGGCACTCGCAGTGAATTAATTACAGAAATAATAAAACTTTTTTTGGGTACCAAGAATAATATAGCTATATTAGCACAAAGCTCCATCTGGGCTACCATATACTCTGCTGTTTAGCAGGGCTGATTAAACCTAGCAGAATGTCACTGACATGGCTATCCTGTGTCTGGTGCATGAATTCTCTTTCAGAATGAAATTGAAATTAAACCGTGCTGTTCTAAATGGGATGCTTTTACTACTAATTGTATCACTTCCTTGAAGCCTACTTGATAACAGTGGTTTTGAATAGCAACCCGAAACATCAGTGATTGAATTGAAATGTTTGTCAAACATAATCTTGCTGAAGCTTTTAAAATTATTTACCCATAGGTACTTCAAGTGAAAGCATTCCTCAAACTGCCACACAACCAGCCATTTCTCCACCACCAAAGCCTACCATCTCTAGAGTTGTTTCCTCAGCACATTCAATAAATCCATCACCCAGAACTTCAGGAAATCTTGCAACAAAAACACCTAGCCCTGTCACAGCAGTGAAAAGGACATCTTCTCCTCATAAAGAAGAGTCTCCCAAGAAAATAAAAATTGAAGAGGTATTTGAGGTTTTAAGATTGTAACATAGCAGTGTCCAAAATTTTGAATATTCATTTCCGCTGCAGAGTGCTGATTCTCATATTTCAGGTTTGAAATATTTTGTTAAGTTGTGTGTGTGCATTTCCTATCAGATTGCATAGCTTCTTTATGTATTCAGCTTGCTTAGGTGTTAATGTTTTTATTATGCTGATACTCGTAATGTGACACATTTGCTGCATTAGCACAAATATATGCTAAATTCTTATCCTAAAAGCAATTTTTTGAGTATAACATGTTAATTCTTATAATTAATTCAGTCTGAAAACCCTTCGACCTCTTATTTTCTTGCTTTTCTTTTTTACTTATGTTTTTGTTTCTTAATAGTTTCTTTTTGCTTACATTTCAGCAGGATGAAATAAGTGAAGATTCTAGCTGTATAGATGTGAATGAGCATGAAAAAATGGAAACTAAGGTATGTATGGCCAGACCATATAATTTTGTCTATATTAATTTGTACTCTTTGTGAAAGTTACTGTGTTTTTCCCCTATTTATCAGGAATGATTGTGTTTGTAGATATAGTATAGACTCTCCACTAAAGACATCAAAATTACATGTTCCTTTTCAAAGTGTATGTTAATGAATTGCAGTACATTACTTGCCATCAGGCTAACCTGAGCCCAAGTCCATGGTTACAAAAGATAATGATTTCTTTGGTCATTCACACCATACCACAGCAAAAAAAAAAAGTTTTCGTTCATTTTTTTTAGGTCAGAAATATGTCTATATGTCTTGCTTTGCCTGCAGTCCAAATTCTATGTATGTTACTCAGTTAAAGAACATGCCCTGTGCATTTGGGATTTTTGCACTTCAGGCTGAGAGTCCAGAAGCCAGGTGCTAACTTGTTCACTTCTTAATTTTTGGGGAAAAAAAAATAAATGGTAGTATATAAAGTCTTCTACAATATAGAAATTATTTAATGCAGTTATATCAAAGCCTTTGGGGACTTCCAGAGAACCAACCATGCGCCTCCAGTATATTGTAATTTAGTAGCCAATATTTTTGCTTGCTGGTAAGTGAAAAGGGTAATGGTGTGTTCTTAGCCTTATTCAGCATTTACAGGACAACCAGGTGATCAGGTCCAGTCATGTTTATCCAAGGCAGGTCCTGCTTTACAAACCTGGTCTCTTTCTATGACAATGTGACATACTCAGTGGATGAGGGGAAGGTTGTGGATGTTGTCTACCTAGACTGCAGTAAGGCTTTTGATACCCTTTCCCACAGTATTCTCCCGTAGAAACTGGCTGCTCAAGGCCTGGGTGGGTCAATGCTTCGTTGAGTTAAAAACTGGCTGGGTGGTCAGGTGTCTTGAATGGATTTAAGTTCATTTGGAGGCTGGTCACTAGTGGTGTCCCCCAGGGTTCAGTAATGGCCAGTTGTCTTCAATAGCTTTATTTAGCCTGGATAAAAGGAGGCTCAGGGGAGACCTCATGATTGGGCTCTTCTAAGCACCAACAAGGGGAAGACAAAGGAAACTGGCCTCAAATTGTGCCAGGGGAGGTTTAGGAGAAATCTCTTTACTGAAAGAGTTGTGAGGCATTGGAAGAGGCTGCCCATGGAAGTGACTGAGTCTCACCATCCCTGGAGATCTTCAAGAAATGTGTAGAAGTAGAACTTAGTAGCATAGTTCTGTGGTGGACTTCAGTGCTAGGTTCAAGGTTGGACCAGGTCTTTTCCAACCTGAATGATTCTATGATTCTATAGAAGCTTATACTGTTTTTACTGGGCATGTTGTGTTACTTTTGGAATACTGCGGAAAATATGCCACAAAATGAAAATATTTTGTAATGCTTAACTGCTTTGGTTCAGTTTCCCTGTGCTTCAGTGAGAAATCTTACGTAGTCACCTTGAAATCTCTTTGAACTCAAGACAGGTTAAGGAAGAAATGCACATAAGAATTTAATCCTAATGTCCAAAATAGATTCTCTGGGTACAGATCACTATAAAAGATATAGGTAATCCTGTTAGCTTTTATTGTAGTCTCTTCTAAATCTTATGTCCTTGAACATGTATGATAGGATGTGGACAAATGAACTTCTTAATGAACACAAACATACATTTAATGGAGAAAAACCGTATGTGTGGTTGATTCTGTGGTATAATCTTAACAGGTTGTTTTTGTTAAAAGGAGAAGGCCCCACTGTCCTGTTCTAGCCATTAAGACCTACTGTTTTACCTGAAAAACTGTCTCTGACAATCATCTGGTTATCCAGAAAGCTGATCCAACCCACTAAAGTAGCAGGAAAACTATTCTGGCAGAACAGTGAATTTAGCCTTATACTCCTTGTCAATTTGCACAGTAACAAATGCAAGCCATGTGAATCTAAAACCACAGTATTTGTTTGCAAATCTTCTTCCCTCCCCCCCCCCCAGAAAAAAAAAATAAAAAAAATTGTAATGTCCATAATCCTTCTAGTTGAACACTAGAAGCAAGGACAGGAAGATGATGTTCTGTGTAGGGACTTAAGGTAATTGGGCACCTATTTGGTCTGTACAGCTCAGTATGTGTGAGGAGTTGCTGCTCCAAAATTACTGAGTGATGAAGTTGATGTTCATTTTTTGAAACGAGATGGTTTGTCCTGATCTTCAGCTCTTTATGAACGTAGTTCAGTGACTTAAGCTTAGTTCCAAACCACTGAAGGAGTTTACTTAATTCAAAGGAATGGAAAAGCGGTTGAATTTGCAAGAAATTCAGTAATGTTTCACGTGGTTGTCTTTGATACTACAACTTTAATGAGTTGAATGACATGTAATGGTCTTCCTGTAAGATTCTGTATAAAAGGGATAGGTGGTTAAACAAGCAACAAATGAGAAGTGATGTATCTTGTGTTGATACTGAGTTCCTAGTGGGCAAAACATTTAGTGTGGTGATTTCTGTATTATAATAAAAGTGTGGATATCAACGTAGCAAGCACTGATACTTGCCTTTTTTCCTTATGTTGTGTATATATACAACTTAAGGCATTCTAGTTAATTAAGTTCAGCGTATGTAGCTTTAGAAGTACAAATGGTGTAATTGTGATGCTTTTTTTTTTTTTTAGGAGCAACTCGAGACCGAAGTGAATGTTAATTCCCAAACAGAAACTCTTCAGACAACTTTACAAGCTCCTCAGGTACTGGTTTTAAAACCTATGCATCTGTTTCTATTGCTCATCTGTGCTGAAAATATAGAAGTTAAAATGAGTCCAGATGTTAAAAACAAAGAATGTATAATTTTTTAATATAAACCAATTGTATGGAAAGTTGCTTGTTGTTACTGTCACAATTTTTGTGTTTTAGATGGTCATTGATCTTATTGAATGTGCATTGTAGCTAAACATGTATGGCTTGCCATACAAACTGACCGAAGCTGGATTCGCTCTTCTGAATTGTGCCTTCAAAGTAAGGGGCTCAGTTTATTCCTTTGTGCTTTGCACATCACAGAATAATCTTTCTAGCAAAGAAACAAATGCTTTAAATAGCTGCTGCTCAGATATCCTGGTAGAGGCTGAGAATTGTCTGAGATGTTAACTTCAGATCCTGATATTTGGTATGAAGGGTGAGAGAGAGGTTCTAACCTGATGACCCAGCTGTGTTGATTCACTGTATGTGTTAGGAGTGTAAGGAGCATTCTGTGACATTCTCTTAAACTTACATCCCTAATATTGTAATCACTTCTAGAGAACATGTATTTACTGGCATTTTTAAGCTTCTGTTATTGTCCTGCTCATTAAAAGTTCGTTGTCACAAAGCATTATACGCATGCTTCACTCATTACACGATGTGTAGTAAAGGTATTGATTGAAAATGGAGGTGTATTGCAATAGTACTAATTGTATTTGTTGTTAAGCTTTTTGAACTACATGAGCAGTACTAGATAAAGCTACCAAAATTGTTTAATGGAAACTGTGGATGTGATGGTGGGCACTTTAAATTAGTTCAGGAAGATTAATTTCTTTAAAAGATCGTGTATTATTTTGCGTATTGTTGAGGGATAATTATTATATAAAGTTAAAAAGCTTTTATGAATTGAGTAGTTATTACTGTAGCAAAGGTAATCTGGAAACTACAGAAGTATAGTGGACCTTTTCTGTCACTTTTCCACTATTTTCATTGGCTTTTAGAGCACTGCTCATGGTGCAGGAGATGCTGACAATGTAGGTCAGCATGAACCAGACAGTGGGCTCCAGGGTACAGGGGGGTAGGTGGGGAAGGAGGGATATCAAAGCTATTTTGCTCTGAATCTTTTTGTTGCATTGTGCTTTGCTGTCATATCAGTCAGTGCGTATTCAGCTAACTCCTTAATGAAACAATTAAGAGCGGTCATTTTAATGCAATTTTTCCCATGTGTAAAATTTACTTAATACTAATTTTGAACATCTATGACATAAAACACTTTCTGATAAATCATGGGAAGTAATGCATAATAACCGGATTATTGTGATGCCAACATGCAGGAGTGGAGGATAAATACTTAAAACTTAAAAACAAAACAAACGGAAAAAAAAAACGTGAAAATAGAGGCTTCCTAATCCTATGAGAAATTAATGAATTGAATATTGTATTCCTTTTCTGTGTTTTCCTTTATTTGTCAAACAGGATTTAATTCTTTCAAGTGAGACAAAAGTGTTCAGATTATTTCTTTCAGTGTGAAATTCTTATCCCTGTCATAAAGTAGTTTTAGAGTTCATCATACCTTTTCTTTGTTAATCTAAATCATCATGAAAAGTTAGAAGTCTAGTCATTAAGAGTTTTTAAACAGGCACATTTTTTAAAAGATGCGTTTTGTGTAGGGAACAGCTTTTCGTCATTCATCTGTAAAGTGGTGGGGTTTAACACTAAATTACTCAAAGCAGTCTTTAAATATTGAACATATACTATCTGATGGACATGTCATCAGTTAAGTACTCTTATTATGTGGGTTTAGTTTTTATTATAATAGAGGTTTTTAGTAGGCTCAACTTTATCCACAGCACTTCCCAATTTCTTGCAGTTGTGGAAAAAGGAAATGTACACTATGAAAGAAAATTACATATATTTTTTTTTAAATGGCTGTGTTGGTAAAGGAAATATCCTGCTTCTGTATTTATAGTTTATAATTATTCTTATTTTGGTGCATTCTGAATTACTGTTTTAAAGATTTATTTTGTTTTGAAAGTTAGTGCCAATTTCTACAACGTTTTCCTTTGTATATTTACAAAGTTAAAATACAACCAAACTTTTTTTCTTTTCATTTCAGAAAACACCCAGTACAGACCTTTCAGATATCCCTGCTCTCCCTGCAAATCCTATTCCTGTTATCAAGAATTCAATAAAATTGAGATTGAACCGGTAAAAACAACCTCAGGGGTCCATAAACAATATCTGCCAACTCAACCTGTTGTCTTCTAATGCTAGAAAAAAAGGAGAACAGAGGGTGCAAGACTAGAACATGATCGGAAATGGATTTAGGTATATTTTGTGCACTTCCCTTTCTGGGCTAAAATCACCACTTGATTGGAAGTCCAGGTTAGTATGTGAAGCCAGGAGTACTATTAATGTGTTAGCAACAGTTGCATTAAATATTTCAAAGGATTACTGCCTTTAAAAACATGAACACTATTTGTAGCCATATTTGACATTCTGATTGAATTTGTTTGATGCATTGTTTCAAAATTGAGATAAAACTGGCATAAGAATCCCTTGAATGCACTTTTATGTACTTTTTTATTGGAGTATGACTAATTTTAGATCTTCAGCTGATACGCTTTCGTTTTATTGAAGAATCTCTTCAGTACTAGTAATCTGCAAATTGGGCGACGTTCTATGATATACTGTACATTGACAACAAAGTGTATAGTATAACTAGTTCAACTGCCATCAAGCAGCAGTAAGCCTTTAAAGAGAGGAATGTCCAATCTTGAGGTAATAAGACATACATCGAGAAAGTAATTGGGAAGTTTTCAGTATTGGTGGGATATGATTAAGATGTGGTTTACTTTTATTTATAGGATTGTTTTAAGGTGCATACAGATCATCAATCAAACAGCAAATAAACTTTCCTTTGAGCTAATCAAACTCCTTATTTCCTTTTTGAACCCTTTATTGTATTTCTTGGGAAAAGCTTTTGCATTTAGTGTTGGGGTTTTTATTGCAGCTTGTATGCACCATATAGGACAATAGTTATACAAAATAAGAACAAGCCAGACCCTAATATTGCGTTTTTCCCCCCGTACGTAATCACAATACCTTGTGGCCTGTAGGCACAAATTCAGAAGTTTGTCCCATCACTAAAGTGTTTAAGTAAATGTGTGCCTGTGAAATATAACACCTGTCTTGATGGCCTTCGAATCACTAAATATAAGATGATTTTTGTACACTCCATAAAAGTTCTGTATGCGTGAAAAAGGTTCAAATTTTAAATAAAAGCAAAAAGTTTTTTCCCAGAGGATTTTAACCTTTTTATTTTTAGATGGCTCATCAAAAATGGTTTTACATACTGAACAACATTGAATTTTTAAAAATCATATTTCTAGTAAGCACTTGACATCTAGTAAGCTCTCTTACTCCTAATTTTTGTTCTGTAGTCGTATCAAAAAGATAAGTAACTACTTTTTCTTTTGAACGAACTGAATCTCTCATGGCAAAGAACAACAGTATTTGAGGAACATGAGGGATATCAGCAGTAATACCAGATGTAGATAACAAACTTCATGTTACTATTTCTTAGTCTGAAATATGTGGGATGTCAAATCATATTTCCCATACTTTGATTAGCATGTTTTATGAATTCCCTTCTCTCATTGTGCTCATCCTATTTACACGTGCATCTTTCATGTTAAAATTAAATTACTTACACTCTTCCCCTTATCCTTCTAAATTAATTCTCCAAAGTCAGAGTGTAGCTTATCTTTTACTTAGGCTGTGCAGTAACTGAAGGGTTTTTTTTGCCATTTGTCTAAGATGTCTAGTATACAATACTTCTCTTTTCCTTGCCCTGTGCAGCCTGCTGTCGTCCACCCCAAAAAGAAGGTTATATTAACAGTTGAAGTGTACAAGGTGTCTGTGTATTTTGTGTAGCTATGGAGTTTAGATCGAAATTGCCAGGCACAAATTTAGTCTTGTCATTTTGTTTACACATCAGAAAGTCTTTTTCATTTTATTAAACGTTTCATGTAACTGCACCCAAGTTTTGCCAAGCTGGAAACTTGGAACCTTTCTGTATAGTGACTTTTTAATTCTAGTTTTCATAACCTGGAGATCAGACTGTTGCTTTCGCATGATGTACGTAGTGTCTCATGACTGGAGTTTGCTTTGTTTTATAGTATCTGTACTCCTTGTATTTTTCAAGAGCTATTTTGTAAACAGATGATGTATTTCTCCATTGAAAACACAATAAAAAACAGCACAATCCCATTGTTGCCTGACTTTTCTGAATGTACAGAACTGGTTTCACTATGAATTTATACTTGGCTCTTAAGTTTTCTGCTAATACAAAATACAGTATGGCCTAGGAAAGTCCATAAATTTTGTAAATAAGCATGATGTTAGATGTAGGAAGTAACACTTAGCAGGATGTTGAATTCTAGCCTGTGAAAGGGAAAGGTTGTGGATTGTGCAGTGGGCTGGAGGTTGGAGGGGCAGAGTTTATTGCCAAAACACTTTAACAGCACCCCTTCCTTACTTTCTGATTCGGACTTTCTCTTAACCTGATAATATGAGAAGAAATGTGCATACAATCTTGAGCTGTATTTATTTTCCTTAGAATTTTGAACTGTTTTTAAATAACTTCAATGGTCTTGGTATCTTACACTTGCTTTTCTTGCAAGTGACTATTTATGTCAGCAGATGGCAGTATTTCTCTTCTTGTCAAACAGTTTAAGCTTGCCTTGAAATAAAAGTAAAAAATAACAAATAACTGTGCATCACTTGGTTGATCTTTGTATCAGCATGAGCCCAATCCTCCAAATGCTTGATGTGAGTAACTTTAAGTAGCCCCCTTTTGACTAAAATTTCTTTAACTGCTAAAACCACTGATGATTACGGTCCTCATATTATAATTACCCTGCCTAAAACAATAGACCTTTGTGTTGTGTATATTTTTCACAGCATGCAATTGCTTGTCTTGTTTCAAACAGATTCATCATCTTTATATCTTGCCCATCCTTTCTCCCTTTCATCACAGCTGATGTTATTTATGGCTTTAATTCCTCTTCTATTTTTTCCAACCAATAAAAATCTGAAAGTAGATGTACAGATTGCTGTTCAGTGCTTCTCGGGGTACTGGCAATGGGCTTCTGTAAGTTTGTTCTGAGTTACCTGTCATGAACCTACAAGAGGTGGAGTAAGTACATGAATTCATGAAGATCTCCAAATAAGACATTGACAATTACTGTTGTAGCCGAAATAATTAACATTAATAAGCCATGGTTCTAACAGATGGCTTTAGACATGCTGATTTGAATCAGACTTCTAAATTGATGAGTATCAGCTGAAATTGTGCTTCCTTGCTGTAGGTAGTGTCTTGGTGCGTTGTTTTTCTTTATTTGAAGGTAAATTTTTGACACTGGTAGTATATGTGGGTAGTAACTGAGTAGTGGTGACTATCAACTGATGTTAACCATATCTTGGTAAACTTAGAGATTATCTCCTTAGAGAACCAATTTTAATCAATGATATAAAGTTAAAACTGAGTTTCTCGGCTTCTAGAATAGTGGAAAATTAAGAGTATTGCAAGAATATGCTAGATATTACTGAAGCCACGATCTATGCCTAAGTGCTAGAAAAACCTCTGGCGTTAAATGGGAGGCAGAATATTATTTTTGTTGTTTTTGAAAGTTGCATGTGTTGTTATAAAAGACAGTTCACATGTTAAAGTGATCCTGGTTGGCTTATGTAACTTTACAGACACACTAGTCAAGTAGCTTGGTCCCTGGCAGCATTGTTGCTGGACAAAACTGTCACTTAAAAATGTGCAGGTCTTGACAGTACATTCATGAATGTCTATGCACAGAATGTTAATTATGTACTTGATGGATTTAATTTTTAAAGATTCCAATGTTCAAACTGGAAAAACATCAGTAATAAACCATTTTTTACTTTACTTGAAACATCTTAGTGGAATTAAGGATCTGTTTAATAGAAATATAGCATCTTGCATTTGTTGATAGAGGCAGATGCAGTTTGATACGTCTACAAAGTTCAAACTAATAATTTGAAATATCTACAAACATCAAACATCTGCTACTACTATCACCAAAAGAATGCAAACTTTGATATCAAACTTCAGAGGGCACATTTTATTATGAAAAAGATAATAGAATGAACCACTGCTGCATGTCCCATCTGTTTTTTGGATATTTAAGCTCTAATGATTTTTTTTTTTTTTTTTTTAATTTAAGAAAGCTTTGGCATATTTCTATTGTTCTGACTAAATTCTGGAATGCTATATTTAGCAGTGGTGTTTCTTTTCCTTCCACGCTTAGTAACTGGTTGATTTATTATTCAACATGCCTTTTTTTCAATGACCTCAGTTATGACTTCTGTATTGTAGTGGAATGTTTATTAAACCATTAATGCGACTGTCCTGCATACTTTATTCAATTTTTACCTCGCAAGCTGTAATGGTACTGAGTTTAGAAAAGTCAAATATAACAGGTTCCTAATAGCTGGAGGAGGAAGAAAAAGACTTAATGGTATATGTAGATATATTATCAAGCTTGGTTTTGAGGTCGATTTCTGTCTTTAAATAAGAACTTGAATGCAGGCAAGTAATAGGAAAGGATAAAGAGAAAAATTACTATTGATGCATGGTTAGAAAAACTCCAACTTGTTGGCTAAATAAAGCTGCATTTATTTATTTAACTTGAGAAAATAGCCAATGCATTTAAACTGCCCAATAATAACTATGGCCCACACGGATACTGGACAGCTTACAAGTTCAAATGTCTCGTATGTCTTTCTTGCAAGCTAGCATATCTTTAGGAGTATGTTTTATGTTCATCTTTTCAAAAGCAAATTTCTTAAATAAGGTTATTTAAGTAAATGCTTTACATGCTTAAAAATCTACACTTAAATTTGAACTTTTCAGTTCATCTAAGATTATTTCTGTGATGTTTGCTTCCTTTAATGATAATATACTAACCCGGAGTGGATAAAATTAAAGTTGAATGGAATGTCTGGTCACATACCCTTCATTGATAAAAACATTTCAAATGGTGTAAAATAGGACTGGGAGGGGGGAGCTTGATGTTTCAGAAATATTTTGTCTTTTTTTCCACCCTTCCTACCTTACCCAATAGAGAAACTTGATTGTGTGTTTTTTTTTTTTTTTTTTTTTTTTAATTTATTTTAAAGTAAATACAATAAACATGATGCTTCTTGAAACAGCATGTGAGAGTTTTGAGCTGCAGCTTCTGCTTCAGATTTACTGAAACCTTGCCCTGCGTGGTGTCTGGTGCTGTGTGCCTTCCAGAAATCTGGCATGCGCATTGTCCTTGTTTGCGTTCTCAGTCTGCAGTGGAGCTGTTAATAAAGAGATTGATGATAAAGTTGTCGAAAAGAGACAGTTGGACAGGACTGCTCGCCATGAGTGACAGAGGGCATGCTCTGCCTTCACAGCCAAGAACGTTGCCCCCAGCAGAGAGCTGGCCATGCCTGGACGCTGTGCCAAGACTGTTCAGTGCGTGGCGAGAGGAGTCTGCAGTTTATACGAAGAATTTCTATTAGATTTTCAGCTTGCACTCTTAAAGTAAGATTTCCTTTATTTAGGATCTTCAGACAATTTCTTTTTTAAATTATGGCATTGAGAAGAAATGCAGCTTCAACAGTGGTATAAAGGATAATGCAGCTAAGTTGAAATTTTTGTGAATAATCTGTTAGTAGGGCTTTTGAAATGTTTCATTGTGGACTGGTTCAATGATGTGAAATAGAGATCCCTTGTTCTTAAAAACAGTTTTTTTTTTTTTTTTTTTTTTTTTTAATGGGGAATAAATGCATTATTCATGTACTTGATCTAGATATTAGTTTTTGTAGGAATCTCCCTGCCAAGATGTCATAAACTTGATTCAACTCAGTCACATGGCTGGAATAAGAGAAGACCAGAATGATGGATGGAAGCATTCATTGTCTCGGCGACAGTTTATCATGTATAATTTTTATCCATCACAATGTAAGAAACAGTAAGACCGACAAAACACTTGATAGTTTGGGCCATCTGCTCATGCAAGATATTAAAGTTATTAGTGATTATTCCTACTGTTTATCTTCATCTAGAACGGTGTGTGGATTTTCTATACACTAATGACCACTCTGACCACCGAATATAATTTCTCATCGAGGAGTATTTTTTTTCCCCTCACACTATCTAGTCTGTATGTAGTGAGACAGATTCTTACAGCTCTGAACAAGAGCAATGACTTAAAAATCAGTTTCAATAGCCCACTTTTTTGTTTTGCTTTTGAATGTATTTACAAAAGGAAGATTAATCATTTCCATCTGATGACATTTTAAGTGGTGGTAGATCATTTTCTGTGGATAAATTTTGCAGAGCTATTCCCTCGGGACATTTTGTTAACTGTGTTTTTTTTAATTATTTTTTTAACTGGATTGAAATATGTAGTGGTTTACCAATTAATCTACAAACTCTTTATATATATTGACATTCTTAGAAAAAAATTAAAAAATCATTTTCTGTAATTCTTTGACGCTACCTGGATATAAAACTGTATTATAGTAATTGCTGGGAATAACCAAATGATGAATTGTCTAATGTGCTTCCAGTAGTTGATGCAAGTACAAGGAGTTTCTTAAGTTTTACGTTTTGCATCTTGCCAGATCTTTTACTTTTGTTCTTTTTAATAAAATCACAAATTTTAGGTTTGTTTTATGAAACTGCAGGTTTAATACTGGAGAATCTCAACTGTGTCACTTCTTTTTTTTTTTTTTTTTTTTTTTTTTTTAATGTAGGGGATATAAGCTAACTCTTGCATTGGTTTGCTTTGAAGGTATAAGAACTGATTCGTAGTCTCGGTAGTGCTGCTCTGAATAGGACCTGTCTAGCCAGAAGCACACCAGATGTTCTGTCTTTGCAGATGAAGTCAAAACAGCAAGTTTGATCTAGTACCATTAGGACTTATTTTTTTTATTTTTTTTTTTTTAGCATGAAGAATACTTTTACATTTGGTTTACTGTAGGCTGTATTTTTAAAAATGCATGGATGTCACCAAAAAGAGTTGCTTTTTCTTTACGGCCCATTAGTTTTTCAAAGATGTTAGGAACATCCATTATAAAAGTAGGCTTCTAGTTTTGTTTGTAATAGGGATAACTTTACATTTTATTACTATTTGATGTTCTGGTATGCTAAATTTTTAGATGACTTCAAATTATTCATTTTTATTTTTACTTTCAGCAGGAACAATTGTGTACAACTGAATCCAGCATCACTAGCCTTAATGAAAATAAAAACATTTTGAACAACTGTGGGAGTGTTATCTATGTTTGTGCGTTCCACCAGCATTGCAAGGCATCAGGCTCTCTTCAGCTGTAACAAGTTATTTGGGTGCTGTAGGAAGTGTCTTGTTCTTACAAAATAATGTTTTGCTCCCCTTCAAAGTTAAAGGAATCATAGTCATATTATTTCCAAAGTTGCTTTAATGTGCATATATAAGAAAAAATAATAGATAACATGTAAGCAGACAAACCCCACTATAACTTGTCACTGTGATACTGAGCAGTTTGTTAGAATGGCTGGCTCGCAGCAAGGTCAGGCCTGAATTCTAATCTTGACTTGCTTGTGCATACATGACCTTGACTGGGCTATTGACTCTTTGCTTCAACCTTCTTGTGTACGAAATGAGATTAGTGATTATCAGACGTTTCACAAATACTGGTTGTTAACATTGGAGAGTTTGAGAATGTCTTGGAATTCTCATATAGAAGACACTTTAAAATTATTCCACTAAATTTTACTGTAAGCATGAATCACACACCACTTGAAACTCATATGCTAGTTTTCCAATCTTGGGTTTGTATCAGATATATCATCTTTATATCCAGCTGTAAATTAGTTCTAAGGGCATCATATGAAAGAGGAAGATACCTATACATGCTGTTAGAACAGTCTTCCAGTAGAGGAAAACAACAGCATTAGGCAATTTGATGCTTTCTTTATTTAGAAATAAGTCTATCTTAATAATTTAGAAGTAGGTTTATCTATAATCTTTCTTTGGAAATATTTAGTCTTATTTTAATATATAATTTTATATAAACATGCAAACAAGCATGTGGTAGTTCTCCCCCTGTGAAAAAGATCCTAAAAACTGTGAACCTGTTTTCTACCATATCAGCTATTTAATCCTGTCTTCCTATTTCTATTTGCTTATATATGGTCCACAAACGTTGATGTTCACTGACATGTTGGTACAGTGCATCTTTTTTTGGTGTGGCATATTATACTTAATATCTGAAAAGAAGTTTTGAGTTTCTGGTGCTGCAAACTAATGTTGCAGATTTGTGGTCTATCACACCTCGTTTAAAAAAAAGGGGGTTGGGGCAGGGGATGTGATGAATATGTCTTTGGAAGACTGGCTTCTTTTTTATTATTTCCAATTTTTTTTCCAGTTCTCCAATCTCCAGTTGTTTTCATATGGAAGCTTGGGGAAGACACAGTTGCACAAGTGAGGCTGTTCAGGGTTTGCATTTGGGTTCTTCGTAACAGTAAGGTTAAAGGGGCTTAATGGAAAAAAAAAATACTTTTGAAGTTCAATTTACATAGTAAATGGAAAAAAAAAATAAACTTCTAATTTTCTCTTGACATAAAATCCTTTTTTCATGTAATATGTATGAGAACTCTAGATACATTTAAAAAATATATATATATTTTTTTGTTTTACAAGGTAGCAGAAGAGTGCCTTGTTCCTCCTGTGCTAACTTGGTTTATAGAAGATAGTCTAAGCAAATTGTGGGATCTCAAATGTATTACCTTTTGAGGGTCAGCCTATCCAACATGACAGAATAAAGACTGAAGTAACATGGACCCTCTAACTGTGATTTTGACAATTACTTTTAGACTGACTTATTTCATATAAAAGCAAATGTCTGTGCTCCTATACCAGGGAACAGGATATGCCCTATGGTGATCCCAATTGCCCTAAGATCTTCTCAATACCTTTCAATTTTTTTCTAGTTTAATTCTAATACTCTTCTAAGAAATCCTGTTATTTTAAAATAACTCTTCCTACTTCCTTCTACCTGAAGGAGTGAACTGAAGCAGCGAAAACTAAACCTAAGTGGCAGAATGTTATGTTAATGTCTGCTATGCTGAGTGCTTGTCAGTAATGCTTTAATTGCTATCCACAGCTGTTACCTAAGCATGTCTCTCTCAAAGGCTCCTCGAAGTTTTTAAGGTTTGGCCTCATGTCGTTTACTTTAGCTGTTTTTTTTGTTGGACATGATCAATGGGTTCAGTACTTTCCCCTCCTACATATGCACGCTTAAAACTCTCATCTCTGAGAGACAGGTTGTACTGAAAGACCAAAGTGTGTGTTAGACTTGTTGGAGACAAGCAGGGGATATGACGTAGTATCAAGCAAATCCATCTTCAGCTGGCCTGGTCCTGTCTGAAAGCTGAGGCTACTCATCACCAGGCTGGGAGGAAAATAATGAGAACAGTGTCTTCTTACGGGCATCCCATCAGTGAAGGAATAGAGTTTACTGGGGATTTGGAGTTATTCCTAATTCCTTAGTGAAGAGGTTAATAATAGTGACCTAGATGCTATAGTACTAAGATCCCTAGGGAGAGGAGAGTTTCTTATTTATTTAGGCACTGGTTATGTGCTTGCAGATATTAAATTCAAGCTCTTCCTCATAAAACAGTCAAAGGAAGATGCTTCCCAGTGCCCATTGATCAAAAAATTACAGTATATAAAAATGTTAACTCAAACCCTATGTATATGCTGCTTACTGCCACTGGGAATTTTTCTATAGTATATTGAAGCACTCTGGAGGAAGGACTTTTTTGTTTGTTGAACTCCAAGCATAATAATACACATCTTCCCAATAGTTTCTCTAAACCTTCTTAACTGTTTTCAGATCTGTCAGCTGTGGTGACTGGTTCTGTACGCAGTGGAATATGCATGAGACCTTATTTAAACAGCCGGGTATATTTCAACTGATAAAACTAGGAATTGAAATATGGACAATGCTGATAGGAGAAGCCATTTGTCCAATTGACTCTCCTGGCACCCATCCATTTTTTCCTCATCGACTCTGTAATATTTTGGACTTGCATGAGAACCTTTCATCTGATGACCTCAAAGCTTTTTGCAAACATTAATTAAGCCTCCTGATGCCCCTGTGAGCTAAATACACACAATAGTCCCATTTCAGATGGGTAAACGAAGATCCAAAGTAGTTGTCTTGCCCAAGGTCGCCCAGTAATTCAAAATTAGAGGGAGATCTCCAAGAATTTACAAATTAAATTCTGCAGGAGAAGTAATATTTTATATGCACTGTAGTGGTCTGGAAATAAGCACCTCTCGTTCTGACAATGCAAGTGACAAAGTACTTTGTGGCAAGCATTTTGTAGTCTGCTGCAAGGAGAAGGGTGATGAGGGAAAATGTGCGAACACAGCCCAGTTTAACAACTATTTTTATTTCCAGGTTGATGATTCTCTTGCTGTTTCTGCCTATTGTATTCTGCCTATTTCTGGTGTAGGAAGGATGTAGCTTAAGTTTGGAGTTGGCAAATGGAAGACATATGATTACTTTTTCAAAAAACTGATCACAAATAGAGTTCTACCTTCATGTATATTAATTTTCTTGAAGGTTTGGTTAGGAGGTAAGAAATAATATTGTACGCATGCTTGTCCTATCATATCTATATTGTGTCTATTGCTTTCACTTTCTTTTTACATTTGGCAAAATATGTAGATTGATACCCCATTAAATGCAGCTGTTTCCAGTCTAGCATTCAGATGGAACATGGAACACAGCACACTAATGATAAAAAAAATCATCAGCTCAATAATATCCTGATCAAACGCTGTCTGATTTGACCTTATACTACCTTGCTTACCTCAGAAGCACACCATGAGACTCTGGTGCCCTTGTTTAACTGAGAAAAAGAATTAATCCAAATCAGAACCAGAGAGCACATCGCAGGAACCATCTTACAGAGTGGAGAAAAGTTGAACAAGTTGAATGCAAGAAGGTTGTAATAATTTTTTTTTTAATCAAGTTCTTAGCTGATTTCCTATTTTTTTTTTCCTACCATGCAAATAAAATGTTTATCAACCTAATTTTTAAAATTCCCATTTGAAGTTCTAAGTATCTGCACAAATGTCTGTGAAATATATCTAATGTTCATTGTCTGTATCTCATTTAGAAATTTTATAATTAGAAGTGCATGTTTAGTCAACCCTACGTGAAAGAAAAATCTTTATAAAGATATCTCACGTATGTTATTCTAATTTGTTTGGGAAAATCCTGAAAAAGAGATGAGTTTTGCATCACGTTATGAATTTCAATGCACGCAGATCCTGTCAGATTTGAGTGTTAGACAAATCAACTTAAGATGAGGGATGACTTCAGTAGCCTGCCTCCCATCCAAACCACTGAGATACGCTGCAACTTTCGGAAGAATTCCCACCACTTGCGAAGTGCCTGGGTGTCTTTAATTAGTGTGCCCAGCACCCTGACAGCCACAGTGAGCCTAACTCTGAGAACCACCAGGCCTGGAACGAGCTTTGCTGGTTGTGTCCACAGCAACACTATGTGGGCTCTACGATGTGTGTAATATACTGGGTTAGGTCTCATTCTGTGGACAGGACCAGGATGTGTGCAGTGCATCTGAGCGCATATCTCCTCCTTTGTAACAGCTCCATTCACAGCCAGCACTGACGTGCGCTCCCTCCTTCACCGCGTTGCATCTCATTAGCAGTCTCTTTCCGTGGAGTGTAAGAAACTCCTTTTGACCGGGGCATGTTGTTTACTTCCAAACCTGTGTACAGCTGGCATAAATCCCTCCAGGCTGTGGTCAGAGCTGGAAGTTGGCCATTAATACAGGCTTCTTCTTTGTCATGATATAGACTTAAAGAAAAGAAAGCAGGTGCCCTCCTGGCATTTTATAAAGAGTCATTCATGAATACAAGATACTGCATTTTGCATATTAGTGTGAGTGCCAATATAAACCCAGCTGTGTGCAAAATAAAGTGAAATATGTATTTCAAAAACTAGGCCACAGCTTTTCTATGGTGCAATCTGAAAGCATTTGAATCAACTTTGCATATGCATAGCCTTTTCTTTTAAAATTATATTTTTCCTTTTTATTTTTTTTTTTAAACGTGGTGATTTTGTAACACTTTTCCCAAGGTGATAAGACAATAACATGAACACAAGCTGAGGAAAACACAGGCAGATGCCACAAAATGCATCTTAAAAATGTACCTCTGCAGCAACTTTTCGTTCTCTTCTCTGGTCCCAGTCTGTAGTCCTCTTCTTGCTTTGAGCTGGGATTGTCTTCCACATGCAGCTGTTTTGGAGAAGGCCGTCAATAATTTTTCTTGGGATTTTAGTACACATTAGATCAATCTCCACGAAGCTAAAAGTTCTTTAGTACTGTTCTTTGATCAAACAGGTTGTAACATGTGGATTTGACAATTAACAGTATAACACCCCTAGTACTGGGTGGTCATCTTCGTGCTTAGAGGACAAAGAGGGGACATGGGGGTATGGGGACAGCAGGTGAGAACCCTTGGGTCTATGGTGGAGTTACTCAGCATAGCAGCTGGCACCCACCAGTCTGATAACACCAGCAGGCCTTTGTGTGGGGCCTAGGTGTCCTTTTTTTTTTTTTTTTTTTTTTTTTTTTGCCTGTTGGTGATTAAATTCAATGCAGTGAAGGAAATGCTCATTTCCCAGTAACTACAGGAGGCGTGTTGTTGTGAGATATTACAAGTCTTTACCTCATGCCAAGTTTTGGGGCATTTTCCACAAATAAACTGGCTTCTCATTGCTCAGGTCCTGCGATACCCTGCTCCAATGCCAATAAAAACAGGTGAAATGAGGAACATAGAGAAGGAAAATTTCTCCTTTCGTCTGTTAGGCCTGGAGTTTGCTCATAGATAAACCCGGGGAGCTGGAAGAGGTCATTTATGTAGGGAACTCAGGGCTGCGCTGCCCAGGCCCTGCTGTGGGACCTGCAGGCTCAGGACTGTCTTGACCCACACGTAGCTCCATGGACACGTGTCCATGGATGGGGGTCTGTGGGCAGGCACCACCTCCTACAGGAGAGCTGTGCCAAGGTCAGCTGAGAGACAAAATGGGTATTTTCCCAGCCTGTCACCTGCCTTCTCCAAACAGGCCAGGGAAAGAGGGGCCATTGCTGAGGCCAGGCCTCAGCAGAGCCTGGCCGTGATGCAGACTGAGAGTGCTCTCCCTTCCTACAGGCAGCTCCCCGGGGGGCTGGGTGCTGTGCCCCAGTGTCGCAGAGGGATTTGGTGGTGCAGCAGGAACCTCGGTGCCACATGCTGGCTTTCCCGTTCTGTAATCCAACCGGCAGGTGACACTACCTTCTTTTTTGTGCGTGTCTCTTAAACCCCGTGATGGATCCATCTGCCTTTGCATGCAGTTAAAAAGGCTGATCTGGTGACAACTCACTTTTCTGCAGCGACTTGACTGACAGCCTGTGGCACTGACACAACCAGGAGTTTAAAACCATGTATGGGCTTGTGAGAGGAAGGTGGGGGGGGTTCAAGATGCACCGATAACAGACATTAACTAATGTAGGGCTCTATCTGATTAAGTTTGATCTAGGGTGAGCAGTGCTTTGTTTTGGCAGGATTCTTTGTTTTTCTGCTAACAGGTGCTTGGCTTTAACAATATTCTTTTGCTGTTTGGTTCTGGTAGATTTAATAGCATAGTTGCTAAATTGAGTTTAGATAGCTTATCCTGTGTATATTTAGAGATAAGAAGTTCATTTAGGGATTAGGGAATGCTTCTTGTATATGCACCATTAAGCATACCACATCTGCTACTCAACTAGCAATCAGCAGAATATTGACAAAAGTTATAAAGAAATCTTTTTGTTCATTAGAACAAATTTATACACAAGGTTCTAGATGTTTACCTGACAGAAGAAGTAGCTCCAAGAGCCATAAAGTAAATCCAAATTCATATCGGGCTTGGGTGAAATACGGGTACTGACCTCAGTTAGAATAGGTTGTGGTGGAAGTAGGTCAAAATAATAGATGATTAAAAGAAAAAAAAAAAAGAAAAGAAAAGAAAAAAGAATATAGTGAAGTAACAGATTTACTTTTTATCTGTATTTTCTGCTTTTGAAAGAGAAAGAGAGGAGCTTGTCTTTTAGCATATGGGAGTAAGCAGAACAAACAGTAAGTTGTGAGAAAAAAAGAAAAGGAAAAACTAAAATATAGATTTTCAGATATTATCTTAGCCGGAGAGTCAGGCTTCTCAATGTAGCTCTCAGAGCAATAATCAAAACACAACACTTTTTCTTTAGTGAAGAAAAAAAAAAGGGGGGGGAGGGGAACAAAATAATTCCTGGACCGTCTGGGAGAGAAAGGGAACAGTGACCATGTTACTGACACTCACCAGCTGGTAACCAAAAACAAGGAGGGAGCAGTGAGAACGAAGGGGAGTCATCAAGATTGTCGGGTTATCTAGTCCTTATTCATACCAAATGTAACACTTTATATTGCAATTAAGGGAAAAGTGATTAAATCTTTGAAACGTGGAGATGAGCCTTTCAGACACGCAGGTGGTTCTTCTGAAATGCCTGTTTGTGGAGGAGAGATCTGTGTGTATGTATATGCATGGGCAGCTAGACTCCCACCAAGCAGCTTAAGGAAGCTTTTCTGGGCTATTTATATACTTTATGGCAGGCTGTTTGCTTTATATGAAGAAAAGCTGATTCGTGCTGGTGTGGAAGCTGATTGTGCTGCCAATGGGAGAGGCAAATTTTAGGTACACGAGGATAATTAAGCAGGAGATATGTATGGCTGGAACAACACGATTCAAAAATATGGAAGTATTTTTCTAAATGAGATGTTTGCATGTTAGTGTGTGGGTCTCGACTGCAGGTGTCACTGTTAGATCTAAAATAATGGTTTCTTTCTGACTACTGCTGTCACAATAGACTCTTATTTCCTATGAAAGTCACACTTCTGATAGTAATGTAAAATCCAGGAAATGTGTAGTAAAATATAATCAATTCAAATATGTGTGTGCATCTGTGTGCATGCATGTGCTTATATCTGTACTGGAGGTGCACATATATTTTAGGTGTGTATCTCAGCATGCATTTGCCCCATCAAGAATTAGCTCAGCACCTTTACAATAAACTCAAACACCTTCACATATTAGGCTTGCAACTTTTACTCTGAATGTTTTGAAATCCTCCCTTGCTTTGGGATGGGTATTTAACTTCCACTGACCCTCATCAAAGTGGTGATGCAATCCTTAATACAGCTGTAGAAAGTATAAGCGTTAACATGGGGATTTGATAGTGAGTATCTGAAATTGTTTACAGTGATTTGCAATAGCCCAGTAATTCCATTCCATTCTCTGTAAATGACTTTGCTTGGCTTTTTTTGTTGTTGTTGTTTATTTTGTTTTTGGTTTTGGTTGGTTGGTTGTTGTTTTTAAATAGTCTCTGGCTTTTACTTAGGCAAACAGACCTGATTTTTCCATGGTAGTTATTCAGATGAGTAAACTGCTGCCAGTTTACTCTCTCTCTCTCCCCCCTTTTCTTTTTTCCTTTTTCTTCCTTTCAAAGATGAGAGGATGAGAAGGAACTGAAAAATGGGATTTAAAAAATCTTACACAAATTTTCCCCTGTGCCTTATTTGAAACTACAACACACTGTTTAGCAGGTAAAGAAAGAAAATGAATCGGAGTGTATTTTGGAGTAGCTCCTCAACAGCTCTTTCAGAGGAGAAGTTTTAAGGGAAAGGCAACATTCTCATTAAGTACCAATCTTCACAGCCCGTTCTACCCCACCTGGATACTCTGCCTTCAAAGCTGCTAGTCTCGTATATGACTCTGATTAGCTCACTATATTAACATTTTTGATGCTTTGTGGCTTTTCTCTTGGTAGTAGCGTTTCGTAAGAATTTATGCAATTTTATGAAGTACATGTATATCCCTGATCTAGATTCCTTTATTTCTATTTCTCCAGTCCCAATGTTCACTTTTTAAAAATGTTATGCTATGCACCTATGTAGATTTGTTTTCTTTTGTTTCTTCTCAAGTCCTGTCAACTGCTTCTGGTGAAAACAATCCATGAGACTGAAAAATAGTATTTCCTCAAATCAGACAATGGAGTTTTTCCCTTGCACAAATTAATGTATATGTCTCAGGATAAGCTCACTCTGATTGATTCCTGAATGTTCTGGAGGGATTTATCCATCCTTTTTTAATTTTTCTCAAAACAAAACCTAGAAATGAGAAAATATTTTGAGGTAGGAAGGAAAGGGAGGGGGAAGAGAAAAATAAAGCAAATAAATTTTTGAATAAGAATGACCCATGTACTGTGACCGGAGGGCAAATGCAAATGTCTGTTTTCAAACACAGACTCGTGAATTCTTATTAGGGGTTCGTGACTGTGCCTCCAAGCACATCATTACATATTCATAAGTGTGAGGAAAATAGACTCCTTCCACATTCAGGTGTGTTCAACTAAATGCTGCCCCTTTAATCTTAAAGAACAGCTCATTTGGTCTATTTTCTTCAGTTCACAAAGTGTTAAGGGAATATGAGATAAAAGATGCTCACACACAAAAAGAAAAAGAAGCAGCAATATTCCACAAAGATCTTTTTAGTGTCAACTTAAATGCACACAAATAGCAGATGATGATCTCTTTTATTGGACTAACATTTATCCAGTAATATCCACACACTTTTAAAACCATTGAGACCTCCTCTTCAGGTGTTCATTTGAATAGAAATAGCTGAATGAGTGTTTTTATAATTGATCCCCTGAGTACTGAATGTCTAGTGCTGCATAACCAACATTTTCCCATTGCTGATTTTTTTTTTCCAAATTGCTACTCTGCAAAATTAGGATTTTGTATAGTTTTGATAAGAAAATTAACCTTCCAAATGCCAGATCCCCTTAATGTTACTTAGGAAGTGGTGTGAAGGTATGATTGGAACTCTTGTTCTCAGATGGCTTATTTTATCTACATGAGCAAGAAAAATATTTTCTTCCACAACATTATGCAGAAATCGGAGCTTCCACTCCCCCCAAAAAAGGATAAAAGTTGTTTGTTTTGGTTGAGTTTCTTATCCCTATCCTTTAGATAAGAAGCTGTCAACTTTAGAGCGTGCTTAATGAAATGCTTTTGCTTTCAACAGCAACACAGAAACTTTGTAATACTTGCTTGCTATTGTTTGATTTTTACACTGGATGAAAAATCTGTTGTATTTTCAACTTTTCTTTTTATCTTTAAAGTCACCTTTAGAAGATTTTTGCTTGAAACTTATATTGTGTGTCAGAAGGGCTAAATTTTCCACAGGCATTTCCAGGAACAGTGTATATATCTAGATTCTTATTTATTTATTTATTTATTTTAATAGGAAAAGATACCCAGATAGTACTTGCAATTCTGGACATGGAGTTTAAAAAAAAATGATCTTGTTGTGAAGATACGGAGCAGCTGAAGTTTAACAGCATGCATTACAGGTGGCTGTTCCTTCAGTAGCCCCTTGAAGGAAATGGAATTCCTAATTGATATGAAATCATTTTGCAGCAGCAACACCTGAGTAGTAGAGAGAAAGGGAAGAAGATATGATAATGACTGTGTGATAAAACCGGTTAGCATTTGTGTGCCATAGTAAACACTCATGAGTATAAAGAAAATACTAGCTAGCCACTAGAGATATCCACTTATGTTCATGATACAACCACTACAAACTCTAGTTCTATCAAACTAGCATCAAGCACAAGATCCATCTTTAATTAATTTAATCCTGTAGAGCTGAGACTCATTTTATTTGTGACTGTGCAGAGAGAAATTACACTTCCATACTTGCCTTGAACTTCAACCTTATCCTTTCCTATCAGTCATATTGAATAACACAAAAGCACATGCTCTGAAATTCATGTCCTGTTTTTTCTTTTTTTTTTCTTTTCCCACAGATTATTCAGATCTTCCTACACACGACTCACTCAATAAAAAGCATGGAAAATGCCTCCCCCCGCTCCTCCTTGTTCAGGAGAAAAAGTGATTTCTTTTGCAGAGGGGAAACAGTTTTTTGAATCAAGTCTTTCTCATAATGAGTGAGAAGCATGTAAATTCTGTACCAAAGCAAAATAATTTCTTTTCTGTCTGTAGTGCAGGAATGAACAAACCATGCCCTACTGAGGGCAATACCTACTGGACATAGGATAGTGTATTTTGCCTTTTTTCTCCTATTTAAAGATGTGCTTTTTGGAAATGACCTGTTCTGCATGTGCATCTACAGTATGGCTACTCTCCATCTCAGTAACCCATTCCAGATGCTGTGTAGATGCCACAGTATCACTCCCAACCAAAGAAGCCACAGTGCACAGTCCTGTAATCAGCCCTGCTGGTGAGGGGCCTCACAACTGATGCATTGCCCAAACTCAGCTCTTCCCCATTAAGGGAAAAAAAAAATAAAATAAAAAAAAAACAACAACAGTTCTTTCATTGTTTTTTTTTCTCTCCAGAGAAACAAGGTGAGAACTATAACCCAACCCAGGGAAAGCAGCAGGTGGTGAGTGCTTCTTGAACCTTTAAAACAGCACACAAGGCTGCTTCTCACCTTGGATGACCAGAGCCAGTGAGAAGTTGAGGTATCACTGCATAAGGCATATATTAAAGCTTGCAGCATCTTTGATGTGGCCACAAATACACATGGATTGGAGAAAACCCTGTGTGCTTTGTGGTGGCTTGTCTTTAAGATGCAAAAAGCTCCAGCTTTCATGTGAGCCTCTAATTATAAGCCCCAGCTGTGGTCCCCATGTACAGGGAGGGGTGCAGGGAGGAAAGTTCCTTGCCTGACATTTAAAAAACAAACATTCTCTCTTGCTTTCTCCTTGCAAAAATCAGGAAAAGCTAAAGGAGTGTAAGAGCTAACTTCTAAGATCTAAAGGAAAATATCATTGGGTTTCCCTTTGCCAGCAGGCTTCTGGAAGATGATCTGTGCCTTTGCTCCAAAACAGGCCTCTTGCTTTGGGATGTGACCCAGGTAAGGCTGGCTTTCTCCCACATGCTTAAGGCCAGAGCCCTGTGTGCAGGAGGAATAACAGTATTTGCAAGTCAATTAAATATGTAGGGAAAAAAAAAAAAAAAGCAAAACAAAAAGCAATTTTTTTTTTTTAAGTCATATTCTCAAAAAAGCAACTTTAAGGATTTAGTTAGGTTTAACATGAGAAATGTGTAGCAAAATAAGGATGCAGAAAAATCTAGTTCTGATGTCTATGTGGAAAAGAACTTGTAGCCTCTCAGCACTCTCCTATCCCAACAGTTTTTGCAGATAAGTGGCCTGCCTCACCATGGCCAGCCTCGTTTCCTGTTTTGGTAGAAAAACTTCAGTAATAACATAGTTTATTTTGATTTACAGACTAAACACTAGCAAGCTTTGTAGAAAGCAGTTATCATCTCTCTAGATTTCCTCTTATCCTTATGGTCATCTGTCAATCTCAAAGCCTCCTGGTTTGTTATGCTTGATGGTGATGCTGATCTTAAAAAAAATCATGATTTGTATGTTTGAGAATTTCTGCATTTAAAAATAATAATATCACCAGTAATTTGCAGGCATGCTGTAACTTTGTATTTATACTTAAAGTATTTTGCATCAGTTAAATTCCATATTGAACCTGGAACTATCTCCAGTTTACTGACAGGGAAGTGCAGAGAATATGGGCAACGTCTTCAGATCAACCTAACTATTTTATGAAAATTTTCTTAACCTCCAAAATCAGAGGCAAAAATGTCTCAGTGCAAGACACAAAAAACAAGACAGCTCTCAGATAGTTTAATCCATGGTTCTTCCTTTCAGTCTTGCCCACATTAGCTCCTGCCTTCTTTGGATGATTACTGTTATGTCTGCTTCCTATTTTCTCCCTTCAGTATTTCTGTTTTCTCTCACACTTAAGAGGAGAGAATAAGAGAATTAAATGTCAAGAATTATCTCATTTTGCTATGTGGGATTTCTGTGATCTGAGCCTGCTGCCAGACTCCCATTCAGCACAGCCAAGTTCCTGTGTTTTATCACTAGCTTTATCAACAAGGCTTTTGCTAATTCTTCACCGTCTACAAACACAGTCTTTATTATTGTTTTTCCTATCCCAAGCCAGCCTAATAGTTCAGTTCACTGAAAGAGCATTGCTTTGGCCCTGGGTTGCAAAGGTGCAGCATCTTGTCTTTCACCATTCCTGGTTTGCATTAACTCATTCTGCTGCCTTTTGACTCACTTTATTTCCCTTTTATAAATTTTACTCTGTTGCTTGGGTTCCTGTCTCACATTTTTATGCCTTTTTCTCTGGTGTAGAAGAAAGGATGGGTCTCCTACACGAGTATTTCCTGTGCCAGGCTGTCTTCCTCTGGTAATAGAATTGCCGCTTGCTGTGCCTGAACAAGGGAGTTATTTTCCACCCTCCTCCCTATTACAGAGTCACTTCTGGCCCTGAATTCCACTTTCCCCTGCTTCTATCCTGGATTATGTTTCTTATGGGCTAATAATAATAATACTTACCTGCCTCTCAGGGGTGTTGTGAAGATTAATTAGTTAATGAGCTCTGAAGATGAAAAGTGCTGCATCATTGCTAAATATTATTGTTGTTCGTATCCTGTATAGATTGAACTCATCAATATCAGTATTTCAATTATAAATCTCACCCTACCATTTTTCAATTAAGCCCACTAGATCACGTTATCCATCACTCACTTCTTGTTCCTCTGGCTTCTTTCTACTTTCTGCTTTTCAGAATAGACACACAATAACCATGTGTTCCTGTAAATAAAAGATTTGCCTTTTGTTTCAATGTCCCCTTCTTCTTTTTAGTATTAAAAATTAGAGTCCACAGAGGACTCTGAGCAAAGTGATAGTTTCTGCTCCTTTACCTGAAGTAAAATCTCCTTCAAAGTCTGTGGCACTACCTCCTCAAAACAGTATCCTCAGTAGAAAGATGGTAGGAATTAAAATAATAAAAAACCACACCTCATCTTCAATACCTCTCTCATATTGAATCATCATTCTGAGCTATATCTTCTGCCTCCCTTTAGCAGTTATCAGAGTTATCTTTAAGTCCATGAAATCGCTCTTTGCTTCCACACACTGCAGTGGACCTGCTGGGTGAAACAAAGAGCAGGGATTCCCCAGCACTCCTCAGCTCCCCCAGAAACACTTCATGCAGTGCTGCTGTTGTGGAAGTCAGGATGTACCATGCCTCATTTCTTCCTTTAGCACACGGAGATGTGCTTGGCTGTCCTCTTTGCAGATCAATCATCAGCCAACATCACTGCTTTTTTATTTGTCTGTTTACCTTTCTTCCTTTCACCCAAGACTCAGTCTCTGGATGCTGCTCAGACTCCTGTTCTCTCATGCTGAAAGAATATCTGGGGAATGTCACCTGGCCCATCTTTTCATCTGTTCCTGTCTCTTGCTAATCTACACCAATCTGTTTGAAAAATGTGGTGACTGTTGCTTAAAAAAATGATCCTTTACCTCACCTCCCACAAGTTACCTTGGTACAGATAACAACACCTGAAGCAAGGGCCAGTGTGGTGCAAATGTGGCAGGGAAGCTGGAGGTGCTCTGCTTCAGGGGTTTCCCTCTGCCTCCGTGTGGGGTTCCTAGTGCAGCCGGCAAAGACTGCTCGGGAATCACTCCAAGATTTTAATTTCTGCACTAAGGCAAATCTGCATCTCTCTGGAAATGTGTAAAAGCAAAATCGTTCCCACCACCCTGTACACTTGTGTGGGAGGGGACACAAATTTGGAACAACCAGGGGCAGGCTGGCTGTTTACATCCCAGGCAGGCTCCTCAGCCCGGGACCGCCGTCAGTCTCAGCCGCTCTCTCATTCTCATCGGAGCTGTTCCACTTTGTGCAAATAATTAAATAGTCATTGGGCCTGAGAGAGGGAGGTGTCTACAACACTGCTTGTGGTAAGGGAAGGACACGATCAACCCAAACAGCTTGCAAAAGAGCCTTTAAATTCAACAAACCCTGCAAGACATCTTAACTCTTCTGTCTCCTGTCTAGACCTTGGGAAGCATAATCTTTCTTTGGAGAGGCGTTGTCAGATCAAGCAGAAATAATGCTGGCTGAGCTCAAACAACAACCATATTTGATATTTTCTGCTGATTGAGCTGTCCAGTTGACTGGAAAGGGCTGACAGCAGAGAGAGCCCTGGTCTGAGCAGAGCAGCTCCCAGGCCAGCTGGCGAGGGAATGGGTCTGCGCCAGGTAATTATTGCCTAGTGCAGAGGTCGAAAGCCTCAGAGAGGCTGATGTACTAATGAAACACAAATGGGACATCTGTGTTCAGGAGTTCAGCAAAGCACAGAAAACAGGGCTTTGCCAGGAATATATGTACTACTGAAAGCAAGCTCACTTCCTCGAGCTAAGGGAAGTCCTCTGAAGAGTAAAGGCACGAGCAAGCCTTTTGCAATGGGTTTTTTGTTTGCAGGATGACTTAAAGGCTTCCAGAGATTGCTGTGGGCTTTGTAGCATTATGGAGAGGAAATGGGTGCATCCAAATAGCATGATGTAAGGTAGCATGAGGAGGCTAAGGAGGGTGGAGAGAGGTAGTAAAAGAAAAGTTGATGTAAATGAAGTTACTGGGAGTCATTACTGACGTGGCTGGTGTTAGGTCTGAAAAAACTGTGTGGTACCAGGGACAGCTGGGTGAGCTGTTACTGCTAAATGGCTCTAGTTACAGACACAAGAGTTAGTGTATGATATTTTTTTCCTATGAATTCTGATCTTTTTGTAGCTCACGTAGCTATGTCATTAGAGATGTGTTTCGAAAGTGTTTTTTTTTTTTTTTTAACACTGGGGTGAGATGGACTTGTTATATATATATATACTCACATGTCTGTAAATATATAGGAGAGCACTCTCTGCAGAATAACTACCAGAAGGCTCAGGGTACTGGCATTACTGAAATCACACTGTCATAGTCACATTTAAGTGGAGACTTAAGCACTGTATTGGGTAAAAGATTTTAACCTAAACCCTGCATGTTGAGGACAAGCCTCACAGAGCAGCAGGGTATTTCAGGACTGATTTGTAAGTTCCTTAGGGCATCCTAACCAACCTAAGTTTAGTCCTGTTAGGGGATGCTAGTTACCCCTTCTGGAGGTGCGGGATAGTTGGGTGAAGTGGGAGAGGATCTGAGGCAGCTGAATTTCACTTTTTTGACTGGGAAATGGAGTTTAATTGTGGTACCCTTGAAGCTCAGTGAGCTTTGTCAAAGCTGGGAGGGTAGGAGGTGTGCTGAGGCCTGTGCAGGTGCATCCATGTCCATGGTGCAGCCAAGATGTGTGGGTACCTGTCCACCTACTCCCTACTGTGCCTGGGCTGGGTGGGAAGCATGGGGCCCTGGTCAGACACACTCTCCAAGAGAGAGACAAGGCCCCAGGTGCTGCTTGGGCTCAGCAGCAGCTAGGTGAAGGGAACCAGCTGGGTTCCAAGCACTGGTACCCCTGCTCAGCAGGGAGGGAAAACCAGGCTTATCCCTGCACTTTTTTAGCTTCCTCCTTGTCTGCTAAGCAGTGAAGAAGGAAATAATTTAGCTCATCTGGAGCTGCTTGTACCTGCATGTCTCCTTGTTGTGTCCTCCTACCCAATGTTGGCAAGGTGCCTTCAGAGCAGCAGGCCTTGGAATTAGCTGTCCTTTTCTGGGGAGGAATGGCCAATATTTCTTGTGTTGGGAGGTTTAGTGTGCCCTCAGGCTGTCCCTATGAAGGTGAGTACAACGCTTCTCCAGTACTGCTGTGTCAGAGTTGGGTGTGAGCCCATGTTCGATGAGAGGTGTATCTAGGACCTTCTGGCTGGGAGGTGAGAGCACAAAGGCTGGCACAGAGGTCCTGACTATGAAATGTCGTCAACAGACTGTCAGAAGTGGTCTGTCAAGTGAAATAACTGCAAGAATGGGGCAGGGGATTCTTTTACACCTTCAAGTTGCTGGTTCTGAAGAGTTTCATTTTGTCCATTTTGACATTTGCTGTGTTCTCCTACTAACCACTGGGCTAGGTAATTATGTTCTGCATACCTAAAACTTTCTCCTAGTGGCACATAGTATTCCTTGTCTTCTATGCTATGTTGCTATGTCATGCTAATTTTCCTTGTCTGAGTGTTGCAGGTCTTCAATGGCATTAGTGACTTCATTTTGTTGATGGGTGAAATAGATGTATTTAAAATTAAAACTCAGTTTACTAAACATGGTTTTGGGAAAAAACACAACACATAAAAACAGGAAAAAAAACCACCCACCAACAGTTAGACAATGTAATGGGGCAAGTAGCGCAGTGTTCTGCCACTGCTTTTACACTCTGATTGGATTCCTTTCCATGTTTCTTGTATTACAAGCTGTAATTCAAGACTTCAGGAGACGATCACTTATTCTGAGCGATGAATTTTAATCAGCTGCACTGGCTTGCTTCTTGCACACAGTGATCACTGATCACTGTAGCAAACTTTTGGTTATTACATTTACGTCTGTTTGCATATAGCTGTGACTTGTCTGGAGAGGCGGCTGATAGGGATGAGCCAGTGGCTACTGGACCGACTGGGAGCTTATCCAAGGGAACACTGGATTAATTACTAAATCTGAGAAAAAAGCATCTGGGGGAGGAGAAAGTGAACTCATTTTTATTTATGAGAAGCAACTTCATTTTTGCTTCTGGCTCTAGAGTAAACCTTCAGGAGTAGATACATAAAATATATTCGCTGTTGCTGGGATTAGATCTTAACCCACTTCTTTGAACTACCTGTGTGGAAAAGAAGTGGTTCCTTTGTGGATTTACCCCAGCCTTGGCAAAAAAATGCCTGCCCTTTGCGGTGGTAGGACAGAGAAATCCAGGTGGGGGAGCCCTGAGTAGTAATGCCCCAAGTGAGGGGGAGAGCTGGACATGTAGCGTTATGCAGCAGAGCTCTGGAGCCAGGCACTGGTGGATATAAAATCCAACCACCTTAAAACAAACTCCTCTAAAAACCATGAAATATCCAGCCTAGCTGAGAAAGAAGGCAATGTTTTTTTTTGTTTTGTTTTTTTTTTTTTTTTCCTCCTAATTTGCTATTTTATTAATGCAATAAAAGGTGGGAATCTGAAGATGAGTTGGGTTCAGCTTCCTTAGCACTATGAGAAGTGCTGCCCTGTAGCACAAGAATGGCACTGGATTATTTTGTTCATTCAAATACTGTTCCTCATGTCCTTCCTTCTTCCTGATGACTTGGCTTCTGGTTGCCTGGCTCTAAATCAAATTCCTGACACAGCCAGGACAGTCGGTGCCTACACACTCATACAAACAGCTACTGTCTAGGGATTAATTCCTCCCTTTTAAATTTGCGGGTCTCTGTAGACGCAAGCAAGAGGATAGAGCAAAGTGTGCTCTGTAGTGAGGGACTGTGAAGGTTCCTTGGCCAAGACAGGGGCTGGCTGGACATGGCAAGGTGTACTAGTGAGGTGAAATGTAGGCTGACCACCAGGAAAAAGCTACAGCAGACATATGGACCTGGGATGCATGCTGGAGCCCTGGCAAAGGTGATTGCAGCTATCATGCAGGTGTAGCAAGAGACCTACTGCTCTGGAGATTGCATGTGTTATATTTACACGGGCTCCTGACCTTTAAAAAGTGGTAATTTTGAGATCTGCTACTTACTGAGTACTGTGGAGTGTATTTCACCATTAGTCAGGGTTTATACTGCTAAATGTTTTCTCAGTTCAGTCTAAAACTGATAATAGAGACCACCAGTTAGAAGATAAAATAGCCACTTAACCAATCTTATATGTTGCCATTCCGTCTCCATACTGTATTCTAGATTCATCATTTTCTTATGTTTTCCTTCTGTCACTCTATTTATTATATATATATATATATGTATATAT
This sequence comes from Aythya ferina, assembly GCF_964211825.1. Lineage (NCBI taxonomy): Eukaryota > Metazoa > Chordata > Aves > Anseriformes > Anatidae > Aythya > Aythya ferina. Next base: position 50,994,381 of record NC_140301.1, read on the forward strand.
ACGTATATATATACATATATATATATATATATTCCTGAAGAGAAAAGGAAACATGTCAGCCAGTCCTTGGGAGCCAGAATTATCCTAATTCTGTTCATCCAGATCTCAGTCCAAATCCTTTTGAATTCTTCAGAATAAATGGTCAGCTTGAAAAATATGGAGTACTGCACTATATCTCCAGCTGGGTGGCTTTGTTTAATCCACTCAGTGACTGTACAACACAAATTATCTCATTTAATATGAGGGAATGTAGATGGAGCTGGAATCATTTTCTCTATCAGCTTTGGGGAAGATTATCAAAAGGAGCTAGAACTGGAGCCTAGAGAGAAGAAAGGGAAAGCTGTGCAAGTTGTTTAGATTGTAACCTTCAGTGGAGATTATAGACAATGATAACCAGGTAGGAGGTTTCCCTTTAGAAAAAATGGGTTGGGAAGTGGTGTCCCTTCTTTGGACCATGCATTTAATTACAGTTTCTGCTGTGCCAGAAAAATGATGTGTTAAGGATGAAAATCTATGGCCTAGCAAGCAAAAGATGTCTACAATGCAATCTTTAAAGGTGATTTGGGAGCTCAGTTTGTAGAGAGGGTAACTTTCCACAGGCATTCAGACAACAGTTTCACTGCTGAGTAGGAAGGTATATTTGTTTTTTACGGCAAGGGCTTGGTTGCAGGGTGGCCTCTGTGAGAAGAGTCCTGAACATTAGACGTCTTATCTACCCTATGTTAGATAAGAGCCAGTTTCAGCCAGAAAAAGATTTGGCCTAAGCTTTGTACGTCATCCAACTGTTTAGTGCCCTCTGCTTGGTACCACAGAAAAGTCAGATCTGTATTCTTGAGAAAAGCACAACAGGTGACTGTTGGAAGCCACCAAAATCCATGGCTACTTGTGTCCTCAGGCCATTCTCAAAATGGCTTCTGTATTGGACTCACAAGCAGTTTGCCAAAGGTTTTTGTTTGTTTTCACAGTGTTGTGTGGAGCACAGAGACTCCACCCACAGCTCAGAGTAAAACAGACCACGGACAATCATGTTTTTAGGGTCAGCTGTAAGTTTTACGAAGAGGCCTATCCAGTGGGCCTCCTCCTCCATGATCTCCACCTGTCTATCAGACCGGTCTCAGTCTGTCTGAGGTCCTTGCTTCACCTTACAGGAGTGGGGCCCCAGCTCTTAGGGCTGCCTAAGAGCTGGGGAGGACAGGAACTGGGAGATCCCACTAGGTGGCATGGAGCTGTGCCACTGTGCAGTGGAAGTGGTCAAGGTTGACACTGAGCCCCACGAGCTGACAAATGCCTTAGTTTTCCTCTGAATGGCCACATGTGGTAGTGCACGGCTGCTGTTGAAAGCCATGAGTGATGAAACACTGGGAGTTCTGCTTCCTGGTGAGGGCAGCCCTCCTGGACACAGCAGAGAGGCCCAGCAGAGCCCTCAGAGAAGAGCAGAGAGGACGCATTTAGTGTGTCAGATGTTTTTGGCTTTATTCAGTTGAGGTTTTTTTTGCAGCGCTGTGTGGAGCACAGAGGCCTGGCACACTCTTCAAATAAGTGCAATAAGGAATTAACTACTGAGGAGGAGGAAAAAGTGGATTTCAGTGGATTGGGCACAAGCTTGGCACTCTGATACCCAGTTTCTTGACTTTGCTGCTGAGCTGATGAAGGACTTAGAGTAAATCACAGCACATTTCTACTCAGCCTGGAATAAATGTGCATAACAACAATTTTGTGCAAAATAACAATTTTGTGCATGTACAAAATCTTTTGCAGTCTGTGAGTAAGAAATGCTGTAGTCAAGTATTAAAGCCAGAGACAAGCAGAGACCCCTCCATTGTTTCTATTCATACGTTTTCTGCCAGTCAACTTTGTGATGAGGTCTTCAACTTTCCTTCTGGTTACACCAAATGATGACAGAGCAGAAAGGGTATTGTTGCTAGTGTCCAGACTCCTAAATACTGCACTCAGCCTGTCCAGGTCCTGTGTGATCTTGTGTACCTCTGGCAATAATTGATGGATGTCAGGAAAGTCATTTTGGTGTCTGAAGCATCTTTCCTCCACAAGTGCCATCATTCTTGCCTTCGCCCTTTAACCACAGGGCTGCCCAGGCATTTGGGGATTTCCTAAAGAACAGGACTAGTGGAAGTACTAGTGATGCCAGCAACCATATGCCTGTTTCATAAATGCCTGTAGATGTAGGTATGATCAGATTATCCAGAGTGCTTCACTTGCCTTGAATAATCAATTTTGCACCAAGGTGGGAGGTGCTGAGCTCTGAAACTCTGGCTACAAATGTCACTGTGGGCACAGCAGGACTCCTGGTGCTCTCAAAAACCTAAACCTGAAGGATGTAAGTGGGACTGGAGTACCGATGATAACCAATGATAGAAAGTCTGATGTGGCTCTGGGTGCTGAAACCTTGAAAAAGTGACTCAGAGCTGTACTGCAGCCTTGACTCAGAGCTGTGAAAATGGGTATCAAAGAACACTGTCCTGTCTGAGCTGTCTTTCACACACTCATCACACTGGCACAAGTGATCACTTAACATGGAACACAAGGGAGAGGTGGGGTGATATCACGTGAACACAGCCAGGGGCCAGGGTGAGTGGTGACAGATGTCGAGAGTGCTAAGAATAAAGAAAACACCACCTAAACCCAGTTTTGTGCTTCCAGTAGATAGTATGATACAAAAGAGGCACAAAATCATGCTCTAGTCTTAGAATAAATTCTATGCTTTAACTTAAAAGAAAAGCAGAAACAAACAAACAAACAAAAATCCCCAAATAGGCTTTTAATCTTCATAAGTGCAGATGATCTGTACATTCCACAAAAAAGAGATGTAGGAAACACACACACACCTTTTAACTAGTGAGCAATTTAAAGACTAATAGGATTCATCCATAATTACATAGTTAAGTAAAATTTATGTATGAAAGAATTAACTGATTTCCCTGAGGGCAATATAAACCATAGAGACAGTGCTCTCATTTAAAAGTACCATCTCAATGTTAAAATACTTTGTCATTCTTCTGTAGTGATGGTTAGGTGCTGTGAGAGCCACATGGAAGTTTATTTACTGATCCGCAGACAACTGATAACAGATCTCTGCTTTGTTTGGAATAGAAAACTTGAACAGCTTGTCTGCACCTCTCCACTCGGACATTAAATCAACATGGCTCTATTAGTGGCCCTAGGATGCCAGCTGAGCCATCTCTAAGCCTGTCACCGTGATGTCTTCATCTGTAACCAGAGCAGACGTGAGCTCCTGGCAGCTTCGGGAGGTGACAACAAATCCAATTAGCTCCTCTCCATGGCGCCACAATACTACTGTGAAACGGCCTGACAGGGAGGGTGGCTGCAATACCCCGCACAGTGGGCCATATCCTTCGTATTAAAAAAAAAATAATCTACCAACACTTAATTGCTGGAGTGACTTTCCAGGCGGCTGCTGGAACCTTGTGCACAATCTGGTCAGAAATGTGAGCTGTCCTGGAGGGCTGGATTGTGCACAGCTTGGGGAGGGCTTTGTGAAAGGGTAAAATGCTCCAAGAGGATAACTCTGTGCCAGCACTGTTGTCCCCCTTCCTCACAAGGAAAAATTGGTCTGGAAATCATGTAGAAGCCAGCCCCTTCCTGCTCCAGTCCCACATTGCACAGAGATGGGGACTTTTGGTGCCCGGAGGTGGTGTGTGCTCCGTACTGTCTGTTTTGGCTATGTTGTAAGCCAAAAGATGGAAGCAAACTTCCTGCTCCAGACTTCATCTGCTGGAAGGAAAGTGTGTGTGGGGGGGGGGGGGGGGGAGGCTGTTCAGCGGGTGTAGGATTTGGAAGTAGACAATCTAACAAAGTCTTCTAGCATTGAATAGAAGGGGTTGATGACACTGCTCAGAAGCTGAGGCTAGCCTGACTGAACATGGGCAGTTATATTTAAACCAAGCTTCCTTCCTCCCAAACTAGTTAGCTACTGGGAAGAAATATTTTGCATGCTAATTTAAAATCGATGATATCCCGTGAGACATAACATGTCATTTCATTTGTTTAGACACCAGTAATGTGATATTTTTGCCTTTCTGACTTGTATCTAACAATGTGAGGTGACATAGGCTGGGGAACAAGAGACACTGAATTTAGGGTCCTTTTGAGTGAGCAACTGAATCAGTTTCTTCCACTTCATTCTTGAGGTCGTGGTCCAATAGAGGCCTTCAGAGAAACCTGAGCATCCTGGCTGCTGAGGTGTAGTATATCTGAGATGCAAAAACGCTTCCCGGAGTTGGTGCTTAGGTGGTCTCCAACCCCATTTATGCCGTCAAATTCTGGCTATTCCAGTGTTGGAAGCTACTGGGAATCATTGTAACCATACACTGCTCTTAGAGAGGTGACAGAAGTCAGTACATGTAACTAGCTTGATTTCTCTGCTTTCAACAGTGTTAGGCTGGAGTTACATCAGAGTAAGGAGTGCAGCCACTAGGCTACATCAGACAGCTCTAACAGTATATATTCTCTTTTCCAAGTAGAGAAGATGTTTTTTGCACATCATGGGGCTGTGTGAATGTGTAATGTTAACGGAACTGGCTTACAGGTGACTATGAAACTAAAGGGAAGGAAGGGACCAGCCACACAACAGTAAACTGTTGCACTGCTGCATGTCTGCAGACTTGTTTGAAGGGAGAATCTTCATTCCTCCAAGGAGATTGTGTCTTAAATCCAGGCAGAAGACAACAGTAATCTGGAGCCAGGTTTTGCCTTGTCTGCGCTTTTACTGGTGGTGGGGGTGATGAGAGAAAAACAACTCAAAAAACTCCAGAAATGGTGTTGGGAGGAAGTATTGCTATTTCCAACAGCTTAAATGCAGATTCTTTAACTGCTTCCCCTGATGCTCAGCTTCTGTGCTTTAAAAGTACAGTGAGATCTGGGAACATTTCAGCACTAGTCATGATTTCTGAGGATGGATTTCTCTGGGGAGAGCATATTGCAGCAGCATTTGCCTCCCAGAGCCAAGCGCACACTCCAGTCAATGGGTAGCAGTTGGCAGGCCACCTCTCTCTTGTCAAGGAGCCAGTTGTACTGTTGTCTCCTGCCACATCCCTGAGGAATACCTGTGGGCACTGGCAGCCACACGGCTGATGAGAGAAAAGGAAAGAGGTGTAGCTGGGATGAAACAGTAGATTTTAAAATATATTTTTTTCTTCTTTCCTTTTCTTTCCTCTAACAGAAGCAGCTTGTTGCAAATATACATTGTTAAATCAAACTCATTCCAGATTAATTGGGCACAATATCTAGGCATGTGGCTGGTTTACAGAGCAACCAAACACTCAGTGAGCCTTGGAACTAATGGACTGGTTTTGGAAACCAATTGAGTGCTGCCAGGCCCAATTATTTTCAGCAACATCTTTCTGCTACCAAAATGTGGCACTGTGGACTTTGGCCTGCCTGGTAAGTGCTCCTCACTGATGGGCACAATCCAGACTGCAGGCCCTCAAATGAGCCTGCAGAGCACGGAGAAAAAGGATGTGCTGGTTATCCACAGGAGGTTTTGTCTTAACCAGCAATTAGAAGCCTGAATTTTATTTTAAACTAACTACATGCATGTTGTGTGCAACAGTGCAGTGTGCAGTTGAAGGAAATTTCTTGCATTTTGCCATGATGAAGATATGAACAGGTGACAGGAGTTAAGGTCTTAGTTACCCCCATCACAGTAACTGTGGATGCACAGGGACTTGCATCTGTATAGCAAAGAGAAAATTCTAGGGAACAATAGTTTCAAAATTTTCAGCATCTGGGAGAAGTGTCAATACCCATACTACAGTGCAGAGGCTCAGAGCAGTATGAGAGACCATAGAGCTGATTTGTTGGGGAAATATTCCCCGTACATCCCAGTGATGACCAGTTTGTAGTCTTATTTGACCACAAACTTCATAGTCAGGCTTGCTTCACCAAGACAGTTCTGTCTCTTGCGGATACTTTGCTTTGAGCCTCGTTGATGCAGACGGCTGAGAATTTGCATTATCCAGTGGCTTTAAGGCATGAATTTGTGTGGCTTTGCTGGTGACAACTGAGTTTTGCTTTGCCATTTTAGGGAGACTGAAAGTTGAAGATTGCTACTGCAGTACTGGGCATCACAGAAGCATTTAATGAGCCTTCATCCCCACCCTTGCCAAAGTAACACACTCCTAATGTGCTCCTAAAACACACAGCAGTGCCCCAAGCACTCGGACTTGGTGCCCCAGCACACAAGGAGAGCTTGCTGTCACACATTGGCAATGGGCAGAAGAACATGTTTCTCTGCTGAACTATTAGTCTGTCTTCTCCCAAAGTTCAGCTTTTACAAAGATTGCAATAAAAAGGCTGGGCATAAAATCCAGGAAGTTTTAAGAGTCTTGCTAAGGTGACTGGACACTGAAATGGCACTGAAATTACAGGGACTTGAAATACAGGGACAAGAGGAAGCTCACATATCATCTGTGCGGGAAGAAGAGAAGACATTGGTAGAGTGACAGCAGAAAGATTTAAAGAGCAGGATGGAACTGGAGAAGTACTTTGAGTGTGCTTGGAATGGGGGAGATATCCCATTTGGCAACTGAAGGTGATAAAAGCACATGAGGAAGAGGGGAAGGAGGAAGCATAAGACAGTTTGCTCTAAGGCAGGTACATCAGGGAAGCACAAATGTGTTTTCTTTCCTGGAGTTTTTGTGCCAGCTAATAGTATTGGCTATGTGGAGCCTTCCAACCTGCTTCTCTAGCAGACCATCCCAAACTGAATGCACATGCTAAAAACTCTAACTTTTTGCTATTCTCTGCTTAACAGTGAATACTGGCTACAACTATTATTCCTGCCAAATCTTTTAATTCAACAGAACTGGTGTCAAAGCAAAACATATGGCTTCAGTTACTGGGAAGTTTGGGGGAAAATTACCTGTTTGTATTATCACAGGAGCTGAAAAACGCTAAAAAGGAATCTTTGTGAGAAATGGTACGTTTAATTAGATGACTGAAGGTCTGTTATCCTCTGGAGGTCTCTCAGATTCTGCTCTACAAGATCTGATAACACAACTATTTTTTTTTTCTCAGAAAATCTTCATCAGCTCTCATGTATTCAACACAAAATTTGCCCCATCCTGGAGGAAGAGTTCCTAAATACAGTTATTCCCTTCCTCTTTGTAGGATGTGGCCAGCTGTGACTGTGACTTTCTTACAGAAATCATTGAGACACACAGTGGATGAGGACATTTGCATCATCAAGCCTCTGTTGTAATTGCAAAGCTGCTCATCAGAACAGTATGTCTGCTGAGCTTTTCCAACCCATTTAAAGGTTGGAGAAGCATCTCACAAGAGCTGGCATTACTCAAACAGCTCCCTCGGTATACAGAGGGCCTGTTCTGATAGCCTTAGGGAGTCTTTAGTTTAAATCAAATGTTTTTTGTTGACTTACTCTCTTTGCATGAAGTTTTTAAATATGTCAGTGGTGTCTGCCTCTGTTGGAAGCAGAGGGTGGTACACACAGTCATGTCATCAGACCTACATCCCACTGCGTGATTTCCTCTCTTTAAATTGAATAGAAGTCAACAGTTTAGGAGCTACAGTTTTGCAGTCTCTTGGGTTGTCCCGTGTCGTTGGCTCCTGGTAACACTAGAGTCTAAGCTCTTTAAAAAACCTGTTCTGAAATGGGACTCTTGGAAAAGTATAATGTCATGAAGGAAATAGCTAGCAAAGATGGTGGCAGAGCCAAGACAATTTCCCCCTGTTTTTTGGCCAAACCCTCTAGTGCTTAGGTAGATGCCATCTGCCTTTTTACTCTATGGTATTGCAACTCCTCATAGGCTGTAGGGCTCCTCTAGGCAATGAAACCTAATTGCACCAAAAAACATTATTTGAATCACACATTAGATTTTACTTGGGATAATAACTTCACAAAATTCTCATTTTTCCTTCTCTCTCCTATTCTCATGCTTGTTTTTATCCACCTACGTGCCATGTTTCCCTGGCTTGTAATACTGCTGTTGAGGACTTGCATTACTGTAGTGCTTAGGAGTCCCTGTCATGGACTTAACTGTTTAAGGGGCTAATCACAACATTAAGGCTAGTTTTCCTTAGCCAGCTAGCAAATAGAGAAAGGAGAATGTTGCTCAGTAATCCTTTTCCTAGTGTTAGGGCTTATTGAAACTGATGTCCAAGACAAATTCCCACTCAGAAAACCCTTTGCCTGTCTAATGATGGAGTTAGAATATTCTTGCAAGGTTATTTAAGGTGCATGAATGGAGCAATGGGGAGAACTTAATATTCTCGAGGCCTTGGCACTGATTTAGATGTTCCTGCTTCCTCCCTAGCCTTGGCTCAAAAAACTGGACACATGGCACAGCTTCTTCAGAAGAGGGGAAGTGCCCCTGCATTGAGCCTCATTGCCTTCCTGTTTCCCGAAGGAACATACTGATAAAATGTGGTGAAAATATCCCATCTTCCCACCCCCCGGTCCCTCTAAGGGGCCTGGTGCTATGAGGTGATGCAGCTCAGTGCAGTGTGGCCATACCAACCCATGAGCAAAAAGAAAAGCATACGGTGTTCACATGGCAGCATTGCATGGGAGGAAATAAGCCCTGTCCCTCTTCCAGACTAATGAGACTTTCTGCGTCTTCTGAAACCGGGAGGTATTAGCAGTGACTGCTGGGGAAGGGGTGTAAGTTGTGTGTCAAAACTCTGTTAGCTGGGTTTAGGGAGCCTTTCTTCCCACCTTGGGGGACTCACAGCTCCTGGCAGCTTTGGAAATGAGCTCAGTCAGGACTCAGATCCAGGCCTCTCACCTGGGGCTATGCAGAATCACTTCCAGACTGATGAGCCATTTTGTAGGTGACTTCTAAACATGCAAAGAAAATTAAACAATTCCTTCGAACATCCTTAGCCAGAAGAACAGCTCAGAGGGTTGTTGATTTTATTTTATTTTTTTAGATGTACAGTTCCTGTTTCTTTGAATGCTGCATCAAAGCTGAGGGAAAAGCCATGGTGCCTTTGATTGGGTTGGTGTTTCCTGCACCAGTATTGGCCAAAGGCGGCCCGTCCTCTCGCAGGCTCCTGCACGTGACCCAACGGGGAATCGGGGTGGGGAAAAACCTGACAGACAAGCAGACAGATCAAACACGACACTTCAAAGAGAAGAAAAAATGCAAGAATGGAGTGATCCAGCCCTACAGTCCCTCAATGCTATGAAACAAAGCAGACAACCTCTCTATACATGGCCATTCCTGCCGTCCAGAGACTGAGGCTGTATACATGAGATCTTACCAAAAGCACTAGGGAGTGGTCTCTAGTGACTACATGACCAGTTATTGCACTATCCGTGCTCAGACACTCTGAGGGGCTAATTAGTGCTTTTAATATGTAAATCAGAGCCTGAACAGATTAAATCTAGGGGAAAAAAATAACCCAGCTGGTGAATATGTTGTTTTAATTATTACTCTAAAGAAAATATGGATGTGGCTGAAGATGATGGGAAAGAAGACCGTCTAACACTAGCTTAACAAAATTGTCCCTGTTCGTAGAAAACTAATAGGAGAAACTTGGTGCTGAGTGGGAGCAAAGGAGGAGCAGCAGGAGTACATGCGGTGGTGGCAGAGCCCTGCCAAGAGCATGCACCCTTCTAGCCTTTGTCCTCCAACCCAACCAACAGATTTCAAAATTGTCTTAGTTTTACTTCTAAGTATGCATATGTCCAAAGGTTCGGTCAGGATTTCATCTTGCTGGGTACAGAGAGAGGGAGAAACAACAATGATAGGTAGGAAATAGAGATTAAGAAAAATTGAAAGAGAGAATGAGGAAGTCTCTCTGGGAAGGGGCAGATTGGATGATTACCTGTGTTTGATACAAAAAACTATGAGCAGGAAAGAGGCTATTAAATTATTTTGAGCTGTGCCTACCAATACTGGAATAAAATAATTTGCACAGCAAGCCTGGACTCCAATCCTCTCTGCCAAGCATGAGTTGGGAGGAGGAAGTTTGCTTTCCAAGAAAAACTTTTCAGAAAGGAGGGCATCTGTATGCCTCAAAGGCCTCTTGCGTTATTCAAGTCAGAGCTGCCTTCCAACCCGCCTGAAGGAATTCAGAACAACTTTCCTCTGTCTGTTGCTGAGGCTCTTTTGCAGCCTCTAGTGAAGTGAACATTTTTCTATGGATCAATTTTTAGCTTCTGTCAGTATTGAAACTCTGAACTTTTTTCCATAGAGCAAGGGAATAACAGGTAATTATGTTCCCTTTGAACATACATGCCCTTTTATCTGTGCCCTTCTGCCTGTCTGTCTGTCTCCCTATTTATCTGTGTATTGTAATTAAGAATTGGGAGTTGCAGGAGAGGCAAGTTCCTTTTCCCATTCTTTTCCTTTCTCTCCCTGCTTGAAACAGATAATTTGAAATGTCTTCTGTTCTCCCAATATACATCTAGAGATACATGCACATATATATCCCTTTATAAGATTGAACAAAACTGGATCTGTTAAGTCACATAACAGCTCCTTCAGTGAAAGAAATCATCAAGTGCTCCTTAAGAATTAGGTTGACTGATCTGACTTGCCTGTGATGTAGATACTCCTTCCTCATAATTTTTGCAATGCTGTTTTGAAAGAGCACAATTTACTCTTCTCTAATTTCACTCTTTCGTCCTGTTCTTTGCTTCTTGTCATCCCTGCTGCTGCTCTGTGGATGCCCTAGAAGGCAAATGCGACTCTCCTAAAAATCTTCTTTCCTTCCTGAGACTTTAAGTCATATAATGCAGAATGACTGAGGGATGTGATCTTGATAGCCCCTCCTTTGTAGTCCAGAATGTCTTTAATGGAGCACATCTGAATGCACATCACCCCACATTAACCTCTCTGGTTAAATTCTTGAACTTCTTGGAGTGACAGAAAAATTAAACATAGGAGGAGACTAAGGAAATCTGTATCTCCTATTCTGGCTCTGCCACTTTTCTCTTCCATGCCTGTGGAGAAGCCCTTTGAGTCACATCAATGCCATGCAATGACATGGGGTGCCGCTGTCTCCAGGTATGGTCCTGTGTGCACACTGTGAAGTGCAGAACCTTCTGAAAGGCTTCCTATGGAAAAGTGTGAGTGCTAGAAATTTGAATGCCGTGTTTCATTGATAGTGTTATTCCTGTCCTCTTAGCTCTGATATGGATTTCTCCAAGTGTGCCCACCACTTCCTAGAGAGACCAAAGACAAGATGGCTGCCCTGAGGAGCCTTTGCTCTGGGTGTCATACGGCTGCCTTAACACATGTGACAAGACACCAGGCAAGCATGAGGCTTAAAACAAAGGAGGCTCCTTGTTTCCTCAGTGAGTTTGTCACATTTTTAGGATTACTTAAATTACTTAGGATATTTAGGATAACAGTGGCTTTGTCATAAACACAGGCACACTGCTGTGGGTAGTGGGCATCAGGAGACAGTAGACAAGATATTCAAGCCTTGGAAAAAGATTTTCTTTCTGATGCAGAAAGTGGGAATGTCAAGGAATAGGCATGAATAAGAGAAGAGGAATAAATGAATTTGTAGAAGATGGGCAGGATGAATGTGGCAGCAGTGCCCCTGTGTATTTGCTACTGACAGTCACTGCAGTAATGCCCAGGCAGTGAGAGCACGCGATGTAGAGGTTTTGCTGGTTCCAGGCAGTTAAAAAAAAAAAGGCTGAAATTTGTCTTAGAACAAATAATTACGTTGACATGTATTTAAATAACACTCTGTCCAGACCCAGCATGCAGGGCACAAGGTGCCTGGCATTGCCATTACATGCCAAAGAGAGGTGAAGCCATGGATGCTTGATGTATCATGCTTAATATCATGACCTGCCATTCTGCAGCAGCAAAGTTGCCTATGATTCAGTCTGCACTTTGCCCTCCCCACCAACTTCTACCTTCTGCCTTTTCTTCAGAGGGATGAATGCAGTCTAATTAATTGTAAAAGGAATTTTAAAGCAGTTTTTAGTAACACATGTGGGAGTCAAATGTCTTGTCACTGTGCTCTAGAGCCTTGCAGCAGAGCTTCCTATCATGGGGACCAATCTTACAATTCTAATGAGAACAAAACCACTCATGTTTTATTTTCTTTCAGTGACTTCCTCAGCAAAGCTAATGCTTTTATCTGAGCTTTAGGAATTGCCTGCTAAAGTCAGCTGCTTTAGCTCCTGCGCAAGTCTATAGGTTTTCCTGTTTCCACAAATACAAGACTTCTAATTGCAGTGTTCAGTAATGGTTAAAGCAAGAAAAACAAAAAATCAAAAACCTCACTACAGCTGACCTAGTAAGATACAAACAAAATACACCAACAGGGTAGTGTGTGTCTTCCTCCTAATTTACAACTTAGGTAAAAATAGTAGATTTTGTTGTTACTTTGCCTGGGAAATTGCCAAGATGGACCTTGCTGGTGCCATGTTTGTTGGGTGACCCTTTAGTGAGCATTTATGCTCCCACATCAATATACTGGTACTCCCAGTACACCTGAAATCCTCAGGTGCTATGTAGACTCTTATTTGTCTTGAGCTGAAAGTTACCAAGGGAACACAATTCCCATCTTTGCAGTGCAGGTGTATAGTATAATTACCAAAGCCTGTTCTTTCTTCAAGGAGAGCTAGAAATACCGGTGAAAGTGGCTCCTTGGTTCAGGCTGAACTTCTTGAGACTTCGGAGTGACAGTAGCCATGTGATGAGCTAGGATCTAGCTTTTGGAAAATCACTGGGATTAATTTCTCTGGCTGAAGCCATAGCCTTTTAGATCCCATCTCTTCAGTGTCACTATTAGTATAGTGATTGATTATCTCCACATGAGTCTGCTTTGAGCTTTAGGTAGTATTTTCCTTCCAGCAAAATCAACATCTCTGTTTGATCAGGCTGTTTTTCTTGCTAGGTGTTGCAGATTGGGACAGTTCCTAATTTTTCTAACCATTAAGCAAGACAGAGATTCCCCATCAGCTTGTTATTTTGTGTTTTCCTGCAGCAGCAGAGCAGACCAGAATTCGGCAGATGCATTCATTGTGGCTGATTTTTGTCAGGTTTCTTGTGGACTAAGTCCGAGTGGAGAATTAATGGCCAGTTCTGCAGGAGATTGTCCTGAGATGCATGTTGCCATGAAAGAAATCTCAATTGTTTTTGTCAAATTTTTGCATTCTTGTAATTAATAAACAGATACAAGCTGCTGAGGCAGCCAGTCCTCTGTCATTTACCTGTAGCTTAAAATAATTGCTAGAAATGATATTTTGCTGATATTTCAAATCCACAAATGCAACCGAATTAATTTGCTCTAGACATTTTCCATTTCAGTGTCTGTATACATATATATAAAATATAACCACATCCATATTTATAAGTATGAAAATGAATATATTTTGTACCTAGAAATATTCCCATGTACCTCTTGACTTGTCATAGGGAAATACACACAGGACTCAACAGCAAGCAATAAAAGCAGCAGAGGTGATATCCCAGGGTTTGCTACCCCCACAGATCATTATGTGGTGGAGGAGAGCCCTGACAGGGTGCATGTCCTTGAGTTGTGCAGCTCAGGTTGTTGGCCATGCTAAAGGGCAGTCCTTCTCCTGAACAAATGCCTGCCTGAGCACATGAGGATGCTGTTCCCATCCTACCTGACAAGGACAACCCATACCCATAGCCAGGCCAACTCTGATAAACCATCAGGGTTCATTCAGGGAGCTGCTTGACTCTCAGGATCTGCTCACATAAAAATAATTAAGCACATGCCTAACTTTAGGTGTGTAAGTCTTACTGTCTCAAAGCCACATTGCCCAGTGTCTGAGCAAGTGGTCTGAGCAAGTGTGCCTGCTCTGTGATTTATGGTGCCCCTCCTCTTCTCCTGCAGGAAAAATGAACACCTCGCTGAAATTATGCCCCAAATAAAAGTGTAGTCTGTTGAAAACCATGAACATTCTAGCAAATAATACTATGACAGAAAAATTGTGTCTGAGCATTCGCTTTCTTCCTTAAAATGTTTTCACTACAAAGCTAGTCATTTTGTTATATATAAACATAATTTTAATGAATGAGCAAATGCATTCAACTGTCTAGGGCAGTGTGATGTATATCTATATATTTGGATGAATCTACATGCACACACACTCTCTGATAAGATGAATCTTTTCTCTTACACTGAGGGATGTACAATACTTCCTGGGATTTTTTTTTTTTTTTTTCTTCTTGCATTACAAAACTATAGAAAGCATTACTGTATCTCTAACTGAGGGCTATTTCATGCTCTAGCATAGCCACGTGTCTGCAAGCAGAGATAAGCAATGATTTCCCATTTTCCTCTACAAAATTAGTGATCTAAAAGTACAATAACACCATCACCTTGTGTCACCAGTGGGGACAGTGGGAAGTGTTTAGCTAAGAAATAGTAAAATAACAAGTATTAATGGGGAGAAAAAAAAATGAATAATGTGTGTGGGGGGATCTCTGCATTCTTTTTTTTTTTTTTTTTTGTAACTTGAAAATAGCTTTGAGAGAAAAAGAAATGTCCGAAACTCTGGAAGGATTTGCAGAAAATTAATTCAGTGAAAAAAGGGATGGCCAGTAGCCAACAACAATTTGAAGTTGATATTTGCAAGAAAAATGGAAAAAAAAAAACAAACAAAAAAACAAAAAACAAACAAACAAACAAACCAACCTAGTTTAGGGGAATCTCTCAGGTCCTTTTAATTGAATATTTTTAGATCTCTTTTTCCTGTCTGCAAAAAATACACTTGGTAACAGGACTCATTTGCAGGTAATAATTTACACAGGTTCTCTTGGTGCTGTTTTTCAGTTAAACTGATTTTAATGCAAAAGCATAACCAGTTAAATGGTTATCTTTTTTTCCTTTTATGCAAATGTTATATATATTTCTTCTAAAGCCCAGAACAAAACTGCTCTTCTCCCCTGGTGTTGAGTTTTGAGGGCCAGCTCAGGGAGGAACCCCCTTCCGCCGCCACGAGGAGGTAAATGTGGAGCTCCCCCCCTGTTTCAGAGCTGTTTAGAGGCTCAACACGCTCCTAACTTTGCACAAAGCCCGGCCCAAGGAACAAAGCCGCGGCCCACCACCGGGAAGTGGTATTAGCCCTCTCCGCAGCCTTCCCACTGTGGATGCATGCACAATTCCCGGATAAATGCACCTTTTAAACTATATTAATGTAAAAGTTTTATTTGAAAGATGCCAGCTGTGGTCCTAGCCCAGGTTTATTCATGTGGGACATTTACTGGGTCAACTTAATACTTGACTACTGCTTATTATCCCATCAGTCTTCGGGGACAACCCATGATCTAATTGCCCGGCATTTATGTTGCCCTGGCAACTATAAATACCGAGTAATAATCCTTAAAGGGGCAGTGTAGAATTTCATGCCCCTGCAGTGAAGTACACTTCATTTCCCAGAGCACCCTGTGTTTTTTAATTCAGTGAATAAAAATGTGTAATGAATAATTAATTATGTGCTTGGAGGCACAATAGCTGCCTACTTTTGAATATTCATCAGTGACATTATTAATTCACTAGAAATCCCAAGGAGCAGTGGGATAGGCTTTTAGCCTAGCTGGAGGACTTACAGATAATACTCTGCAACACGAACAAACTTTTTTAAGCAGACTTTTCTTTTGGAGAGTTTTTTTTTTTTTTTAATTTAATTTACATCTTAATAAAATAATAATCAAAAAAAGCTCCGTGCTGGCGCTGGCCAGGTGGCAGCAAGAAATAGCAGACCACAACCAGGCCCCAGTGCCAGGCCAGGCCCCTGCCGCAGGGCCATGAGCCCCGAGGGCTCCATGAGCAGGGCTGAGGAGAAAAGGCAGGTGGCCAGTCGGCGTTTCTAGTGCCATGTCAGGTGCTCTGACGAAACACCGTCTTATTTGTCTGTCAGAAAGTAAACATCAGAAATCCTGCCCTGGGTGAATGATGTGCCATCAGGGTACAAGAGGGTTATCCTGACACTGAGTAAACCCGGGAGTCTTTGAGTCTTTTCTGGAGATAGGAGTGCAACTTTCCACGTCATCACGCTAAGTTAATGATGCCATTCCATTTAAAGCAGGGGGTTTATGCTGGATGAAAGCTGATGCTGGAGTGCAGAGACAAACCCCATCAGTTTCTTGGCAGAGGAGACGTGGAGCGATTAGAAAGAAATCTAAGGCCTTTTTGTGAAGTTTTCCTTCTTTCCCTGTCTGATTTGCAATGCCAATGCAGTTGCAATGCAGTCTCTTTTCACCACTGATACCTAAGGCCAGATTCTGTGCTGACACGATTTCTTTGACTTGAGAGAGAATTTGATCTTCAGCGCTTTGGGCCAAACCTCACAGAGCCCTCTTCCCACAAATAGCCCACCTTAGGGTCTTGTTGAGAATTTTGCTTCTGAGGAATTTTTAGATGAAAATGTTGTTTCTGCAAAGATCAAAATTCATGGTTACAGTCACCTAAAGTTCTATAAAGCACTGCACTATCAGAAGAAAATGTAGTTTAATCCTTGAGCGAGTCCAACAAACTGAAATATCTGTAAAAATCTTGCCTTTTCTCTAAAGGTTGTTTCTCAGCTATGGTTCCTGTTGGGATATTTGCAGGCCTGGCTCTTTGTTTGTAAAAGAATAAAACTTTTAAATCCTTCAAAAGGCAGTTGGACTTGGCTGCTAAATCACAGAGACATCTTTAAAAAAATGAGACCTGTAATCCAAAGAGGTTTTTAATGGGAAGAAATCATTATTCCTAATTAAATTGAAAGTAGCTCAATTTGTGCAAGGCTGGCAAAAATAGAACTCACTTGGAGCATATGCTTGCAATAAGTTATATCTAAACTACCTGTGGTGTAATAGCGTCTTCCCCATATAAGTATGAAGCCTAATGCTTGATTCCTTTCAAAGCCTCTTTCCCTCTTCTTCCTTTGCCTTGGTCCTGATGGCATGTGATGAGCTGCGCCTGCTCTGCCACCCTGAAATTCAGTAGCTTCCTTATCCTTTCTTCTATTCCAACAGAGACTTCCAGCAGCATCAGCAGCCAGAACAATGAACCCAGTTTGGATCAATCTTGATTCTTCTCTGTAGAACTTGTTAACCATGTAGTGATGGGATGCAGCAATTATGCATGCTGGCTTATGCCAGCTGAATCACAACTTTACTTGCTTTCCTGTAGGTAAAAACGATCTTCTTTTATTATTATTATTACTATTATTTCTTTCAGCCAAAATACTATTTAGCAACAATTTCAGCTGAAATATTTTTTTTCCTTCCTTCCTTCCTTCCTTCCTTCCTTCCTTCCTTCCTTCCTTCCTTCCTTCCTTCCTTCCTTCCTTCCTTCCTTCCTTCCTTCCTTCCTTCCTTCCTTCCTTCCTTCCTTCCTTCCTTCCTTCCTTCCTTCCTTCCTTCCTTCCTTCCTTCCTTCCTTCCTTCCTTCCTTCCTTCCTTCCTTCCTTCCTTCCTTCCTTCCTTCCTTCCTTCCTTCCTTCCTTCCTTCCTTCCTTCCTTCCTTCCTTCCTTCCTTCCTTCCTTCCTTCCTTCCTTCCTTCCTTCCTTCCTTCCTTCCTTCCTTCCTTCCTTCCTTCCTTCCTTCCTTCCTTCCTTCCTTCCTTCCTTCCTTTCTTTCTTTCTTTCTTTCTTTCTTTCTTTCTTTCTTTCTTTCTTTCTTTCTTTCTTTCTTTCTTTCTTTCTATTTTTCTCTGTACAGTCATGGTGTGTACACCTTTAACAACAGAACAGATACCATCCAGGTTGGTCACAGGTTAAACAACAGTCATTTTGCTCAGCAATTCAAACTTTCATTACAATTTGTAATGCAGTAGAGCACTTGGGCTATGTAGTCATTTATTGCAGTGATTTGCATTAAAGAGGGTGTCATTGTATTACCTCTTAGCTTTGGTTGAGATTAGAAGTAATATCTACATTTATCTTTCACTCCTAGGAGTATAAAATTGTGCTAATAATAACAATAATAAAGCTAGTTCCTAAAAGCAAGTGAACTCTACACAGCTTTTTCCCTCTTTATTTTTTTTTTCATCTGCTCAAGTGGGGGAGTAGAAGAATCATGAATAATAAATATGGAGATAAGAGAACTGAAACTGGGAAATCAATTTACTGCAAAATATTTGCATATTTTATTAAAAGAAACTGTGCATAAACCCCACAACAGGGTGGAATGATTTATATTTTGATTTGATTTGTATACATTATACCTCTGGGAGAACTGATGCAACTTAGTCATCCCTGCAGGACTTTTTTGGGTAGGGTTTGTGTTGTTGTTGTTGTTGTTTTGTTACAAATATCTTAGATAAGGGAGTAGTAACTCCCTAATGGAAATTTTAAGTCAGTTTGATGCTACACAGTATTTTTGGAATCTCACACATTCAGTATCTGAGAGTGCTCTTAGCAAATGCCCTACTCCCTTGGGGGTCTGTCTGTATCCAGACTAACTTCAGGGTTTCTCAAAACAGTGGTTCAAGTCAGAAGATGTTCAGCTCTCACTTTGTAAGAAAGCTATCTCAGTCCACCCAGGTAATACTTATAGAGTCTATGATTATAAATGAAAATCATTAGCATGTAGGAGAGTGTCTATAGTCTGGTTAGCAAAATCTGAGTTGTTGAGCAACCTGTCCAATATCTCAACATCTGACTGTTCAAGGTGTCCTGTTGAGAGTGTATTGGGAGCAAAATCAAGTTACGGACTAATGGAAGAGCTGTATGGCTTGGGGTGTTGTGACTTTGATGCACAAAGGGAGGTCAGGTGTCTTATCAATGATTTCTGGCCTTAAAATTGGCAAGCCCACCAGTCAAAACAATTATATTTTTACATAAGTAACATTTATTAATTCTCTTACATGACAGGTATATGCTTCAGACATAACAGTGTCCATGTGTTTGTTTGGATGTCTGGCTATTAAGCTTTTGAGATCAGACAGCATAAAACTTTCCCAATAAGTACAGAAAGCCTATGTTACAACTGGCTTTCCAACAACAGCATTGTCAGTGTGACATATTTTCAGGGCCTGAAATTTGACCTGAGGGGGATGCTGCTGTTCCATTTCATTTTCTGCCCGGGGAAAGCACCTGTACAATTTCTAGGAACTGCCATGTCTCAGCACATACTGAAATATTTTATGTGGACATTTTAGTATTTGATAAAGGAGACAGAAAAGCCTCACCATGCTGAATTTTTGCCAAAAAAAGTACAAGTTTTTCCCATACTAATTGAAGTATCTCCTTATATGTACATATATATGGATATGCTTTTCAAGCATGTCTCGGATAGAAGTTTCAAAAAGCAGCTTAAATGCACACAGCCAAATTCCATTTGTGTCCATGAAGTCAGGGAGTTCACATCAGGAAATGAGTGGTAATATTTCAAGAGCAGCTTGAGGTCTTCTCATGTTTCTGTACCAGCAGTGACAATATTTCTAGCAGCTTCCAGGGGGTCGGAATTGAGACCAGTGAGAACATGAAAATAATTCCAGGCTAATTTTTACTCTTTATTGCTCAGACTTTGCTGCTTAAAGGGCTCCATAAAGTTTGTATGTATGCTCTTAGAAGTTATTTAACTGCATATTGGATGTTTCACTCTTGGAGATCAGAGTAGCTCTATGTGCTTCCTGTATCGGTGAAAAGTGATGTGTTTGTCAAATATGAAAATACACTTTATCAAACACCTCATGAGTGTATGAGCAGTGAAATTCAGAAAAGCTCCGTAATTAATCCTTGCCATACATCCAGTTTATTTGGCTTACTTCAGTTGGCTCCTGAATGTAATTTGCATTGTCTGAAAGTTGTCTGTGAAGTACCTCTGTAAATAGGCACAGATGGTTTGGTGAGGTGCATTTCATAAGTACATAATATAATCATTACTATCATTATATATTTGAAAAAACAAATTATATGTATGTCTGTTTGGTAAGCTATGTAATTCATCATTTTCCTCAACCCTGTTGCATTCTATAGTACCCCTTGTTTCAGTTGGACCTTTAAAGGTTAATACAGCCTTCTCCCCTGCATTGTAATAGGATTAATTTAATGATTTACTAAACCACTCAGTCTGTATTCATCTGTGTGTTTTCAGATCTTTCTCTCTTTACCTGCTTCATACTCATTCTGTGTACAAATGACAGGAAAGTATCCAAGGCCCTGGGCAGTAGAGGGGGCTGCTTTTGCTTTAGTGAGATCATATCAGCTCACCTAAGACTTGAGTGTTTTTTTGTTTGTTTGTTTGTTTGTTTGTTTGTTTTTTGAACTGCCAGTGAAACAAGCTAATGGGACACAAGTTTTAACTGAAGCTTCTCCACCAAAGCTGGTATTTTTGTTACTTAGGCAATTTTGCTTGAAACTGGCCAGAAATTTCCGATGTTACAAGGAGGAACTAGTACATGTACACAAATTTGGAGAACACAGTAAGTCACATTTTGCTGGCAAATCAGACTGAAATAAAACATGTGAAGCCATAACCCCAGATGCCAAAGGTATGCTGGGGTTTAATAACAGAGCTTAGGGCATCAACACAATCCTGTAGTCGGGGGCCTCCCTGAAATTTCTGGTACATCCTACTCAAAGTCATCTGAGGCTGTCATATGCTTTCCTTGGGTTACATTAGCATTTCTAATTCTATTCTGAAAGCAAAGAACGGTAAATTGAGTAGAAATTAAAAATAAGGTACTGAGCATTTTCTTTTTTGGGTTGATTCATTTAAATGCATCTGAGGGTAGGACAGCAAAATTCCTTAATCCTGTCACCCCTGCTCTCAGTGTGATACAGGAGGGGAAGCAGCACACTGACAAGTCCTAACCTTGAAAGAAGTAGGGTCCATATCTACGTGGATGAGCTTTGCTTTGTGTTTCTTGCTGTCTGGATGCAAACAACCTGCAGTTCCAAAATGGCATGGCTCTCTTGCTAAGACAGAGTGCTCAAGGGATAATATGCTGTTCCTCTCAGCTAATGCTCAGGTGAGCTTACTAACATGGACACCGTGTCTTATGTGGCCAATAACCATATGGACTTTGGCTTATATTTGACAGCTTGGACTGGGCAGGATGAAGTGTGATCTGCCTGTACCCTTCTACTCAAACCAGAATCCTAAGCCCTCTTTTAGAACAAATTCAAACATGTGAACCAAAATGTAACAGAAATCCATTATTTATTTTTTTTTTTTCCTGCATACAGAGCACAAGATGTGTTTTTACCTTGAGTTTACAAACAGCCTGCATCAGTAGGGACTCTTGTATATGAGTCAAAAGATGATTCTTTACCATTAAGAGTGTTTTGGACATCCAGCTGGAGTCTACTTCAAACTTTGACAGCATTCATTTCAAATGGATTTTCACATCAAGTCTGTGAAACTCGTGACATACATTAATACAAACCCTCCTGTATTGGCAGGTGTGGACTCCTGTGACGTTCCTGTGCAGTGATCAAATATTAATGGGTCAGTCAGGCTTAAGTTTTCTGCCTATTAGGACAAAAGTTGCATAGGATCATGGATATCTGGGGCAGTCTTACACTCAAGGAAATGGTGTTTTCAGTCCCTGCTAACCACAGAAATGTAATGCAGAATTGCTTTTCCTTTGTGCCTATGCAGCTCCTCTCTCCTGCAGAGAGTGTCAGGCCCAGCTCTGCTGGTTAAAGAACATTTTGCTGCCTCTGCTATTTGCTCCTTTCAGCAGCTATTGTGGGCTGAACTCTCAACTCCTTTCACAGAGGAGTCGTGATGCCAGAGTACATGGTTCCCAGGGTGGTATGGATAAGAGCAGCAGGTTTCTTTCTTATGGCCTGAGTTTGGCTAACATGCCCTTATTCTAGCAATAGTTATTTTTGATACATCCAGCACAATGTGGAAAGTGAGTAACTTGAGAAAGGACAGTGAAAGGGAGTGAGATATAAGAGTCAGAAAAATAATCCTGAAAAATCAGGATAACGCTGTTGCCTAAAAATATTTGAACCCTATAGCTCTACCCTCCAGCTGCTTAATCTGCCCCAAAGAACAACAATTTTGGATTTAGGGGGTCTGAGTTTCAATTCTAAGGAAAAAGTTAGAACATTGGTGATGCCAGCACAAAAAAAAATATTCTATCATTTAGAATCTGTTCTTGGAGTCATAGTAACAAGTTCCATATTTTCACTTCTGATTTGGTGCCTTGCAGCAGCACATCCATTTTCTGCTATTAATGAGTTGACGGCTTGAAAACTTACTCTCAGTTACAGTGCAGCCTTTGATTTCACAAAACTCCTCCAAATGCCTCCAGCTAATTGTGCTTTCAATAATAAATTGTTGAAGAAATCTTGGCTTAGCTGAATTTGCTTCAATTTGATTTAATTAATGTGTTTTAAAAGCACTATCCTGAGCAGCTTGGACTACAGGATTGCTTATGTTATTTGCAGGACACTGCAGAGAGGACTGACCTAGAATTTACAGCCTTCTTCCACAGCATCTATCACTTTGCAATGCCATTATTTAAAATAATGGCATCTTCTTGCCTCATACAAAATGATTTTTGCAGCTGTGAAGACTCTAACTAATAGGGAGTTTTTTATCATATAAAAAGCAGAACTGAACATTGCTGGCATGTTTGCAAGCTCGACTGATTTACAGAGGTCAGCCTCTAGTACAGGTAGATTACAAAGCACCCGAGCCACTTCCCCCTTCTCAGTCACAGGAATCTTTAAAGTAGTTTGTACCAATATTGCCTATTCCTTGCACTCACGTGTTCTGCTTTGTATCGTGTTTATACTCCTTGAATTTACCCATTCTTGCTTTTGTTATTGAAGAACCTGATGCCACCACAGCCAATCTTTTTTGCCTTTCCCTACCTTTGTACCCAGCCCTTCTACATTAAGTAATGCTGGTAAGAGATAAAATAACTGTTGAGTTTTTGCAGTAAATCATGTATGGTCTGTAATTCACCACCAGGGCTGCAAGGCACAGAGATGTCATAATGTGGAATTCACAGATTAGTGTTATCTGATAATGTATGTGATCTGCTGGACAATGTGGTATCACACTTTAGAGAAATGAAATTTGCTTGATAGGAGTTAAAAAAAAAAAAAAAAAAAAAAAAAAGCCTTCAGTTTGGGGCACGGAGCTGATATTTATAGCCTAATTTTAAACAGGGAAGCACTGTTGTCAGTTTTCTGAATTACCAACAGTTGCAGAAATCTTAGCACAACAGTTTTTCTAAGACTACCCAGATGTTTGATATTAAACAAACATCTGTTTTGAATAGAAGATATTTCACTCCCCTCTGCACCTCCTCTTTAACATACCAGAGAATGGCTGGAAAGAGCTGTCACGGCTATAGTTTTATTTAGTACTCTGAACACTGCTGTCCATAGTGTCAAAAACGCACCAAAAAATAACCCTTGGAAAGGTTAATAGTGGCCTTTCCAGTGTCATATTCTACACTTTATGTGTTGTGGTAATTATTATCATTATAGCTGTAAGGATGTCTAGTTATCTTTCTTAATCACATACTATAAAAAGTGCTTCTGAACACATATCTATTATTTAATCAAAATTTCACAGTTATTGGCATTTATGCTCTGGAAGGGCTGTGTTTACTTTCTGTTTGCAAAGGGGAACAGTGCCTCCCAGAAGAAAGGGAGACCTCCATCCATGCCCACTTTAATCACTGTCATATCATGTGACAATCTGTACTATTAATATCAGAGACTGCTAATACATGTTATTATGTCCTGTTGCCTTGTACTTTTTGCACCCTAGGAAAGCACTTTCATTAACGGACTAAAAAAATTGTGTGAGAACTGAACTGTCTTCTCAAGGCAGAGCTGAGTACAAGAGCTCTCCTGCTCAGGACAGTGTGAGATGGTTTCAGGAATGCATCTAGTAAGGTCAGTCATATATGTACACCTCAGGTGGCATCTATCCTCTCACCACTGTATTTTTTCTCTGCCCCCCTGCAATAGACTGTTAAACCTGTTCTCCCGTTCTTGTGTCAGGGCCTAATCCTGCGTCCTAACCCCGCGTCCTAACCCCGAGACTCAGCTTCCCTTGGTATTTGCTGCTCCTCTGTTAGGTCATTTCCAATGATTGTCTCTGAAAAGACTGTCCATGCTGCCACTTCAGCATTCACCAAAAAGGCCTGAGTGGCCACCGTTGTTCCCCATCACCCCAAAAGTCATCTCAGAATTTCACAACATCTTGCATATAAAAATTGTATCCTCTGTGTCACAGCACTGATGGGACACCACTTCCCATGGTGTTCCCCTGTGAGAGCTTTGTGGTTCTCAGCCTAAAGGCAAGGATCATCATGCACACTCTTTGCTCTGACAGGTCACTCTGCATGTTGGCATTCATATCAGCTGTGGCAGATGTGTGTGCATGATGATTCTGTCTTCAGCGTCTCTTGTGTACATGAATACCCTTCTCCCTCTGTGTCACTGACATCCATGGTGTCGGACAAACTGCACATACCATTGCCATTGGTGCTTGCTACCTGCTGCTACCTAAGCTAACCGTGAGGTGTAGCCCATACTTTTCCAAAGAATCACTGCCTTATAAGAAAGCTGAAAAAGAAGAGAAAGCATTGAGGTAACAGTGGAAAGCATCCACTCTTATTTGCATCTCTTCATATTAGGCACTGGTCTGACATACATGTATCAGAAAGAGCTTGCCTACTAAGCCCATCTGGAGACCTCTTGCCTCTTAAAATATAACATGAAATGAAATATGAAATGCAGCTGGGAGTCCTTTTATGTTATATCCTTGGTCTAGTTACTCAGAGACCAGATAGGCCATGGTCTTGCCTGGCCTTAATGACTATTTAGGCACTGTTGAAGCCAGGCTGTTGAAGGCATGGATGCAGATGACCCATGTCTGCACACTAAGTGGCATAAAGAATGCCTGCTTGTGCAGTGGACTCAACATATCTTGCTGAAGGACTGCTCCCACACTAGTCCTTGGATATGGATGTTGTGACCCATGTGCTGGCATGTGGCACACTGTCCTTTTCCTTGGCCTGAGAGCCTTGGAGATCTCATGGACAGGCATGGAGGGGATTGCTAGACTGGGACATGAGATAAACTGATGTGGCCATCCATCCTTCATGGCCTTCGTTGCCACAGACTGGTAGTGTTTTGAAGTAGAACCTGAGGAGAAACATGCCTTCATTTTGTATATTACATTCCCATGGTAAACTTTAGCCAGGATTAACAGGAGAGTAGTTTGTTTATTGATAGGACTGTTTTATTCTTCAGCCTTTAATCTGAACAATTTCATCTAAGTCCTCAATTATTATAGTAAACTTGCACATTTGTGCCTAAGGTAGAAAATGTTAACTTGAGTCACTGTAAATGTTTGTTTGGTAGGAATAGAATGAAATTAGTGATTTTCTGATTCAATTATCTATAGTTTATTTACAATCACCCCAAAGTCAAGAATTACTTGTGACTGGGAGAAACTTTTTCTTGTATTAGGACTCATGGAAATGCATATGCCTGTGAGCCAATTTAGTGTGCTTAAACCACCACCAACAACGAAATATAATCTCTAATGCAAAACCCAATAGCAGTGTATGTGACACATCAGTGCTACTATCAATTCCATTTTGCTTAATATATCTCACCATGTGATTATTCTTAATTTGAAAATAGCCATCCAGTACATTTTTCTATAATGAAAATGCACTTGCATCTTGTAGATATGCTAATAAATTTAACACAGAGGTGCAGTCATTGATTATTCAACAACAAGATGAGCATATCTGCTGTAAAATTTATTTTTAAAGGTAATCTCTAATAGCCATTTCATAGCAGCTAGGCTTTGCACTAATATGCTTGTCTAATGTCCCATTTAGATTCTTATATCCCAAATTAGTGATAAATCATGGGTGAAAATTTGTATTTTATATTCCTAAAGCATCGAAATAAAGTGTGACTTCAGCTGTATTGGACCAGAAATGACTAGTGCTGGTTACAGGAAACACTTATGTGAACATCTCAGGAGACCATCTTTTGCCATAAACCTTTAGCAAAAGTGTCCAGTTTTTATGGGAGTTGGTAAAAGGATGTGAGCACTGTTCAACTGAAGCCAAACAGCAAACAAAAAGCATGTTTAATACTAATTCTAAATCCACCAGGAAAAGTGAATAAACCTTCCTGAAGACACATAGACACTGATGCACTTAGGGTGTCCTGCCTCCACTGTGAGATGGGAGTCTGACATCCCCACCTAAACCAGCTGGTGGAGATATATTGATATAGTTGTATTGATATAGTTGTATAGTATTGATGTATGTGGAGAGCTAGGTATTTCTTTATAATCAGTGCAGTTGTGGAGCCCTGGATTTTTGTTGTTAAGGTTGCTGTCCCCTCCTTGTCCTATGGAAAGTTTTAGAGGTACTTTAGGTGAGTCGTTACAACTCACCTGGATGCACTATAGCCAGATATTTGAAACAGGGATAGAAAGAAAGGCGGAGAAAATACAAATATGACAAAAAAAAAAAAAAAAAAAAAAAGGAAAGAAAGTAGGTTCTGCATGACACCCCTTGGAGAACTATGGGACCAGCTCACCCTTCTCAGAAATTCAGAAACTGTGTTTGGAACTTGAATTTCCCTTCATGTGTTTGTAGCATTCACGTATAATTGCGTCTATGCTTGTAAAGTTACTAAAGAATGAAAACATGTAACTTTCTTGCTGCCTTTGTCTTTGGGGCAGTTGCCTAGGCAAATACTCAAGTTCAACTTCGTATTCCAAAAGTATTGACGTACATGTAGTACATATAGGAGTCGTGGGATATTCTCGGCACTTACAAGGCTATCTTACGCAGTAGCAAAGGCCGTGGTGTAAGTGCTCTGGTCAACTGTGAGCACAATGCATCAGATTAGATATATCGGCAACATCAGCGCTGCTGTGCAAACAAACCAGGGAGCCCTTACCCAGAATAACCACATCCCTAGAAACACCACCATTTCCAGAGAAGCCAGAAGGGGTTCCCCAGACAGCCACATGCATTTCTAGCTTGTCCAGAAAAGCAAAAGGACATCACTATTAATCAGCCGTAGATGGGCATGTTGCATTTATTTACAGAATCACAGAATCACAGAATCACAGAATTTTCTAGGTTGGAAGAGACCTCAAGGTCATCGAGTCCAACCTCCAACCTAACGCTAACAGCCCTCCACTAAACCATATCCCTAAGCTCTACATCTAAACGTCTTTTGAAGACTTCCAGGGATGGTGACTCCACCACTTCCCTGGGCAGCCTGTTCCAGTGCCTCACAACCCTTTCAGTGAAGAAGTTCTTCCTAACATCTAGCCTAAAACTCCCCTGGCTCAACTTAAACCCATTCCTCCTCGTCCTGTCACCAGGCACGTGGGAGAACAGGCCAACCCCCACCTCGCTACAGCCTCCCTTGAGGTACCTAAAAAGAGCGATAAGGTCGCCCCTGAGCCTCCTCTTCTCCAGGCTGAACAAGCCCAGCTCCCTCAGCCGCTCCTCGTAGGACTTGTTCTCCAGGCCCCTCACCAGCTTCCTCGCTCTTCTCTGCACCCGCTCAAGCACCTCGATGTCCTTCTTGTAGCGAGGGGCCCAAAACTGAACACAGTACTCGAGGTGCGGCCTCACCAGAGCTGAGTACAGGGGGACGATCACCTCCCTAGCCCTGCTGGTCACGCTGTTCCTAATACAAGCCAGGATGCCGTTGGCCTTCTTGGCCACCTGAGCACACTGCTGGCTCATATTCAGCCGACTATCCACCATCACTCCCAGGTCCTTCTCTGCCTGGCAGCTTTCCAACCATTCCTCTCCCAGCCTGTAGCTCTGCTTGGGGTTATTGCGCCCCAGGTGCAGGACCCGGCACTTGGCCTTGTTAAACTTCATGCAGTTGACCTCAGCCCATCGGTCCAGCCTATCCAGATCCTCCTGCAGAGCTTTCCTACCCTCAAGCAGATCGACACACGCACCTAACTTGGTGTCATCTGCGAACTTACTGAGGGTGCACTCGATGCCCTCGTCCAGATCATCGATGAAGATATTAAAGAGGACCGGCCCCAGCACCGAGCCCTGGGGGACGCCACTAGTGACTGGCCTCCAACTGGACTTGGCTCCATTCACCACGACTCTTTGGGCCCGGCTATCCAGCCAGTTTCTAACCCAACGAAGCGTGCGCCAGTCCAAGCCAAGAGCAGCCAGTTTCTTGAGGAGAATGCTGTGGGAGACGGTGTCAAAAGCCTTGCTGAAGTCAAGGTAGACCACATCCACAGCCTTTCCCTCATCCACCCAGCGCGTCACTCTGTCATAGAAGGAGATCAGGTTCGTCAGGCATGACCTGCCTTTCATAAAGCCATGCTGACTGGGCCTGATCGCCTGCTTCCCCTTCAAGTGCTGCATGATGACTCTCAGGAGGATCTGCTCCATGAGCTTTCCTGGCACTGAGGTCAAACTGACAGGCCTGTAGTTTCCTGGGTCTGCCCTCCGGCCCTTCTTGTAGATGGGCGTCACGTTTGCTAGCCGCCAGTCGATTGGGACCTCCCCCGATAGCCAGGACTGTTGATAAATGATGGACAGTGGCTTGGCCAGCTCCTCTGCCAGTTCCCTCAGTACCCTTGGGTGGATCCCATCTGGCCCCATCGACTTGTGCACATCTAAGTGCCGTAGTAGGTCACCAACCAGTTCTTCAGAAAAACTAGAAAAAGAGAGAGAGAAGAAAGCAGGAGAACAGTTTTTCCCCCCTCTGATTCAGTAATCTGGGAGGAAAGTGGAGAAGCCGTGTGATACATCCATGCCATCGGTTCCCTCTGTTAGTCCCTGTGCCAGGCTTGGAACAACAGAAAACACTCAGCCCTCTCATTGCTTTCTGCACTGCTCTCTGGCTGTCCTCTCACCTCTCTTCTCCTGGTGTTTGAAACTATGCTTCTTGACTGTCAAAGTTGGAATTTCTTAATGATGCAACCTGAGGTTACTATAGCAACTAATGCCATTGTCTAGGTGGTGGGGATCATATAATGTGCATTGCCATCAGATTTTAAAATTATTTGCCAAAGACCTAGGTAGGCCACACAGAAGGTTGTACAGTACCCCAGCCAATCCCCTGGAAAAATAAAATAATAATAAAAAAAACCCTTAGTAGGCATCACATAAAAAGTTCTTAGAACATGGATTTGTACCTCATTAATGTATGGGATTAAATTTTTGCCTCTGAAGAAGTTCGTATATTAGGTGTTTATTTAGTGTTATCAGTGTACTTTCGGGGAAGACAATTCTTTTTTCTGTCTGATGAAATATCCTCCAGCTGCTCTATTTATATTATGTATCCTCCAATTACATAAAAATGCAGTTTTGTTCCCTATATTAATCCTCATTAATCACAAGGAGAGCTACCAAATTCTGATGACCTCACTCCTATTTCACTCAGGCAGTCCTCCTGATAAACTGTTGGTTCCTTTTGGAGTGATGGTTGGAAGTCAGCACTTTTGCTGGTGATTTCTAGCTTGTAACTCCGCTAGCAAAGTGCTCAGACACCCTTGTGATGGGCACAGCATTTGAAGCTGGATGCACAGGGATTAAATTCTTTATGTTAGTTAAATTTCACTATAATAAATGATCTAATAAATCAGTGAATGTCAATAGGGGGGTTCTTGGAGTAGATTTGACCCACAGAAACAGTAAGTAAAACAGAAGTGAAAGCACAATGGCCTTTTTATTCTTCTTCAGGGGATTTTTTTCTGGCTCATATCTCAGCAACAGCAAAGATTCTGCAGTCACTGTTTGATAAAGGGAAGAAGATCTGAACCAGACTGCTTTCTGAGCCCTGGGTTCGGCTATCCAAGCAGAAACAAAACTAGTTGCAAATTAGGATACAGCACTGGAGGGTTCCCTGCAGGTCATCAGCAGGCCCCCAGTCACAAGCAGAGAAGTTGTATAATCCCCTTCTTCTGTGTGGCAAGCTTCATTAGAAAGCTAATTGCCTGGAGGTTTTGCCCATGATTCTTTTTATTGGAAAGTTATTCTGGAGCTGGTAGCTAGAAGTCACTCTAAGCAATTTCTTTCATATTCTCAATACATACGTTTGTCTTTTTATTGTTGCCAGTTGTACATCTAGCCTTTTCTTGATGTGGCGAGGAGGTGGCTTTATATATAAGGCTAGAAAAATGGCTATTTTTCTTGTGTCTAGTGTTGTTGATATGTTTAGTCCTTTTCTCTGTTAGTGACTGGTTATATGGAAGCTATGACCATGGGGACAATTACAGAAAATCATCCATTACTAGGAAGAGCTCGATACAGATGCTGGTGAAAGAAACAGGTGCAAGAATTTTGTGTCACCTTGTAGATATGTCTGAGTTTTCTATAGCTGGAAAATAGTTCCTCTCTAATATACAGGTTATTATAGAATGCCTTGTAAAAAAATTAAACTTCACACCCAACTGAACTCACTACGTGTGCTGGATTTTTTTTCTTGCTGGATAGAACAAAAATGGATTTTTTCTAGGGATTTTATACGGTCATTGTTCTCCTCCATTTCTGAGGGATTTGCAAACAATGTGCAATGCAATACAGGCTCTTGCAGGCTTCATCAAGTCTCTGGCTGCAGGTCTGTGAACAGATGAAAGTTTCAATGCTAGGAAGAAGCTCTGTGGCCAAGGAAGATTTTCAGCCTTTCTGAAGGCTGAAAGTGATGAGGCTATGGGTTTGTTTGTTCTTCATTTTGATCCCAAGCCAGATGCTCACGACTATGAACACTCTTCTGCTGTCACAGATTTCATCTTGCCAGATTTATAGACACTCAATTCACAGATTAAAATTTGGTCTTTAATGTATCTTGTCAGTTTGTCCCACTGTTGGGCCATCTATTTTGGTGGATTTTTTCCTTGTATTTAGTATTTTTGTTTGGACCTTGTTTCATCAGGTACTGGACATTGAAATACTAAGTTACTGTGATATTTCAAGTTCTTTTGCAAGCTGCCTTGGCCAGCTCAAGATAGCAGCTACCAGGAATCGTATGAGTGTTTAGTACAAGATTAGCGAGCAGAAAGTTTCATGTGAGCTGATAATTAAGCATCAACCCTGTACCTAAGAAACTGTTGAAGCTCAGCCTCTGCTGCTTCCATAATGCTCTACCTTTCCTTCATTTACTGAAGGGTGGTGAAGAAAAATAAGCTCTGAAAGAGTCAGTGTATGTTTTTTTTTTTCTTCTTTCCCTTTCAGCCTTTTCAGTCCCAAAGCCCAAGATGATGTATCAAACATTCCCTGAGGTAGAGACTTAGCTTGAATAGAAAGAGAATGTATATCCATTCATTTTGAGTGTGAGCTCTCCAGTTCTTTCATATTAGGCATCCATAATGCCTGCAGACAATAAACACAATTGCAGGAGTCTATGTAGTATCAAAGCGAGAGGCAAAGTTATTTACAGCATGTCAAGGTCTTTCTGTGATGGTGTAAGAACACTTCGATAATAATAATATGGCACTTAGAAGTAATGATGTACTTATAAGTATAGATGAAGCACCTTTAATTTATTTGATAAAGTGAAAACTGAAGAGGGCAGCTTCATAGAAGCGTACACCTCTGGTCCTGACTTGCACTGAGTGT
Source organism: Aythya ferina (assembly GCF_964211825.1). Taxonomy (NCBI): domain Eukaryota; kingdom Metazoa; phylum Chordata; class Aves; order Anseriformes; family Anatidae; genus Aythya; species Aythya ferina. The sequence continues at coordinate 51,025,882 of NC_140301.1, forward strand.
TTACTCTGAGAGTATGTGAACCCCTGCTGAAGCTTTGTCATTAACAAAAGAACTTTATAAATACAGAAAATACTGAGATATAAAAGATTTTTTTTTTTTTTTTTTTTTTTTTTTTTTTTTTAAATAGGGAAAACCTGTTTGTGGGCAAATACAATATGCATGTTATGTGGGTGAAGTTTCTAGCTTCCTGAGGTCAGCTCTCACCTTCTAGCACAAAGGGTGAGTCTTGTCTTAGAGAAATGTCTCACAAGTTTCTTTCCTTTGAGAGACAGTTGGGATATGAAGCTTTTAGACTGGCATCATTACGCATCTACTTGAATATTTAGATTAAAAGACACCATGGTGTAGGGGCAATTCTTCCCCAGACCAGGCCAGTCTGCCTTGCCTTCTGAGAAATCCCTTGAATATAGGATTTGAATTTGCCACAGTTATGCTTTCATGTCCAGGAATTTAGACTGCAAATGTACTGTGTCCACATCCAGGCTAACTTTGTCAAAGTTAGGGTCCCAAGCAAAGATCTTTGTCTATTTCAAGACTGTCTCTATACAACTGATTTTCTCTAAACTCCTAATTTACTTAAGTCAATTAGAGTGGTTCTGCTTTTAAGTTTGCAAGTGCCGGTAAAAAGGATGTATTTTAATTTCTGTGATACCATATGGAAAAACAAAACAAAACAAAACAAAACAAAAAACACACAACCAAACCAAATAATAAAAAAACACCTTCCAACTATTCTGTCAAATTCCAAATCAAACACAAATGTTTCATTACATTTCTGTCATGCCATATATACAAGAGGAGAGCCAGTAGAAGGTTCTTGTTTATAGAAATAGAATATGTTTATTTTCATAGCCAATGAAGATGTCTCTAAGAAAGATGACATTAAAAGTGGGATGAGAGTGAATGGAACTTGCTGGTGATTTGAAACCCCGCTCTCCTGAGATTTGTAAGGGATGGTAATTGGCAAGGTCTGAACTCTCAGGCATATGCTAAAGCAATTCATTTAGTCCTGGAGGCCCCCTGGTGATACTCTCAGGGGTGTTTGTCCAGGAAATCAGCCATTGCAATAGTAGCAAAATGGTAAAATACATGCAATTGCTTGGCAATCCAACTGAGAGGGGAAAGAAGTAGGTGACAATGGACGCCAAAAAAATGGCTAGAAGGATACCAGGATCTATAGAAATCTGAAGTGCATGCATGTACTAATAATCAATTTTATACATGAAACCAGAAGATGAAAAGATATGAATATTACAAAATACTGAGTCAGCTTTAAATGAGTTGTTATCTATTCACAGAACAAAAACAATAGCCTGAGCCTCTGAAAGCCTAATTTAGAGATGGAGATATCACAGCAGCCATCCCAGTGAAGCAAAAATCAAGACTGAAATACACTTGCAGAAAAGGGAAGCTTAACAATAAGTAGTATGAAGAGAAATGGCCTGTTTTGAGTCATTCATCAACAGAACTAAAGGATACATTTAATCAAGGCGTACTCAGAATAAGCAGTTAGTTCAGTTCCAGCATGTGTGTCTGCTTCAAAGGGAGACCATTTAAAGATGGAATATGTTCTTTCCAGGGAGATTATTCCAAACCAATCTAATCTTCTGTGAATGAGTCAACCTTATAAAATAGGCAAACTGTGGAGAAATCTGTACATCGCAATGATTTTTTTTTTCATGCACCTAACTTATTCAGACCAAATCAAAGCATGCAATCTGCTGATAACTTGCTGTATTACACTAGCTCCACTTCCTTAGAAGCCTAGTAATTTCCACAATGTTTCTCTTTTCCATTTAAAAAAAAAAAGAAAAAAAGAAATGTAACATCTAATCCTGTTAGCTGCAATAAAAACCTTCCAAATATAACTCAGCACAAACCTATCCCTCCATGTTTTCAGGTGCCCAAGCCAGAGCTCAGAATTGAGTCTAAGAGCAGCAAAATATGCCTAAATTTGATGACAGGTTCATTTTTCTCCTCAACAATTCACTTTTGTATTTAATCCAAATTTGTTTTCTTTAAACTTATGATGATTAAGTCATACTGATGATTTTTTTCCCTTCCTTTTCCTTCCCTTTTCCTTTCCTTCCTGTCCCACATCCCATATCCTCTTTTATACATCCTCTCTGAACAAGGAGTCAAGCAGGTATGTACTGTGTACGCTTCTATAGACACTTTTCTCAAGGTAAGCTACAAAGTGTTAGGAAGAGAGTTGAAATAAGGGATATTGCTGTTCCCCCTTCTTCTTTCTTCCTCCTTCCCCCTCCCTACCCCAAATGTGCACAAGTGGGACAGTGGGGGAGCACCACTGTGCCAACATTAACGGGCATGGTCATGCCAGCTCACCCTTACCTTGTCCAAAAACTGTCCACTTGAGACAGTTTCATTTCCCTTTTTTTTTTCTTTCTTTCTTTTTTTTTTTTTTTTTTTTTTTTTTTTTTTTTTTCCCCAACCAGCTCAGGTTTCTTGTAGTACATTGGACCTGGGTTTTCCTAGACTGTAGGAGTGTAGGAGACAGCAGGATCTGTTTTTTTCTTCCTTGCCTCCCTCTGTGCCTCCTGCTGAGGCCAGACCAACTCAAGGCTCTGATCGAGAAAGAGGAATGAGACAGGATCTGAAAGGGACAAAACCAAGATGCTAAGGGGGGCAGGACAAGAGACTGTCCCCCAAAGCTCTAGTCTCTCGGTGCTTTCCATCACCATGTTTTCAAACTCTCATGGGATTTTTCTTTTATCATGTACTATTCTCATTGCCTTTTGTTAATGCCATGTCCTCTCTTGACTGCCCCAACCTCCCTGATGTCCTGCCTGACTTCTTTCTGCTGCTAGTTGTGGAAAAGAATGCATTGCCTCCTATTTTCTGCTTCAGCTGCCTTAGACTCAGGCAACTGAAGAACTTCCTTGGTGAAAATTTTCACACATTAGAGCCATGCTAAAATTATGAGTTCTAACCATGGACAAATCTGTTTATTAGATCTGAAGTACTAAACTGCATTCTTAGTTAGTCCACAATTCTCTCTTCAACCCTCCTTTCACGTCCTTTTGCTATATTTATTTTCTTCCTTTTCCAGCTCTGTGTGCAAGAGACTTTGGTAGAGACTTTGAATACACTTTGAAGTCCCCAAGTTGGAAGTAATGTTTTATTTCAAATTCTTTGATTGAGTCAGCTAGGTCAGTACAAGTCATATGGACCATCGCCCACATAGAGGCGAACATGCTGAGTCAGTGGCAGAAGGTTGCACCTCACAACACGACTCCATTGTTATTTTAATTTTCTCGTTCCACAAGTGCTCTCCCACCATTTCCCTCCCACTGCAAGAATCTTTGCTACAAAATGAGCACAACTAACAGCGCCCAGGGCTGCTATACAAAGGAAAAGAAAAGCTGGGGGAAATTGCTACAACCTCTCATGTCTGCAGCAACTTTATTATGCCACTTGACACAGCTTGAAGGAAAACTAGAGATTTCACAAAAGGCAACATTTAAAAATAACTTTTTTTTTTTTTTTTTTTTTTTTTTGGTCAATTAAATCTAAGTGTTTTAAAAACCTCAGCACTTACAAGGTTTGTTTGTTTGTTTTTCTTTTCTTCTTTCTCACCCTCCACCCCCCAAAAGGGAACCAGGGAACTCTGAACAAAGTGCTTTCTTCTAAGTCCTATACATTTCATGCACTCTAGTTTAGAAACAGAATGATAAAATCACAGAATCATAGAATGGTTGGAGATGGAAGGGACCTTAAAGACCACCCAGTTCCAACCCCCTGGCATGGGCAGAGGCACCTCCCACCAGACCAGGTTGCTAAATGTCCCGTCCAACCTGGCCTTGAACTCCTCCAGGGATGGGGCATCCACAGCTTCTCTGGGCAACCTGTGCCAGTGCCTCAGCACCCCATGAGTGAAGAATTTCTTCCTAACCTGTAATCTATTTCTCCTCTCTTCTTGTTTAAAACTGTTACCCCTTGTCCTATCACTTCACACCCTGGAAAAGAGTCTCTCCACATTTTTCTTGTTGGCTCCCTTTAGGTATTGAAAGGCCACAAAATACATAGAAAATGACTTGGTCCATCTACGTCCAAAATTGTCTGATTATTCTCAAAAGCAGACAGCTGCAGCACACTTCTTAGTGGCAGAATTTGAGGGAAGAAGGCAGGACTAGACATGATTCCAGAAGTTCCTTCTATCTAACTAGCTCTAAATGACAGACTATAACAAATTTTCGCCTTAGTCTGTCTTTCAGTGCCTTCGCTTCCCCTCCTGGCAAGCTGAGAGGGCTACTTGGCCAAAAGTCTCCTACATGTAAGATGAACTTGCTAATCATTCAAGCCCCTCTGATGTCTTTAAAAGCAATACACTGAACAAAACACTGTTAAATGTGCAAATATAAAAGCTCCTTGGATTGCCCAGTCTGGAACCAGCATGATTTTTTGCACTTACTCCAAATAATCATCATCCAGATCACAGATCTAGATACTTTCCTTGTTCATATTGTGTGAGGGCCACTATAGTGTATTCATATTTTGGTTATTGTCTTGACAGAAGCTGTTACTAATATATCAGCTTTTATCCTTCAGCAATTCTGTGCATACAGCCCCAGAGCACACAGATAGCTGAAGAAGTAATTTGTAAACTTAAGCCTTTGAACTCATGATCCACAATGATCTAGAAAGCCCAATATACATGTACAGGTATAGAAGTGATGAGAGTAGGAGTCATCAGGCCAGGCCAGGATCCTGGAGGGTCCCTTTATGGAAGAACAGACCCAGGGCCTGTGGGTCACAAATAAGCTTGATTCACAAACACAGTTAACACTTCTTTGTTAAGGATGGTAGTTGGAAAGTCCTTCTCCAAACAGAATGGGAGGGGATATGCTAGTGAAAAGGCTCTCTATGACCCGACAGTTCAAGTCATCTTCTTGGCTGGATTCTAGGAATATCAATAACAAAAAACAAGCAAACAACTACTAAAGTTCACGTGCGCTTGTGGTAGAACTTATCTTTGTTCACTCTGAATGAAGACAGTAGGTAAATCAGAAGTACAAGAAGCTGTGCTGGGCAGCAGTGTGGTCACTGCAGGCTCTGGTATGAAACATCTGCAAATCAGACATCCAGGTGGAGGAGGCCGGGCCTATTGGTATACCTACTGATTTCTACGTCTTGTATATATACCAGAGTAGGTTTTTGTTTTGTTTTGTTTTGTTTAATTGTGATTGTGATATACAGATGAGCTTAACTTTGCTTTAACAAAGTTTTTTTTTTTTTCTTTTTTTTTTTTTTTTTTTTTCCCTGAGGATCTAAGATCATTATCACCCCCAGTACACACTGTGTAAATTATCTGATGTGTCTATGGGTATATGTCATTCAGAATATTCAAAAAATAAAATTTTTATGGCATGCTGCAGGCTTGAGTAAAAATAGATTTGTCATCTCTTTTTGCAATAGAACACTTTCAGAATACATTTTTTTTTTTTTCATGCAATGTATTATTCCCTTTAAATAAGAGACCCAGGCAGAGTTGTTAGTTTATACAAAGCTTTTCTATAGTGATGACCTTTTCTGACCCCCTGTGAAAGTTAAGCATTCACTAACAACCAATGGAGATGATCTCTAAAAATAAACATCTGCATACAAAGAATTTTAACCCTGGTACACATTTGGGTAAAAAAGGACATTTTCAAGGGACACTTCATGACAGCCTAAGAGGAATCCACTACAGATGAAAATAACAGATTTGTGTCGTTGTGATGCTCCATGCATTGTTTACGACAAATGGGTTATTCATTACAAATGACAATGAGGTCACTGGGTTTATTTGAGAAGGTGGGAAATTTAGCACCAGAGAGACTTCATTTGTTGTTCCCACCTCTGCTGTTGGCCTCAAGGGTGAACTGGGGCGAGTCCTTTTGGCCTGTGGTGCCTCTTTTTCTCCATCTATGCAGCTGTGAGATGGATACTGATCTCCTTTGTAAAGTATTCAGAGATCTGATGAAATGTGCTGTCTGGCAGCCAGATATTATTGCTAATTTTGAACGGATCAAAACTTGTGTATGCAAGTGGTGCCTGTATTGAGTTGTAGGATTACCATGGTCCTGTGTGCTAATTGGGTCACTGGGGAAGAGGCTTAGTCCATCATTTTGAGCTGTGGTTACCTGGGAAAAATGCGTTGAATGCCTCCAAATGCATGCATGTTCTAAGGCCTCCATATTCACATCAGAAACTTCTCTGGAAGAAAAAAAATCCCATGGCACATCATCAAGTTCAGTGCTTCTGAGAGGTGTTGTGCTTTTTTAGTATATGTCTGACTGGTGTAGCTCTGGCTAGCCCATGGAAATCATTGCATAAATGGAAAAAAAATAACTCAAACTACATAAATGTGTCCTAGAAGCCATGAACAATAACAACAAACAAAAACAACAACTCTCTCAGATGCACATGCACACCTCTACAAAGCTAAATATTCACAGAGATAAATAATTTGGGGTGTTCTGGAGTTCTTTATTCTCCCAGCTTGTATAGAGCTGACTGGAGCATTACACAAGTCCTCCTGGGACCAGAGCCCAAGCGCTCAGCACAGTGCAACTGTGGCTCAGCAGTCACCTCCTGCTCTGGCAAAACCAATTTATGGGAGTTTGATTCCAGGTTCTTGCTGTCATCCTGGTGACACATCTCAGCAGCACGTTGATTGAAAAATGAGTGCTTTCAGCCTGAATCTGTTCATTGAGTAGCTGGAGGTGAAAGCTGGCACCAACTCCAACACGGTCACCTAGAAAAAAAAGGGCTGTGGACCTGTACCACTGGGTGTCCGAACTGAAAAGTAACAATTGTAGTAAAGAGAAAAAGTAAGAGTAATGTCTCTCTCCACCTCAGAGTAAAATATACAGATCGGGTACCCAGATATGCAAACAGGATGTAGGGTACTCTTAGAAGTTTCTGGAAAGCTTTCAGTGGAAGAAAGCGTTTTGAAAATGCTACATTTTTTTTTCCTTTTTTTTTTTTTTTTTTTTTTTTCCTGTCACTTGACAGAGTTCTGCATCTAAACTAATATTTTAAATTGTTTATTTTTCCTCTCATAGGACTGTGTTGGGGAAAAAATCAAAATTTAATGTCATTTTCTTAAGTCTTGGTTGTTCCTTGCTACTTCTGATACAACATTAACTTAACGATAGCTGAAAGATTCTATTACTTTATTTTATATTATGGTTTGTTCTTTTTTATTTTTTTAATAGTTTAAGGCAGCTGCTATATAATATTTAAGTATTTGTTTTCTTCTATATCAAAACGCTTCCACTTTGTGTTGAAACAAAAGTTTGACATTAACTTATTTTCTTGATGAAAGTGTCAAACTATTTAATTTCAATGCAAACAGGAGACACAATGTATAAGAAGATTGTCAGACAATTTCATTACTACACAAAAAAGGCACATATTCATCTGGAAAAGACAATATTTCAAACTGTTTTATGTAGTGGTTAGACTTAATTATTTTTACAGTAAGCTAAAAACAATAAACTGTAAAATAAATTATGTTACTATTTTAACAATTGTATCATGTCATGACAGAATACAGTATAAGGCAGTTTTGAACTGTGTAATTCATATTATGCATTTCTACTACTGATGTGTCTAAAAGTGATACAAAACCAATCTAAAAATGAAACGAAATATTACTGTAGTTTAAGCAGCTATATTTATAATTTTGGAAACATAAAATTTCTCAAAGTGCTTCTTTTCAAAGGAAGCACAAATTAAAAACAAAGGAAATGGAAAATGAGTGTTTCAGGGAGGTTTGAGACCGGTTGCATCTTTGCCCTACTCAGGGCAGCCCAGACGAGGTTGCCAAAAGCCACTGCAATTTGCTGTTTGCATGCGTCGGCAGCAAACAGCTGTATGTTCCCTTGTCCTGAGGGCCCAGAACAAGAGAGGCAGCACACAAGAGTGTGACAGGCACATGTGCAACCTGCCTGGTGTGTGGCTGGACCTTACAGACATGAGCAGTGAAAATGGATGAGAAAGAAGAATTTGTCTCTTAACTGGAAAGTATCTTACCAGGACTTATGTTTACTGGGAGGTGTCTCAGGTAACTGATTTAATCAAATGACAGTGAATGGTAATGACTGCTGCTTATTAGTGTAGATTTGGCTTAATGGGGAGGCATTCAGCAGGTGCCAAATAACTGCATGGCCAGTTGACTCTGTCAGGTTAAATTAGACTCAAATTATAGGTTCTGTAAAACATAAATGTTTTCTGGTGCTAAGGCCAGCAGAAATATTTTCTTTTCTTTTCTTTTCTTTTTTTTTTTTTTTTTTTTTTTTTTAATTCAAAAGCAAGTAAATATATAAACAGGCAGCTCAGAGCAGCCTTTGCAATCACAGCATTGGCTTTACTAAGACAGAGGTAACTTGGGTTCGCACTTGAGAAAGTCAGCAAGGTGCTGTGGATGTTCTTGTGGCTTCTACCATGGCACCATGGTGTAAGCTCATTTCCATGCTCATGGTTAATGTGATATAACAACTTCCACTGCTGTTGTAGCTACCATAAATGGATCCAGAAGGGGCTGAAAATTGGGCATCAGGCAAACAAATTATACTCTCTGGTCTCCATTGGTTTATGCCAGTTGCAAACTGCAAAGACAATGCAGCCTAGAAGCATTCTTATAATGGTGATTATCCAGATAGCCAAGTGTGGCAAATGCTAAAATCATGCCTTCTCAGTCCCTTGGCTTCCTTTCCACTTGTGCTTTACTCCAGTGCATGAGTAAGAACAGCACTTGGAACCGCTCTTCTGGGTACAAGCACAGGTTTGACTCAATCCCAGTTGCTGTTGTTCTGGGTCCCCTCCCAGGGCTGTTTGGATGTGAGAAAGTTTCAAACTAGCCTCAGTGGTCACATTTATTGTCAGGTACATAAAGGTAAGTTAATAGCTTAGCTTTCCCTTTAAGAGTTTGTCAGTAGCTGAAGAGTAGTCTGGACATTCTGCAAGTGCTGTCCCTAAATAGTGGACACACTGTTTGGAAGGTGTATAGTTTTTTTTTTCTTAAAAATAATTCAGACACACCCTTGTGCTCATCCTGGGTAGATAAAGAGGAAAGGCTGATCACCTCCCAAGTGACTCCAAGGCAGGCACACTGTAAGTTCACAGCCAGCAGCAGCTCCACCATCAGTGCTGGTGTTTCAGCAGCAAGACAGGTACTGAGAGAGCACAAGAGGGTCTCTGCCTTTAATAATTCAGCAATTAGAATTGAAGTAGATTAGAGCTGAGAGAGGGAGTCTCTTGTCAAGAGTATGAATGTTATCCTTGACCAGTATTGCAAAGATTTAAGCTATTTCTGCTCATAGATACTAATCTAAAAATGTGAAGCTAATGGAGTGCACGTGCAAACTAAGGTAGGGTGACTTTAAGAGGATGGAAAGGAAAGATGAAGGGATGAAAGAAGAGGTGGAAAAAGGACAAATTTTAATATACTACAATTTTATGTAAGGAAATAAGCCTTCTTTCCAGCTACAGAATAGTTTTTACCCTCATTTGCCAAAGTATACTTCATCAAGAAGTAGAGGAACTTCAATTTAATCTCTTTCAGTGTAAATCGAAACACTTATTAGTAAAAGTACCAACATAAATGGCTATTTTACAGTAGCTCTAAAATCTGTGGATCAAATTTTACGCTTACCTACCCCACATAGATTGAGTCCACCTGCTGGGATAAATTCTTCGTGAAAAGATACTTGAAGGATAATAAATCCTCTTTCTTCTTCAGTGATGCATTAGGTGTAAGATGACTATAATTTCTTTTTGTAAGGATTCTTGCTCAAAGAAGAATTCCTACTTCCAGAAAGGTATAAACAAAAGTGTAAGAAAAATTAGACCAAGGCAAGAAAAAAGATGTAATCATAACAACATTGTATATTTTTCTATTATTCTGATTGTTCTTGGGGGAGAAAGTGAGAGAGCAAAAGAGAAGCAAATACAACTGCTAGCTTCCAAAACTTACAGGAAATTAATAACAGCATCTGTGACTTTTTTTTTTGTTTTGTTATAATAGTGAAATTTTCCCTGCTGTTCTGAAAATAAGAATAGAACAACATAAAGGGACAGAACATCAGTTGGTGTAAATCATCATAGCTCCATTAAAAGGATGAATTTTGTCCCAGTAAGTTTAATAGGAAAAAAAAATGTATTTACATTGATCTAGTGCTGGACAATATTTCAAATGTATGTGCAATACACATTTTGATGTCGTGTTTTTTACTGTGGTTTCTGCAGTGTTAGTGACTGGGGTCTCTGAGGGGCTCAGAAATCCTTCTGGTCTGAGCAGATGCCCCAGACAATTGGAGTTGTGTTTTGCAATCTTCAGGGCATGGATAGCTGAGGATAGCTCAGGGGGAGCTGAGCACCTTGCAGGGTTCAGAAACCAGTGCTTGATAATGTCCACCTTGGCTGCAACCCAGGTGGTGTGAGAGGGCGGTGGGGAGGGTATGTTCTTGCTGTGCTCAGGGATTCTCTAATTACCCAGGTCTGAGTATAGGCCCACAACATGTTTAGATCTTTGATTACAGAAGTGAAAATTCAGGTGCAGGATCAGAGAGCAGGTGGCTGGAGGCCAGGGAGCAGGGGGAGTGACACCGCAGGAGTGCTGAGTGTACCTGGTGGGGCACCAGCCTCCCAAGAGGGGGCCACAGAGGATCTCTAGGCCAAGGAGCACCTGAAGCAGTGCACAGCTTCCACTGACGCTGGGTCCCCTGCCAAGATAACACTTGGCAGCTCCTGTCTTCTGCCCTGTCGTCCCTTCCTTACACACATCTGAGAGAAGTGGGAGCAAAACTGATGGTGGAAAAAGCGAGAAAGGCTTTTTCTGAAGTGAGACTTCAGGCATTGAGGATGAGTGTGGAGGAGGGAGGGAGAAAAGTGCAGGGCAAGCAAAGAATTTAACAGGTACCAAGACTTGGGCAGAGATCTAAAAGACGAAGGTGCACGACCAACTGCCATAGGCTGTTTACAGTGAGATGTGCAAATATTGCAAAGACTTAAAGGAAAAGATGGCCTGGTGGGGTCTCCAAGCTTCCAGGCAATCAGTAGTTCTGTTTGTAACCCTGGCTCATTTCTTGCTGGTAAGACAGTTAATGTCCACAGCGACAAACACAGTCCTATCTCTGCCACCCCGAGCAGGCCCAGCTCTCCTCTCACCCAGCGGGTGTCTCCATGCGCTGTCTTTAAACCTTGCTTTCCAGCCTCTGGGCTTCTAAGAGGTTCTCTAACAGTGTCCCAAGTTTTAATTTTCCCCAGCCTTTTTCAGCAATTGAGATAAATCCAGAATGAAAGATGCAAAGAAAGCATTGCTGAAGGCTTGATAGAAAGTCATGTCTAGAAAGGCTGTAAATTCCCTCCTTACAAAGCCAGCCCATCACAGCATGCTTCTATTTAATCACCGCACGTGTGCTTTTAAAGCCTGCAGGCTTCTGGAAGGACATTATCCGCATGAATCACAGGGTTCAGCACAAGCTGGTCAGTAGCTCTCGTTCACTTGCAATTGTGTTTTCACAGTAGAAAAATGCTGGAAAATTCAACAAACTTCAAAATGTCCACCTGGACTAAAGAAAGCAGAGGGTGTGGTGGGGTTTGTTGTTTGTTTACTTGTTTGTGGGGTGGGAAGAGGGAGAGTTTTCTTTTTTAATGCTATGATAAGGGAGAATGTGGACAGTTATAGCAGCTGGATAGGATTGTCATACTAGGGATGAAGCTAGTGCTGGACTGGAGTGACTGGGGATGCAGATTTGCTAGGAGGTGAGACGGAGAATGAGGGGCTGTTTGTGGGAATGCAAGGACCTTTGGAGAGAGGTGAGTGGAAGTCAAAGGTCCTTCTTCCTACCTGGTTTTCTTCTTTTAAAGGGATTGTTTTTTTTTGGCTGTTTGGGTGTGCCTGGATTATTTTCATGGATTGAAAAGAACTCTTGTATGATGTTCCTAAATTGAAAGTGATTTTATTTTTTAAGAAAAGGAGAAGAAAAGGGCAGATGTGCTTCTTGAAATAGCTGTTCCTGTTATTATGTTGGATTTAAAAAGGACAAAAAAAAAAAAAAGATGCAAATCTGTAAACCTCTGAAATTAACTATACCATGTGTTACTTTTTGAGTCTTTCCTTGAATCCCAGCACTATTATCTTTCTTTTCCAAAAAGTGTTATTTTATTGAGTATCCAAAATATGTTGTGAGTACGTAACAGAAGTGGAGTTTTTAAAATCACAATTTTCCTGATGTAAAATCAATATATAAGTAGTATGGGTGGGAATTTCAACATACAAAGGCTATAATTGAGAAGCTGTTTGCTGTCTGATAACACAAATCCAGCAAATTTTGAAGCACAGAGAGGGAAAAGGGGTTGTTGGGCTTCACAATGGCCCCAATCTTATAAAAAGCATTGCATGAGAAAATGTCTCAATCAAAATTAGGCCTTCAATGAGCCTCTGTACAGATTATGGAGCCTGCCTAAGTGGCTGCAGGATCAGGGTTGCTGCTTGGAAGGAAGGTGACCTGGGATAAGACTTTTATCTAAAGACACTGCACCGAGCAGTTCCCTCAGTCACTCCTCTATACTCTGCTTGAATTCAATAGGATCTATACCTGTGACTTACAGTTTATAGTCAAGGAAATCAGTATTTCAGGCATGATTGGGAAAGATGATTGTCAGTACAACACAAAATGATTTTCTTCTAAGACTTCAGCTCCAAAAATTAAAGTAAAATAATCTCCGTTTACTTACTAATATATGAAGAGATTAAGAATGTTTTATTAGATTTTTAAGACTACATACTTAATTATTTATTTATCCAGAATGGCTTAGATTATTACATGTTTACTCAGGGTTAGAAATAGAAGTTTTGGCAAGACAGAAAAGCAATAGAAAGTGTACAAGACAAGGAACTGTATTGAACAGAGTGAGCTGTCACTGAGGGCGATGAATCAAGAGCGATAACATTCCACAAGGGGGGGGAAGTGCTGAATGGAGAGAGAAAAACTTAAAGTGGGGTCACAGGGTCGGGGTTATGCAAGGAAATCAGAAAGCTTCTGTATGCAATAATAGTGCGCATATACATATTTATTTATTTATTCAAACTGTGTTAAACTTCCTGAAAATGTAATCACCAGGTAAAACCTTAGTTTACTTAAATTTAAGGTTGCCCAAATTCTGCCAATGCAGTGACAGAACACAAAGGGTCTGGCAGTTCAAGTAAATCTCATTTGTACATACTCTTTCCCTAAGTATCAAAGTCTCAAGCTTGTCCTTAAATTTACATGTCTCCGAGCTACACATATTAAGAGCCTAATTACTGAAGGCATCCAAAGTAATCAAGTGGAGGTGGATACACACTTATAGAGGGTGGCTCAGATCTCAAGGGATTGATTACCTTCTGGGATGGTGTTTCCCTCTTCATTGGCCACTCAGAGACAAAAACAGCAGCCTAAAGGACAGCAGCCTTAGCATGGGCTCCACTTATAAATTTAGGTGGCTTTTGGAGGCTCTTGCTCCTTGAAATTTCTTCAACATATAACCAGCCACATTGCTTATGGTCATCTACACACCAAAAAGCTGCAAGCCTTAATAAGCTCTCATCTGAGAGGAATTTTGTTCAATGTAGAGAAAAATCTATGCATTTCATTTAATCCGTGTTTTGTATTTTTGCCTATGTTGGATAAATGCCCAGAAGTGAAAAATTAACTAATCTGGGATTTAGTCAGAGAGTGCTCATAACTGCAAAATTCCTGTTTGGGCTAGAATTCCCTACAGTTTGTGTCCTTTTCTATATCTGTATCCTGACCTTATCACCACAGTGTTATTAGCCTTATTGGGATGGTGCTGGTAGGTGGTGCTGATGATGGGTCTGTATCAGCATCAGGCGTTCCCTTGTCTTTATGGCTTTCTCCCTGTAAGAACTGAGACTATATCTGCTCCTGATTAGCGATATATTATAAGTTTTTTGACAGATTTAAGGTTTACAATACTGTAGGACATGCTGTAAAGCTTTGGGTGAGGCCTACGCTAGAGGCAGGATACAAATCTAATCCTGAAATATTTATGCTTGTCTCCAAGTTACCTAGGCTAAACCCTATAAATAGTAAATTTCATCCGGAAACATTCACAAATTCAAATGTCCACCACAGGTGAAACTTTTGCTTGCAGAAAACCAAGAAACAATTCTCTTGCATCAGCAGTCACCATATACAGTGTTAGTGGGAAAACAAGAACAAGGCATGAAGACATTTTCATAGAATACATTGGTGCCATTGATCACATACTTCTCAGGTGGATGGGAGGCAGATAAAGAGTTTCTACTACACAAGTTGTTTTAGAAACCAGTGTGAGGAAGCAAACATCTGACTTCTCCCACAATGTCTGAGGGGCAGCAGGGAGAGGGACTAAATTTCAGAAACAGTGCTTTTTCAGAGAGTAGGGATGAGCCAAAGGCTTAGTTTCATTTCTTGGGCTTGTTGCATTACTCTGTTCAGTAGTATCTAATCCCTTAATGATTTATCTCCTTATTTCATTCCTACCAAATTTTACTTTTAAATTTGCACTTATTAAATGCTTGTTCTTTTCTAACTCAGCGAATAATGTTCTGAAACTTAATACTTTTTGCCTAGGAGACAATCCCACAGTGTCTGAGGTTTATACGATCAAGTCCAACTATGCAACTGGCAGGTGGAGTTTTGAGTATGTTTCTCTGGAGATTGTGTTGCGCAGGCCACAGATGTAGATATGCTCTTGTGCCTTTGTGAACGAGTTCCAGGGCAACTTTTCTAGGTAAAATAACTTCCCACCAGGAACACACTTTCAGAAGGCTGTAAAACCTAATTACAAAGTTTTATTAAATTTAGTTGTCCTAAAACAAGGATTATATGGATTTCTGTGTTTTGGGAAAGCATTTAGTAGGCTATCGTAAGTGTCTTTTACTGAGTAACGTGTGCCAGTAGAAGACTAACCTGCCAAGCTCCATCTTTCACTGTCAGCAGACTCAGTAAAGCTGCTAAAATTCACTATGTCCCTGGCAAAAGAAATTCTATGTGGCACAATCCAGGAGAGATGAGTGGTCATCCAAACTCTGAGAGGTGCTTTTAGAGGTCACTAGAAAGCTGCTGGAGGTGAGACGTGTCCTAGCTTAACTGAAGAGATGATTCCAGGTGTTACTTGTGGATTCTTTTGCCTGTTGCATTCAATTCTGCAGTGCAGTGAGCATCCATATGAATTAAAGACCACACACATACAGTACTGCCTCTTTAGGAAGGACATCCTACAGAAAGAAAAGGACATCTTTTTATTTTTTCAGTCCTGGTTAAACATGCTCTTTGGAATGATACTCAGTTTAATGTAAGCCTTGAAATAAGTAGGTTTGCAAGGTGAGTCATCATAGCTGTAGTGGTATGTGCTGTGACCCCTGTATTCCCTGGTTCCCATTTTACTGGATTTGTCAGATTTGAATCTGAAATGTTTAGTATGAATATTAATTGCCTTGTTTAAAAACAACCAACCAAACAACAATCTAATGTGCTGTGCAGCAAGAGCTTATAATAGGGCATGATAACCAAAGAGTTTCATATTGAAAATAAATCATCCATATAGGAAAACAATCTATCTAGCCATATATAGACTTTATGTACGCTACTTTGTGGTTTTGGGGTTAAATTTTATTTGAGGACTTGAAGGCACCTTCTTTTTATATGTCCTTAAGCCTGTGTTATTTAAGCCCTGAATGATTCCCCCAACAATCTTTTTCCCTTCCCCCTCCTGTTTCCTTTATACAACAAAAACAAGGTCTTTGCATTAAGAATAAGATTGACCACAGGCTATTTTAACATGCCTCAGCAGCCACTGTCTCTCCCCTTTACTTCCTGTCACGTATCCATTTCTGCTCATGTGAATCAATCATACCTCTCATTTATAAAACATGGCAGCAATATATAAGAAATTAATATAACAATTAAAGGCAATATTATTGCAAGATCTAAAGAAATATAATTCTCACATTTCAAATGTTCAGTCCAGTTAAAAAATTGACATCAAGGATTGTGCCTGTTCCTTAGAGAGGGTCTTCAGTACTATGTATCTCATGGGTGTCATTGGATGTAATTGTTGCCATGCTAAATATTCATGTATGAATAGTCTGGAATAAATTCTCTTGTAAATTGACAGAGGGCAAGTTAGAACTGTCCTTGAATCTCTCATCTGCATCCTCATTTTTGAAAAACTGTCTAGTTTGTGTGTGTGTGTGTGTTTGTGTGTGTGTACTTGGTTAATTTGAGCAGAGAAAGCTTCCCCCTCTTTGAAATAGTCTGCTGCTTGATATTACCTGTTACTAGCACTGGTTATTTAAATCAACTCATTTGTAGTGACGTAGAAACCAGTTAAATAAAATTTATTACTGGCAGCAGCTCTTTAATTCTTGTACCTGCTGGCCCTACCTGACGGTGGAGTCTACTCTCCCAGATAGATTACAGACATGCACAACAATACCATCTCTGCTCTGGGGTACTTGACATCTGAGGAAGTGGAATGGCAAGGTGGAGAGAGCTAACTTGGCAAGGGTTGCACAGTAAGGTTGCAACAGAGGCAGAAACTGAATCCATAGCTCCTACCCCGTGCTTTCACCACAAAATCATCCAGTCCTCTTTTCAGCTCAGTAATGCTCTGATGGCACAAATCATTTGAGTACAAATACCAATAGTCAACGCAGAGTATTAGCCTTTGGGGTATCTAGCCTTCTCTACTAGGTGTTTGTTAGCCCTACTTAGTGGGCTTGGAGGTCTGGATTCACTTATCTTTCCCTGATCTGGTGTCACATACCCTCACCTCACCTTCTTTCTCCCAGAGATCTGCATAGCTGTATGTGTGCTTTTCTTCAAGCATCAAGTTTAACTGTGTTAATTTTGCCCAATGTAGGACAAGAAATGTTTTTTTTTCACTCCTATGTGCTGAACCCTGACACAAATAATGCTTCTGTATTTCAGTCTTTCCGGGGTTACATTTTATGTACCTATAGTTCCTCTGGTTTGCACTGTGCTCCTCATATCCCACTGGTACCTGCTCCCTGTGCCTGCATGCAGAGACCCTGGGCTAGATGCTTTCACTGGGGTGAGGTGTTTGCTTCACTGTTTGCTTCCCCAGTACCTTCCTCCCCTTCCTCCAGCCCTCACCTGTGGTCTCTCCTGGCCCTGCCTCCAGCCATGGAGCTGGGAATCTTCCAGCTGATGAAAGCTGCTTCTGGCAGCTGATGCCATCATATTACACAGGATCCCCTGTGGACCTTAAATTACTGGTGCCTTTTCAGCCAAAAACAACAAGTGCTTGTGCTGCTGCGGAGAACCACAATCAAATAACTCTCAGTGTTATCTTCCTGGCCAGTGAACAACTGGCTTAAGGGCAGGACCTCCTTCAGCCAAAGAACGGGTAGAGATCCTTTGTGGTGGCAGAATGGTGTTTTGTAGATGTGGGACTGAAACCAAGGGGGTTACTGTGCAGGTGCCGTGTGGTTTGGCTGACATCCATGAGGAGGAAGAGAACAAGAGATGGTGTATTATGCTTTCTTATGTATTTGGACTCTTTGCAGGTTACAGTTGTAGCATGACTGATTGGATTGGACAAAAAGTACTAAATCAAATGGAAGAGTGCATGCCTGGAGGGATACAGCTCTGAACTTTTGCAGGTGAACTTCCAGGCAGTTTGGAGGAGCAACCAGCTCCTCTCCATGAGCTGGCAGGAGGCCCAGGGCAGGGTAACTGAGCTGGGCCAGAGCTGGGTTTGGGACATGCCCATTGCCTGGCCAGGCCACTGTGGCAAGAGAAGCTCCCTCTTCCCTTCCATCTCTCCCACTGCTAAATGTGCTTTGTGACAAAAGCTTGCTTTGTCAGTGAGAGGGAAAATATATCTGCTGCCACATGCACAAAACCCTGAGTGGAGGCCTCTGTCCTCAGAAATAAAGGGGACATCCCAGCCAGCCACGTGTTGGGTCTAAAAACCCTTGTTTTACTACAAGTTTGGGGCCTTGCTGATGCAGAGGGGAGCATCTGTTGTAATAGCATAGCAAAGACTATGCTAGAAGCCTCTTGGGGCAGAGTCCTCCTCTGTGTTGTGTTTTTTGGAGCACCGGTGGGGGCCTGTCAGCACTGGGGACAGCGAGGTTTTGGGATGGCAGTGTAAGGGGCCGGGGAATGGCTGGGGATGAGCCTGGCTGGGGCATGCAGTTAGCAGCGTAAACAAGCTCGGCTCTGGAGGTGAGGTGGTAAGATGTATTTTTTTAATTATTGAGCTGTGTACACATTATGAAACCATTACAGAACCAAAGTATATAAAATTCCAAATTACAAATACCAGCTTATACAAAGGGGTAATAAAATAAATAATACATTAACTAGCTCCAGTACTCTGTATTCATAGACAGTAATGGAACCATATACATCAGAGGCCATAAAAATGCATACATTAAACAGGGTACACAGTGGTAACTGAGGGTTCATCTTGATGCTTCCTGACTGCGTGAGGGTCTATTAGTGCTGGGGGATGGGAACTCTATTTGCCACTTAAGCAGTTATTGATTGAGAGAGGGAAACACAAACCTCACAGACCAGGCTGGCAGGAAAAAGGGTGAGAACTTAGCTTGACATAACACATTAATGCTGTCAACAAAGTGGACTTTGAAGGTTATTATGTGTGACCGCTGCGTCCTGCACTGCAGGGTCTGCCTTGGTGTGGGATGCCAACATGGAGGACTGTGCTTTCTGGAGGTGGAAGAGCAGTCACTTGTGTGGAGAAGCCTTCATCCATCCACAGCCACCCTGAAGTTTTGGGCAGGGGAAGAAATTTACTCTGGTAATAAACATCCCCTGACCTTGTAAAAATATGGTGCGAGATGCTTTAACTCCTGTAGAGTGTGGCAGCACTGGTATAGCACAGGAGCTCAGGTAGCCTGGGGTCAAAAAGGGCTTTGTGATACGATTTTATGTGTCAGGGTCTGGTCTGTCTAGATTTAAGCTAGCCTGCTGTTCTCCTGTGGCTGTGGAAGTGTTCATTCATCTCACTGAGTTATGAGAGATTTCCCTGGATCCTGCACAACACCATGCAAACAATGGGAACATATGAATTTGGGAATCTATAAAGGAGGCAAGAACTTTTAGCTGAGGACCTAAAAGCCAATCCTACCTCCTTCAAATCAACAGTCATTTCCACTTACTCTTGTTCTACCTGCCAAAGCCTTTACAGTAACATTTCTGTGCATATATTGCAGTGACCACGAGAAATAGTAGTGTATATGTGCTCTACTGCAGAGCACTTGGTCTTTAAACAGCCTCTCGATGGGAGAGTTTAGTTTTTCAGGGTCTGTATATCAGATGGCTTACAGAATTAGTCTATCTGGAAAACTTTGGAGATCCTAAAAAATTCTAGGAAAGAAATTAAAGAAAACTATCAATCTGTCTTGATGTGTAAAAAAAAAAAAAAAAAAAAAAAGCATATAAAAAAAAAATGATGATAGCCATCTGACAACATCAAATTAATTTAGATAAAAATGAAACTTATTTCTTGACACAGTTCTGTTGCTGCTTTATTTCCAATGTGGCATACAGATGCATGCCCAGAAATGTGTTTTCACCAGGTCAAGGGGCCATTCTGAAGCAGGATCTCTTTGTCTACTTGACTTGAGTGATATGAATGTCATTATCCACTTGCTGGCTTTAGAAATCCATCAGTGTTTGTGTGTGTCTATTAATTCTCCTAATCTTTTGTTTTAAAATTTCTAATCTACTGATTGAAAAAAAGGTAAGGGGAAGGGAAAAGGGAAGAGTAAAGGGAGTGGAAAGGGGATGGCAGGTTTGGATACTTTCCTGTATACCTTCTGCTTTCTCTTTGGCAGGACTTTCATGTGATGTGAGTAAACATCATTCCATTGATTTTACTGACTTATAATGAGATAAGGATAGAGCACTGTAATCGATTAATGACCTATGAGGCACAGTTTACATCCTCATTTCTGTTCTGTATAGATATAGAATGTGTTTGATTCTTAAACACCACTAAATGAAACCATGCTCCTCTCCCTCGCTCTGTTTCTGGGTCAGGCTCTGATCTCAGTTACCTGATACAAAGCTAATGGGTTTATGTTAATGGCTGTGAAATTATGCTCCGTTCACACTGGCAGAGCAGATTCCAGAACTTCTGGCTCCCTCTTTTACACTTACACAGACCCTGGTATAATCTATACAGGAATCCATTGTGTTTTAATAATTAATGAAAAAAAAGTTTCAGGGACAATTTATTCTCAAATGTATGTACTGGGCTGATGCGATACTATCTCAGGTATACTGCGCTATCATGCATCCTGTTTTTAAATTCTATATAGTTTCAGCTTAGATGGGTTTGGAAAGTCTTTTACCCTTGACAATCACCTGTGTCGCAATTAAAGCTCATGATGTAGGTTTCTTATTTGTCCAAGAAGACAAGATTTGCTGTGTAATTTGAGAAACATTTATAATACTGCTACCCATGCTGTAAGCTGATTATAAATAAAGTTCAGCACAATTGCTTCCATCAGAGAATCAGAATTCACAGTCAAATAAAGTGTACAACCCTGATGTGTAGTTGCTTCTAACTGCTACTGTACATAAATCAGATTCTGCTTAGCAACTGCTGCATATCATGTTTATTAAACACCTTCTGCTTATTACAGCAGAGGGTACTAAAAATTCTTCATGAAAATTTCTCAAATATCATTTCACATCTTGGGTATTTTTAAAGGTCTCATTTCAGTGAACAGAATCCTTCTGCGGAAATGGTACTTGGGGGCTCTCAACATGTGCTTCCTGTTCGAACAAGTCACATGGAAACTGTTCTCAGTTTACAAACCAGAGAAATTGTTTTGTGTTGTTGCTTTAGTCCTCAGGCTCAACCCAGCATAAGGAGAATTAAGCTTCCCACTTTAGATAGCACTGAATTGGCTTTTTTTTTTTTTTAACAAATGCTATTTATAAGTTCTGGAAAGTATTTGAAAAACAATTATTTTATAAGGAGGTATACATTCTACAGAAGCATGCTGGAGCAAGCAGTAGTTCATCAAATAGTTCATCAGAGAAAACAATCCTTCACCGATTAGTGATTCTTTGGCATAAGCCACTGTAATCAAAGAATTTCTAAGGGCTAGTTCACCGTTTCTTAAGTGATGCACAAACATCACAGTTAGTATCTCACATTTACACACTACAACAGGCCTTTTAAAATACTCAGATGCTGCTGAGGTCTGATAGATTGAAAGTAGTCTGCTGAATACCCTGACAGTTGTTACTGTCACAGCATGAGGAACATATTCTAAAATGTCAGGCTCCATTTCCTTGAATATCTATCTCATAAAAATAAAATAGCAATAGAAATAATCATCTTTGAAATAACTTTCAGTCTGTCTGTCTCTTATCTCCTATCCCAAGCTTTTCTTGACTGTTGGATGTTTCTCACTTCTTCATCTTTATCTCTGTATTCTGGTCATAGTACGAATGTCAAACCTCAGTCCTTACATTACTCCCTGTCTCCAACTTCTGCCAAGCTGGCCATAAAGTGCTGCTGACCTGACTACGCAGCTAGCTAAGGTGGGAGCCTGTAAGGGCTAGCAAGTCCCTCCAGTCATGGAGTCAGGGCTGCGAAGGCCAGATGTCCATATGGATTTGGAGATTATAGCTCTGAACTGTTCCTGGACTTCTATACCATTTTTTTCATAGAATCATAGAATCAGCTAGGTTGGAGAAAACTTTCAAAATCATCAAGTCCACCATCAAACTGAGCTACTGACTTCCACCACCAAATTATTTCCCTTCGTGTCATGTCCACCAGGGATAGACTTTGCTGGACTTCGGTAGCTCACGTGCAGGACTGTCCTGCTGCTGGTGCCCAAAGCCAATTTATCCTAGCTCAGGTGCCATACAGATATACCCAAAATGCCTTCTTCCACCCAGGGCTTGCCAAAAAGCTGCACTTCTTCCATCATGGATGAAGGTATAGCCACTGAAATTAATGTTAATCACATCTCAAGTGTATTACAGTGAATCATTGTATGCAAGGCTAAATGAAGCAGCAATATACACATAGCTCTGCAGAAAACAGTGACCCAGCTCTTCACCAGTAGAGGCACAGAGTAGGTAGCAGCGCTCTGTGCTACTGCTCCCTCCAAGGCCACTGCTGGCACCAGTTCAGGCTTTGGCTTTGATCTGTAAATCCCTCAACTGATTAATGTTTCTCTATATGAAGAAGTGCCTCCTCAGGAGTGGCAGCCAAGTGCCTTTTCCATCACACAGCTAACTACGCTCTGGATGAATTGCATGGGAAATAGACAGGAGCATTCTTCGGTAAGATGAAGAACCCTTATCCCACGATAGAACATCTTCCTCAGCGGAAACTCTCGCTCAGCTCATATTGCAACCTTCCTTGTGGCTTTGTTACAGATCAATTATTGCTTGATTAACTATATAGGTAGCTGGAACCTGGGAGAGACTCTGCCTTGTTATCTGTGACACAGTAAATCTTAGAAGCTCTTTATCATCATTTGTAAACTTTCCTTTAATTGTGCATGCGTTTTAGACCTCCTGTCTGCGATACAAGCCATGAAAAATGTTACCTGGATAAGAATATATTTACATAACCATGAGCTAATTACTGTTTGTCATAACAAAAATCAAGGAATTATAACCATGCACACCATGCACACCTTGCTTAGTTGTACATTGGTACTGGTAACTGCCGCCTCGTCCTGCCCCGGAACTGGTTGCATTTGCATTCAGTGATGTGCAAACAATCATGCAGCTAACAGCCAGATGCACTTTCTGTTTCAAGATATGCTGTTGCTTCTCTCTTCT